>NC_089140.1:145027957-145337440 GCF_009819655.1 Sylvia atricapilla
CTCTCCTCTCCTCTCCTCTCCTCTCCTCTCCTCTCCTCTCCTCTCCTCTCCTCTCCTCTCCTCTCCTCTCCTCTCCTCTCCTCTCCTCTCCTCTCCTCTCCTCTCCTCTCCTCTCCTCTCCCTCTCCTCTCCTCTCCTCTCCTCTCCTCTCCTCTCCTCTCCTCTCTCCTCTCCTCTCCTCTCCCTCTCCTCTCCTCTCCTCTCCTCTCTCCTCCCTCTCCTCTCCTCTCATACTCCTCTCCTCTCCTCTCCTCTCCTCTCCTCTCCTCTCCTCTCCTCTCCTCTCCTCCCTCTCCTCCCCTCCCCTCCCTCCCCTCCCCTCTCCTCCCCTCCCCTCCCCTCCCTCCCCCTCCCCTCCCTCCCCTCCTCTCCCCTCCCGCTCCCTCCTCTCCCCTCCTCCTCTCCCCTCCTCTCCTCTCCTCTCCCTCTCCTCTCCTCCTCCTCTCCTCTCCTCTCCTCTCCTCCTCCTCTCCTCTCCTCTCCCTCTCCTCTCCTCTCCTCTCCTCTCCTCTCCCTCTCCTCTCCTCTCCTCTCCTCTCCTCCTCTCCTCTCCTCTCCTCTCCTCTCCTCTCCTCTCCTCTCCTCTCCTCTCCTCTCCTCTCCTCTCCTCTCCTCTCCTCTCCTCTCCTCTCCTCTGGCTTGTTCTTGAAATATTATTTTTTGACTATTTTTTGTTTGTTTATTTGTTTGATGGGGTTTTTTTCCTTATCTTTTGATTTATTTTTTCCTGTTTTAGAGTTACACAGTTTGATCTCACTGGTAACACTTAGCTCTGAGATTTTGGTTGAAACTTGTTCTCTAGTTTCTTATGTTGTTAAAATGTATTAATGTTAATGCTTGAAAGAAGTACGATATAATGGTTTGTCTCACTTGTAGGGTCAAACTGAACCTATATGTGAACCTATAGAGAGTTAGTTAACCTTTCAAGAGTTATAGAGTCTAGAAAATGTGATTCTGCACCAACATGTTTACTGTTCTTTGTGCCCTTTTGTCAATCCAACATGTGAAATGAAAGGCAATTTTTCTTGCTCAAAGTGTAATAGGAGACACAGATGTTTCTTTCACATTGTGACTAAAATGACACAAAACAGGAGAATGCTTTGAAAAGCTTTATTTGCTTCTTTTTAAATTTTAATTGCTTAATTAGCTTCTACATTCATTGCATTTTGTGTTCAATTTAGGCATGGATTTGTCATTTCAATTTAATTTCTGCTGTTCTTCAATGAGTATTATGCTTTTTGCATGTGTTGGAAATTGTCTTTAAAACACATCACTCTTGTGTATTAGATGATGGGTTTTCAAAAGGAGAATTCTGACTGATCCAGAAATTTTTATATTTTGTAATTGATTTTAGATATGTGTTTTACCCAGAGTAATTGCTTTGATGTGTACTAGGAGGAAAATTTCAGTCACACAGTTGTATCCTCCCAGACCTTCCCACTGGACTATTTACAGCAGATGAAGGAAGATATGATAATTTTCCTAGGAGCTGTCTTTTTAGTCTATTATAATTTAGGTACTGCCATGAGGTAAATTCATTTACATTCTGGTTTGTTGGCCAGAACAGCAATTCCTCACATGGGTTGTAGTGAGAATGGCCAATATTCCATTACTGTTTCTCTCTCGTGGAAGCTTAAACTTCTGTCAGGATGCAGGACAAGAAGAGAAATAAAGTTTTGCACCTTGTCAAGGTCCCAAAATATACATTTGATAGTGTTTTGAAGGAAATCTACATCTGGGAAGCAGCTGTGAAATAACAAGCAGGGGTATTGTCCTGCAAATATGCCTGTGACTCTTCTGCTTTAATGTTCATTTGAATGCTCTGGAGGGAAAGACAATATTCCATGATATTCCAGAAGAGAAGGAATTTTCTCTGTAATATGCAACAGGTCAGCTGGAAATATTGCTCCTGATCATTTTGAAAATTATATAGTTACAGACTAAGAACATCACTAAGAACCCCATTTTGTTTTGTGTTTGGGTTGTCATGTGCACAACTAGTGACTTTTAATCCAGCCATTACTGTTTAGTTTGGAAGTGCTTAACAAAAATTTCTTTACCAGGAGTTCTGAATAAAAGTGTTACCATATGGTGGATTTCTGTATGATGGTTTTTGGAGTTTCTGCTCCTGTTTTTGGTTGTAGTGTTAGAAGTTACTCTTTTTGTAGCTTGTCTTCCTTTGTTTTCATTTCACAACTCATCCACCTGCATTATCTTATTACAAATGGATTTGACAGTTGGAAATCAGGCCTGGACTTGGCATTTCCAAAGAGCTTCATGTGCTCTAATTCAAGAACAGATTTTGGGTGATCTGAGAAAACATATCACAGCCTGTAATTCCTGTCATTGATGAGTTTAATGCTCACTTAAGGAATGTTTACTTTGTTATGCCACTTAGAAATACATATATTAAGACCTTAAAGCCTATGGCAAATCTATCAGCATTTCATATATGTATATACATTATGCATGTATGTGTACATGTATATATATATATATATATATTTATATATACCCACACATATGTGTGCAAATACCAGAAGTGGTTGAATTTCAAATGAGTAATAAGGTGACTGTTCTCCTTGCAGTTGTTTGTCCTCCAGGCAGTTATTTCCAGGATGATGAATGCATTCCCTGCCCTCTTGGCTACTATCAGTATCAGACAGGACATTTCTTCTGTATCAAGTGTCCTGTGGGCAAAACGACCAACTCCTATGGGGCAATCAGTGCTGATCACTGTAAGTTGAACTCATGTTTTCCATATTTTTTATTTTCTGGCTTCAGATATCTATTTTTTTTTTAATTTATCTCTAAGTTTCTTAAAAAAAAATAAATCCTCTCTTTGGGGGGTTTTGTATGGATGTGATCCCTTCTGCATAAATTCAAAAGCATTTTACAAAGTACAAACTGTCTGGTGTTTTGGCCAAAAATGCATGAAAAACAAGTGGTCAGTCTCATCCAGGATGTTGTGGTTCCTCTAGACGTGTTCATTGTCCTCAGGAATGATATCTGGGTGTTCAGTATCAGTAAGAAACTTCTTATGAAGTTTATTTATTGTCACTTTCATGAACACTAAAATAGTTTTGTTTTGTGCAGCTCTTTCCCCTTCAAATACAAACACTTCTCACAAAACAACTATTGAAATGTTCACTAAAGCTGGTGAATTCAGCTTAAATTACTTTTTTTAATGTAGATTTTTCATACAGAATATCAGTTACTAGGTCCAAATTCAGTATTGTCTACAGAATTATTTTATATCTCTTAAAATAAGATATAAATAAGAGTACCAAGAATGGGATTCTTGGGAAACATCATTGAGTATATTTCATTCTCTTTCAGCTTATGTGTTCTCTTAGGTGGGATAAACCTCCCATTTTTATTGCAATGTATCCCAACATCAATTAGCTTTTGCCTACATTCTTCTTTTCCATGTCTGTTCCCTCGGTAGGTATTGGACTTGTGTCTTTAAGAGTTTGCTCCTTAGAGTTTAAAAACCTGCACTTGCAATTTTCTTTACTAAACCTGCTCCCTGCCTGGATTCCACTTTACCTTTGTGCTGCACCTCAGCACCAGCCCTCCCCAAAAGGCCAGATTACACATTACCTTCCTATGTTCTTTCATTCCCTGCTGTCTCCTTGCAGAGTCTGTAGAGTTTTCATCAATTAATTAGCATGATAGTTCTTCTCATTGTTCACAACACTCCACAGATCCACTGCAGCAGTTTTTGAACAAAGCCATATGAAAGTATAGTTCCTTCTCTTCACTTTGCTTTACAGTACAGGAAATACATCAGCAGAGATTTGATGTGTGATGGACAATCCAAGAAATGTTTGAAACACAAACTGAAGTAGCAACGAAGAAGTGAGCCTACCATGGTTCAGAGCATGAAATACTGTGCAAATCTTAGCTTAATTTTCAGTGGAGTCTCTGCTGTGCTAAGGAGACTTTTGTCCCACAGCACTGAAACGTTGTCCTACTGTACTGACAGGACCAGAGGCTGCACAGGAGGTTCCCTCTGAATATCAGAAAATGTTTTTTTGCTGTGAGGACAACCAAGCACTGGCTCAGGTTGCCCAGGAGGGTTGTGGAGTCCTTGGAGATGGGTAGAAGCCATCTGGAGATGTTCCTGGGCAGCCAGCTCTAGGTGGCCCTGCCTGAGCAGGGGGCTCTGACCTTACAACCTCCAGAGGTCCTGTCCAGCCTGTGAATTCTGTGAAACTCATTGACAGCATTATCAAAGCACCTTTCTTCCTTTGCTCTCTTGTACCAGGTGTCACCTCCTGCCAGAGCAATGAGCAGGGCCTGCAGTGTGATGGAGATGGCCAGTACAGACCTGCCCAGCAGGACCGTGACACCAGGAAATCCCTCTGTGTCGACAGCTTTGGAGCAGCCCTGGACTGGACTGAAACAGAGAGTCTCCTTACAGATGACCAGTGCTTGGGTAAGTGGCAGAAGGATATTTTGGATATGCTTTGACCCCCACAGGTGAAACTTCCTTATGAAGAGACTAATCACTCCACAGCTTATGGGGATTCACTGCCCCATAGTTACTCACTTTCCCATACTTGTGGCCTCTGCCTTATGCCACATTCCTCCTTTGTTTTGCATTTCTTGACTCCACTGGGGAAGTTATTTCTGGTAAGGGAAGAGAGAGAAGCAGGTTTCCTGCACTCTCAGATGGCTGCCAGCTTTTAATGTGTGCTGACCTTGTGCTCTCTGCTTGGAAACCCAAAAGAATAATGAGAGGGCTAATGAGAAAGAAGCAGAATTAATAATTTCTTTGTAAAATCATCCCTCATCTGTGTATTCATGGGAAATAGACTATTTTCAGCAATGATCTCACAGCCAAAACATAACTTCACCTTCTGGGCTCCTGCTGTAAGGTATCTAACTTGGGGAACACATCCTTGCAGGCTGGAGGAAGTTACTTCTGCTTAAATACAGGTGCAGAATGCTGATTTTCAAGGATGGAAAAACTTAAAAAAACCAAGAAAGTCATCTACCAAACAGTCCCCAGACTGCCTGCAATAAGATCTAATTATGCCTCTCAGCCTCAAAGCTTTTGCTTTTTCCCAGAAGTTTTTGTATGCTCATCATATGATTGGTATTGAATTTAATGGAATATTTGGTTTAGAAACTGATGTCATGGTATGCTTTGAATTAGACAATGTCTTATGGCAAGTGTGATCAGTAGAAGGAGCATGAAAAGGAAAGTCCTCAGTTGAGAAGAGGTTGCAAAACTATCTTCAGTTAAAATAGTTCTTTTTTTTTCCACTGAGCATACTCAGAGACTGATCACAGTTATGAACATGAAGTGAAAGCCTCTGTTGCTCTCAATCACGGGGTAGTTGGGATGTTTCTCTGCAGAGAGGACTCAGGATCCTAATTCTCCTGTTATCATGAGCCTTCCTACTTGGGCATTTCTGACTCTGTCCAGGATGGAACAGTTGTAGATATTTCTGCTTGGTTTTGTGGGTGCCGCTAGAAGATGTCACTACAAATATTTAGGACTGTTCAAAATTCATTTATAATGATTTAAAAACACTGCAAAAAATGTGTCATAGAATCAGAGAATGGTTTGTGCTTAAAGACATCTTGTTCTCGCGCCCCTGCCATGGGCAAGGATGTCACCTTGCTCAGGGCCCAATGAACACCTAAGAAATCTGTTTACTTGATTGAGTTTTTAAATAATAATTTTCTGCCTCATTTAGTTTTTCTTTTCCTTTAAAGATTGTGCTTCATTTCCTGAAAACATAATGTAAATTGAAACTGTTTATCTCTATTTTTGCTTTTTCTCCTGCCTCTACTATTTCCTTTAATTGAATTCAGCACACAGCAAGACAGTAGGTGCTGAAGGCTGATCTTACTTTGACAAGAGGTTGACAGTTGGGAAGGGTTACTCAAACCCATCTGGTCTTTGGTTTTGAGTCTTCAGACAGAAGAAGAATTTCCTTGTATGAGTGCAGAGGAATAAGCTATAACAATCATTGCTTTTTATTATTGTTCTCTGTCTTGTTATATTTTAGGCCACTTAACATTTACACTTAACATTTATTACGCAACATTTATTATATGGAGGTTGGGACTAGGTCATCTTGAAGGTCCTTTCCAGCCTATTCCATTCTATGATTCTGTAATTACAGCAACAGAAGGACCAAGAGCTTTGCTCTAGTAATAAGTGAGATAGAGAATTTCTGCTCTGCACTAAGCCTGTGAAATGATTTTATGACTGCATTTTTTTCAATCATTCTTTGTACTAAAAACAGAATTCAAGAATTTTAAAAAGGCATTTTTCTATTTTTTTCAATGTTTTCAGTTTAGTGTTTTATTACACTTTCTATCTTCTCTCTACTTTTCTCCCGTATTATTGTATTCAGTGCATATGATATTCAATAATACCTTATTCAATAATAGGAGAGAAAAACAGAGAAAAAAATATTTTCTCTTGAAAAGGGAGAGGTGGGACAAAGCCAGAATCAGGGGGGACGAATCAGAAGAAAAACATTTGAGAGTGCAATTTTTTAAATTTGAATATTGGAATAGAAAGGAGGGCAGCTTTAAACCAGGCATCGGTGCAAGTTGCAGATGCAGAAGGAATTTACTTTTGTGCAGAAATTAGCTAAGGCTTGTATTTTTGTGCCCTGTATTTCTAGAAAAGAAAAAACCTTTCAGTTCTGCTTACACCATATTTCTTCCTTGTTGCTATCCTAACTGGAATGCAAAGATCTTTTTGTGCTAAGCATCTGACAAACCCGTGAGGATTTTTTCCTAAGCAGAAATGATGGTTTTATCAAAAGCACCTGCTGGCTCAGCCTTGACAGCAGTGGACATTTGCTTCTGATTTAGCCCTGACTCTTTTGCTGTAAGAGTACAAATGATTATTATGAAAACTTATGCCTGACTTTTATTTTGTGGTTTATCCAGACATTTCAGAGAGAGAGGGCTATGATCCTCTGGCCAGATGTTGTGCCCATGAGCCCAGGGGAAAGAGGGGCTGAGCTTCCAGCTCTTCCATGTGCAGACATCTCCCACAGCTGGGATCAGACCAGAGCTCCTGCTTTTACCTCTGTTAGGTCGAGGTGCTGGCTGCAAGGAGCCAGAGGTTTGCATTCACCTGGGGCCTTTAGAGAAGTTTGGTCACCAAGGGATGATGCTAAGTCACCACGTTCTTCTCTTAACCACAGAATGGCTTGGGTTGGAAGGGATCTTAAAGATCCTTTAGTTCCAACCCCCTGCCATGGGCAGGGATAATGTGCTGTGCTCCCTCAAATGAACTGGTGCCTCAACCTGTGGGCACTGCTTGGTCATACAGGTAGGAGCAACCTCAGCAGGGTGGTGGTGGCACTGTGTCCTCTCACCAGTCTGTACTCCTCCTCAGGGCACAGACAGAGCCAAGCCCTCTGGAGCCTGGATTAGATTCCTTCCCCCATTTAGAGGCGTTTGGAGTTTGCATCTCTAGACCCCATAAGCTTTTCCCAGTGTGTGGACTGTGCTGCTTGTCAGAGTCCTCACACACAGGTGAGAGGGTCCAGTGCACAGGGAGCAGATAAAAGGGTTTGGTCAGTAGAGTGACAGTCAGGTATTAAAAGTGGAATGGAGGATAATAAAGCAGCATGTAGGACATACTACCTTGGATATAGCCTTGCGCCTGAAGTCAGTGGAAATCAGGCTGTTGTATTTCTGGATTTCCTGTCTAACCAAGTGCTGTTGGAGCTGGCTTTTATTTTTGTGATTGATATGTAGAAAGCTGGTTCCCCCTTTGACTCAATAGTTGGTTCAGTGCCATGAACAAATAATGAGAGATGGCAGGTCTGCTGCTGGAAGAGAAGCCTCACTGGAGAGTAAAATCCCAGCCCACTCCTGGCTAACTGGTTTTTAAAACATCTTGTGATACTTTTTATTTCAAAGCAGAAATTCTACCCTCACGCCAGCTGTCTCCTGCATTATCTGTGAGGTTATGGTACATCGTTTAATGAGCAAACCTCTCTCCCCACAGAATTCTTCAAGCTTAATTTCTACCTAAAGTCTTTGTCTGTTTGCAGCATGGGAACTGATAATACTACTTATTTGGGGGGTTTTGTTGTCTTTTTTTAGTGCTCAGAAAATTTGAAAGAGTTCCTGCCTCCAACCTGATATATGGATCAGAAGCTCAAATTCTTCAGTCTCAGTCATTTGGGGAAGACCTGAAAAGTGCATATTTTCAGTGCATTTCAGGTGAGAAAACTGAGAAAAGCTGTAGAGATGACACTAACAATTGTGGAAAATAATAATATTTTCATATAATGAGTTTGTAGTTAAGTTCCTGGATGAACCATATGTTCTGCAGAAATTCACTGCAAGATATTTACAACTTTTGGTGACCTTGGTGCAGCGAAGAGACTGATGTTTCTTTCAGAAAGAAGTCTTCTGACTTCACATGCTACTTCAGACAAGTCATCTGATTTAAAAGCCGGTTGATGTAGTTTGCAATAGGAATGAGAACTGAGATTTAAACCAGGAAACATTGATCAGACTGTGCAGATGTGCAGACAAAAGAAGGATTAGGTGTTCAGGACAGATGAAAAGCAAGCTTTTACCTCTTCACAAATTACCCAATCGGCGCATGAAATAGGAATAATCATCCTTGCTTGCATCAGAAGGGTATTAGAAGGAGTTCAGAGATATTCCTCTGCCAAGTCTTGCAGTTTATATACTATATTGCATCTGGTTTAAGTTGGTTCAGAATCATCTAAAACCCAGAGGAATCACCACACTGCTTTCAGGGTGCTTTGAGTCAGTCTCACCTTTTGTCTCCTAAAGCTCAGGCTGTGAAAGGAGGCAGAGGGATATGTTCAAAGTAAAAACTCCCTGGTGGTAATAACATAGATGTCCTGTTTTTAAGGTATAAATATAAGGTATATATTTTGGTATAAAATTCTGATAAATCTGTGGCTTTGTGTCACATGCCACGGTCTAGTTGGAGCTATCAGCTCTCATGCTGAGAACTGAATATGTGAAGCCTTTCATTGCTAGAATGATTTTCCTGCACGAGCTCATCCTGGCTGTATACTGTAAGATTTCTTGCACCTTCCCCTGAAAATGGAGACCTTCAAAAGCAAGACACTGAACTGAGAGAGCCTGAGAACAAACCTGGGGGGGGAAATCATGCCCCTTTGCCAATCCATCTGATTCCACCTCTCTCATGGCTGTATTTTCTTTATAAGTTATATAAATGGAAGCTGAAGTTCTCATTGAGGGGTGAGGGTTAATCCTTCCCACCCCAAGTCTCTGTAAGGTCAGATAGCTCAGCTTGCATTTCAGCTGGTGTTTTGATCTGAGCTGGTTGATTTTATACTAAAGGTTTGGAAAGTGTTTCACCTGGGCTAGGAGCAGGGCAGTGGGAGTAAGTTAATGGTGAGTGTTTAAGGGCAGAAGAATCTTCAGCCACTCCTGATTCTGGAGGGGATGGCTGTTTCTTCCTTACAGTGGCCAGGGGATTGCTGCAGAGGCAGCCAGCATGATTGAAGAATTTGTTGTTTCTCTCCTTCCTATCACTCTGATACTTGTCACAACCTCTTTGCCATGGGGTTACTGTATCAGCAGATGTGATGTGCTGGCAAAGTGGTTTTTGAGAGTCCTGCCTCGGGCAAAATTTTCCAGCAGACTTGAAATATTTGGGTGTGTGGTGAGACCTGTCTCAGCTGTTTATATAATCAGGTGATGAACAACTTTCTGCATTAATTTAATTCAATTTAAAATCCTCAACTCTCTACTAAAATAGTTGAGTATTAAAGTTCATTTGGCTCATTAAATTCATGTCTGATAGACATATGGAAATCTACAAAGCGGTAGTAAGCAGTGGAATTTGTAGCAGCCATTTTGTGTGTGAAGTGCTAGGAAACCTAAAATTTCTTTCCTGTTGTTCAGGCTGTGAGAAGGAAGATGCCTGTGGCTTTGCAGCTGTAACTCCTGCTAGTACTGGAGTGCTCTGTGAATTATACAGTGCTGCTGAAGCCAACTTCAACTGCACCACCTCTGGATTGGTAAGAATGATCATATTTAAAACTAGATGTTTATCCTCGTGCGGTGTTTTCAATGTAAATAGAAAAGATCACAGAAGAAAGGCAGGCTCTTACCTCACCCCTTGGATGTTGCTCATGACTTTGGCAGTAACAAATCTCTGCAAGTTGGTAAAGAAGCTACACTCAGATGTTTCCAAAAATGACATTTGAATATCTCAGTGTTTGGTTGGAACATCACACAGCACTGTTGTCCCTAAAACAGACTGAGCACCTGCAGATAGGCTATCAGGTTGGTTTTAAAAGAGGGTTAATCTGGGTAATCCAAATTAAAGTAGCCAGGCTGGTAATAAGGTCACCTGAAACAATCATCTTTTCTGAGTCCCTTCCTCTAGCCCAGGGTTTGAACTGTATGCTCTTTATCACTATACTGTTTTCCTATTCACTACTTTAAACAGCAATGTGGCATTGAGGGGCTGAGATCTCAGTTTGATAGTATAAAAATTGTCTATATAACAAAGAATAAAAAATGTCCACATGAAGTTGTGCTGTGATAACCTGTTTGTTGCTCATTGTCCCCATGAGTTTCTTAATAAAGAAAATGTATTTTAGGAGAGTAAATCCATTAGGTTGCATTTATTTTGCTTGTCTGTTTTCTGTCTCAGGTGCAAGGTGTCTTGGAGAACCCTGCTGCCACTAGCATCAGTGGCCTCATCTGCTTGCTTCATGTCAGGAACCCAGAGGGAGATGCACTGATGGTCTATTTGAAGAGAGGTACCTAAATCTGACTCACTCACCTAAATCTGACTCTGTGTCCAAGCTGGTAGTTACTTCTGTAGAGGATCATGACTAAACGTGGGGAGCATCTTTGTTTAAGAAGACACAGTGCTTTAAAGAGCTCAACATTTAGTGACAGTCCTTCAGACAGAAGCTTCAACTAATCTTTCTTTCACATCATTCCTAGAAATTAATAATACTTTGGAAGTAATTTTGATGATTTTTCCCAGCAACTAGTCCCATAAAACCTCAATATCTATCCAATGTATTTTCCTATGTTGTTGTGACTTCTCTTTACTAAGCAGTTTGTTATTTGTGTACATAAGGCATTATTAATGACTAGCCTGTACATAGTTTAAGTTCACTTTACTTTTGATTATGAATTGTTCTAGTAGTATACCAGCCAAGAAGTAAACTGTTCTCCATGAATCCCAAAACATTTCAGCTGAATTAACGAAGCATGAGACAAATTTTATTTTTTTGTTTATTTATTCATGGCCTGAGTGTGGCTGATTAGCACCACAATCCATCGTGTCGTGCTTTAAGTGTCATGCCAAACTGGAAGCAAGATAACCAAATGCTGCAGGGTTTGAATCAAAACTCTCTGCTCTTACCATGTTCTTTGTACTTCTGTCCAAATCTCTGAGTCACTATTTATTAACATTAATAAAAAAAAAGAGATCTCAGTCTCACCTGAAAGTAAGTCAAGTCCCCTGAGCTTGTTGTGTTTGGTATAATCTTGTTAATACCAGACCTATTCTAGTTTTCTAGATCCAAAATTCTTTGAATCATACTGTCGTAGTTAGCAGAAGCCTTAATTGCAGATCCATTTATGCTGGCCAAATGACACATTTTACTTTTTAAACGAGATAAATTTGTTTCATTTTTATCTAGGAGTTGCTAACAGTGTAACTGAGTGCTTGAAGGTGGAATATTACCAGACAGATCAGTTTAGGAGCTCTTTGCTGGCAGTGCATTATAACCAGCTACTCAGTAATAATGGCACCATATCACTTGATGATCTTATCTTGCTTCTGAAACTCAAAGTCCAGAAAAGGACTTTTAAAACTGATTTTGATCCTAAAACTTTCAACCAGCTGCAGTCTGCAGGGAATTCAGAAACATTCCTTGAGCTCCCTTGAGCTCCTTTCCTTTTCTGTCTACCCAGGACAGGAATTCAGCTCCTCTGGGCTCAAGGCCTATGAGAGGACCAGCTTCCAGAACGTTCTGTCTGGCGTGTACCGCTCCATGGTGCTCCCAGCAGCCAGCACATCCCGGACTGATGCTCAGCTGCTCTGCAGACAGGAGTGCAGCAGGGACTCCTGCTGTGATGGATTCATCCTGAGCCAGCTCCTGCTGGATGGAGGTACTGTCTGACTGCACAGAAAAGAGTTCTGCAGTGGGAAATGAATGCTAAATGAGTGGAAGTCATTGTTGGACACAGTACACCCACCTTTGCATCATACCTCTGTGAGCAGCCTGTCTCTACATCACTGACATTTCTTTTAGTGTTGTGGAGGTTTGAGTAATGCCCAAGACTTGGTCTGGAGCAGTAAAAACCTGATGTAGCAACCTGCTCTTGGAACAAGTGGGACATTTTGAAGGGGTAAGCCTGACAGAGTTCCAGCAGTGTTTGGGCAATGTTCATGGGAACATGGTGTGACTCTTGGAGCTGTACTGTGCAGGGCCAAGAATTGGACTCAGTGATTCTTGTGAGTCTCTTCCAACTCTGCCTATTCTGTGTGTGTGTGACATCTCCATCTGGATAAGATAAATTGTCCTGAAAACACCTCTGTCCATACATAGCACAGCTTGGCTGCTAAAAGTTGATGTCTCTCAGCTGATGCAGGAACTAAGAAGGTGCCTCCAGACAGAGTTCTTGTGGTGCAGATGAAAATCAGCTTCCTTTTAAGAGCAGGAAAAAAGGATACTGAACAGAATTATGTTATAATATTGCATGCAGAAATGATAAAATCTCCCAGGTCTGGATGTCTATCCAGGAGAGCAAGTGGTAATGGGATGGATGGAGTCTGGCAGAGGTGGTACTTTGGCACAAACAGATTTTTGCCAACAGGTTCAAGCACTTTATGCAAGTGCTTATTTTTTGCAGTTTAGTTTCAAGCTTAGATGGTATTGATTTTCCCCTTGGAGATGCATTTCCTGTAGGAAATGTGGAGTTTTTAATGACATGCCTCAAGGATTTAGAGACAAGCTCTATCAACAGCCAAGAGTTGGACTTGATGATTCTTGTGTATCTCGTCCAACTCAGGATATTCTATGATTTTGTGAAATCCAGGCATGTGCTAGTGGCTGCTATGTGACAAGGACCTCTCCAGTTTGGAGTGGAAACTGATCCTAGATTTAAGAAAATATGTGAAAATCTGTCACAAATTATCTGTGAAAGTTGTCAAGAAAATACTTCCAGAAAATTATTCTCTGGTGTTTTGTTTTTTGTTTTGTTTTTCCTATCACAATATTCTAGATGATCTTGTATAGTCCATTTCTCTATACATTTACCATCAAATTTTGGGTTCTCTCTACTTGTGAGTGTAGAAGTTGAATATCTGTTTGGTTAGGGTGACTATTTTGATCAATTCTACAGCTAAATGGCATTACTTGGACTGGAATTTTGCTTAAAAAAAAAAGAAAAAAGAAGGAAAAGGTAGCATATTCAATATCTCGTGTACCCAGTCCCTAAAAACAAACTAGAGAGGGCATTGTAAAACCTTAGAAGTGCTTGGGCTGTGACACCAAGTGCAAAGAAAGAGCTGAGTATTGTTTAGAATTTATGGTAACAGATTGATGCCAGAACATTTGGCCTTCAACACTCTGGTCTCCCAACTCACATCACAGGGCTGGGGGAGACTCAGGGTTGGTTTAACTGAAATCAGGCATCAGTTCAGGAAACCATTGCAGTAAAATTATATAAGTGGGGTTTTTTTGGTTCAGAACCTGAGATTTTAAGGCCATCAAAGGATTGGATGTGTCTCTGTGGTGCTGTGAAGTGCTGAGAACATTGTTGGGTATTATTAAATAACAGTAATATTTTATTAGGTGATAACAGTATGTGCATGAAATCACTGAAAAACGGGCTACAAGTGTTTAGTTTGGGTATGAGTAGCTAACCTCAGCACTCAAATTTGAACAGATGATTCTAATTTGCTTATTTGGGTGGGTTTTTTTTTTTTTTTTTTTGTTTTTGTTTTTGTTTTTGTTTTGTTTTTTTGTAACAATACTGAAGGGTCTCTCTCTCAGTGACACAGGTTCAGTTGGCACTTAAAGTATTGGATGGCTTGGGTAGGTGCAGAGCATTAGTGCAGTGATGCAGCTGTGTCTTTTCCTGCCCCTAGGTACCATTCTGTGCAGTTTGCTGAGCTCCCCAGACGTGCTGATCTGCAATGCCAAAGGCTGGAGTCCAGCACCAACCTCAGCCATGGGTGGGGTGTGTAATGGTGTGAGCTATGATGAGAAGCAGAAGAGGTTTTCCTTTACCCTGGGAGGACAAGTGTTCAGTGGAAGTATGTCAGTGAATTGCCTCAATTTACATTTAGTTGTTGTATAGACTCTGTCTTATTTACCAGCATGCTCTTGTACTCTAATGCTTTTTTCAAGTAAATCCATATCACAAGAGAATAAGAATTCTCTGACTGGATGCGCAGCTAGATGGATTTGACCACATGAACATTAATGAAAGTTGAGACTGTGTTAAATGTATCACTCTGTAATACTTGCACCATTTAATTCAGGCAGATCCAAGCCAATAATCTGGAAGGAAGGTAAAGTCTGGAGCAAAGATAAAAAGGGAGATGCCCAGACCTACATGGTGAAAGCAATGATAAGAAATTGAGTAAAGTTTGGCACTCTGGACCCAGACCAGCACTGTGACACCTGGGACCTTTTTCCTTAGACTTTTATATTGTAATGAAGGTGATGCATAGTTTAGTGATGTGTTTTCTATGCAATTTCTGAGTATTTAAAAAATATGTTAGTTAAACAGCTGTTCTAACAGATTTATTTTCTTTATTAGCTTCTCAGTTAATGGAAGTGGCAGAAAGAAATTTCACTACCTTCCAGGAAATTTACCTGTGGAGAGGTAAGTTATCGCACAGAATTTCTTACAAAAACTTATGACGAGCTGTAGGGTGTGGCAGATGTCTATTCTATAATGGAAATGCCATTGTCACTTCATTTCATGCTATCCAAATTAAGACACAACTCAGAAGCCTATTTTGGCAGTGATGTGTAATCTGGAGTAATTCTTCTACTACCAGTTTAATGAAATTTGGGTAAATTCTTGTGTCTGAGAACATATTTTATAACTTTTAATATCCTGAAAATGATATCATGAAGACATCTATCATTGTCCAAGTACCATAATAATTAGGCACTTTATGTCTAATTACATGGGTTGTGTTATTAGCAGGATAATTATTTTTTTCTATCTGAATCTCACCATGTACGTGGCAGGGCCTGCACAAATGATTTGTAAAAATGCTTTATAGGTGCACAAAGCCTTCAGAGTGCTGAATACAGAGTGACTGTGGATATGGCATTTAATTTTGTCATCCATACAATGCATTTTAGTTTAGGTGTTTCCCAGACCTATACAGAGATGGTTTTACTCATTCTTGATTCAATGTTTTGAGGAACTACCAAAGGAATTTTCCTATGTGATGCACTTTATATATTTGTTCAGTTTTGGTAACTGAGGATTATCTTGTCTTGTGAAAGAAAGATAAAGGCAATTACTGTGCTCTCTGATTCCTATTTCGTTCCAGACTCTGATATGGTCACTCGGGTGAAAACCTCTTTGTGTGAGGCTGCTGCTTCGAAGACAAAGGATGATCTCATGTTGTCAGGTATTAGAGCAATAGGAGACAGAGCAGGCAACAGAAGAGAGCAGAGAGGGGTGCAGAATTTAACCAGAAAACATAATCTATGCCATATATATTTTCATTATGGTATAAGTATTGTAAAGGCCGGAGGATTTCTCTCAAGTAGGATGTCTGACACAGGTTTTGAGAAAGATGTTCAAAATGTAGGCCTGGCTTTATGATTCTTACCTTGCCAGGCCTGACTGGAAATGAAAGTGTAAAAATGTTCAGTGTGAAACTTGTTCTTTCAGACTTACTGAGCTGAAGAGGCACAGGTAATATTATTTGACTGAGAAAAAAAAAATCACATAAACCCAGGAATGAAATCCTTGGCCTGGGCATCTTTACTGCTACTGACAGTATGATCGAAACTATGGGCTGTAGAGAAAACCCAGGATGAAACTGCAATCACATGTGTTTCTTCCATGCATGATGACAGGGAGGGACCTGAGAACTTCTCTTAGCTCCTTTGTTATTCCTAGGTTGGGTCTTTGTTATATGAAGTCATGGAAAGTTTGAAAATAATTTGTAGGAAGTTACTGGAGTTCATTTAGGCCTTCAGCTCCTTAATCCTAAAAGAAAGTGAGCAGTAGAGTTTGCTGAGAACACCTTGATTCATTTTTAATGAATTATAATCTTTGCCGAAGAGTCTTGATGAATGTCTGAGCACATGATTTAATCCTAAAAGGAAGTGAATTGCTGATTTTGCTTATGGAATCTGAAAGGAAAGTAAACTAAACTAATTAAAAAACTAAAAATGCCCATTTACCTAGCAGAGCTCCTATACAGTTAGAGATATTTTAAAGTCTAGACTTAAAAAGGGAGACAAAAAAATGCAACTATTATGGTGGTTGAAATTATCTTGCATTTACCTGCCAAGGCATGAGTGCAGCCCTCAGGGTTCTTCATTTACCTTGCTGGGCCTGATGATATCATTAAAACCTGCAGTTATGCAAGGAATGCAGATTTTTACCTCCATCCCTAAATATTAGTCTTGACACCAGCTGTTTAAGAGAAACTGAAGGGTGAAGTTATGACTTGAGAGGTAACAGGAATTATAGGTTACCTTTTTTAGGAAGTCATGAATACATCTGGGAAAATGTCTACAGACCTATTATGACTTGATAATAATTTGTAAAACACAGGGTAACATATCTTTTTTGGTTTCTGGTAGAAAATTCAAAGCTACAGTGCATTTTCAGCATGTCAGTAGGTGCTTTAGCACTTCAACAGCAATCATCAGCATGTCTTCTTTACTTCTCCTTGTTTTCATTATTTGCTGATTATTTCACTGCATGTAAGATTAAGCAACACAATGTCTCACAGTGTTAGAACTGGGGATGAGACCTGCTGATGACATTTGATAAATAAGAAAGTGTTTGTGAAGAAATTTGTAAGAGGTCAGTGAAGAGTTTTTGAGTCTTTTAATACTGAACCCTCATTTAAGGAGGTAAATTTGGAAATAAGAAAATATCTGTGATTGATTGTTTCAGAGGGAGCTCAAGAGATATAAATCATTGCATATATGTCCAAAGATCACAGGGAGGTGACAGAAACGAGGTATTTAATGTGGTCTCTGGGAGCATAAATTCAGAGAAATGAGCTTAAATGACTGAAATAGGTATTAAACTTGTCAAGAAAACTTTTAAGACTAAGAGGTGTAAAAACTTACCAAAGGAATATAAGGAAACTGCTGTATTTTGAATTAAGAAAACTACATAAATTAAGGAATTGTAAGCATCCTCCGAATCCTCATACTTCACTGTTAGGATATTGTGTTGCATGACAGAGTAGAGCAAACACTCTAATTTCTAGGAGCAGGAATTTTCATCTAGTTTTTGGATGCTGGAAATAGTCTGGCAGTGTTATTTTGTGCAGTGCCCACAGGAGAGTCACTGTGGGTGGACAATTCCGTTATTAAAAGCAGGCTTTGGTGTATTCTAGCCCTACAAAATGATTGCAGCTGTTTTACTGTGAAGGGCAGAATTTTATATATAAATAAATATAATTCATTCCAGATCAGAGTTAATTTTTTGTGGGATTCTTTGTTTGTTTGTATCTCAGATTCCACAAAGGATCTTTTCTACCTAATGGACAGCAGCCAGATACAAAGTGACCAGAACTCTTCTCTCCCTTACCAGCAGTATTGGGTCTTCAGGCAGAAGTACTCAGCTGAGGAAGCTCTGCTTTGGTGTCTCACACGTAAGGCATCATGACACTGTTATTCTGTAGGGAACAGCAACTAACTAAAATCTTTTAATAGGTATAATAATGATGAGTAGAAACTTTAGACTTTGAAATATTTTTTTGTAGACAACTCCTAAAGTTTTCATGGAAATTGCCGATGGGGCCACCTGTTTCTTCCTTACAGCCTTTGCCTGCCATGGCAGAAAGGGTGCCCATAATTCACTATCAGGGTGCCCCTGTCCTGGCCAAGAGAAATCCAAGGTACAACTTGGGCAATGCCCTGCTGTACCACTCCAAATAGAGAGATGGCATACTGGTAAAAGAAGGTAAAATGCAGATTTGAGTTAATGGTAAATTACATTTTAATGCAGTAAATGGAGAAGAGTTTCTAGCTCTACCAGGAAGTCAGAACTGAGAGTACTAAACAGTGCACAAATATCACTATAAGAGGTCAGTAGAGCTATTCCTGTTTAAAAATAAGCATTGACACACATGTTTACAGAAGCCATTGCCATGAGAATTAAGAAATGGGTTTGACAGCATTGATTATTTTCTGAAGGTGCTTTCTTACCCTGGGACAAAATTCAGAACAAATTGCTACAAGCAAATGTCTTGAACAGCTGATTCTGGGAAAGTTGTGTTTCATTTTGTGTGATGCTTGAATGCTTCAGAAATATATTTTGTAAAAACTTATTGAGACATTGTAGACTTTTTTCCTTTTTCTTTGTTAGAGACCACAACTGATGCAGAGTTCTCTTATGATTATAAAATTTGTATGTCAGATTTACTAAAAAATAAAGAGATCTTTATGAATTAAAATATTAAAGAGAGACTAATACACTGGAGTAATGCTTGTCACAGCCAGGGAATTTATTTTCCCAATTAGCTGTGCTGTACCTCCTTTACTGTTCTCTCCAGGTAAACCTGCTCTTCAGTGCCACTAGAGCCAGAATGTGCCCCTCTTTCTCTTGCACTTTTAATTAATCAAAATTAATTAATTTGCACGATTACTAGGATAATATTGAAATTCTTACTTTTAGTTGTTTGCTGATGGTTAGCTTTGCTCTGAAAACATAAGGAGGAGCAGAGAGGGAAAGGAACCCTCATGTGGGTAACTGTTCATGACTTTGCTTCCTAGGTTGTGCCCAAAAGGAAGATTTTTGTCGAATGGCAGATCTGCAAAATGCCACAGACAAATACTTCGTGTGTACCCTCTACCCAGAGGCACAGATTTGTGACAGCAGCATTGACCAAATACCAGGAAACTGTGCAACTGTGCTACCCTGGCAACCACAGACACTGTACCATAAAATAGGCAAGTTTTGGTATTTGGATGTGTAATGTCTGCTCTAACCCTGGTAATCCCTGCCAGTGTTTTGGCTCTTGATCCTGAGATAAAAAGTCTGCACGTATAAATGAGTCTTGGGATGTGATGGTGCAAGGGCAGGTCAGGCTGTCTGGGATATGATTTTTCATTTTTAGTTCAGAATGGAAAATATTAACCATGAATTTCACTCTTTCCACCTCAGCCATTCCCAAGTCAGAGAGGCTAAATGGATCTCAAATTTTTATATCAGTTTTTAGCCCTTTTTAAAATATGGGTGAAATAGAAATGACATTGGAATGTCTCAATCTACCATTAAAATTTCTATGGCAGTTAAATGAGTGTAATTTTTAGGTTTTCAAATTATTTTTTAGCAAATGCAGAACTATAGATGTGAATTTTAATCTTTACTCTTTGAATACTTGGGAAGTTCAATGTTTTTCTCATAGGGAGCATGTAAGGAAGGTGGACAAACAAGTCTATTTTCATTGTACAGGAACATGTAATTTTACTGTGACAAATGTAAAGGTCCACTGAACTGAGCTATTCAATCATGTCATTTTGGGGAGCCCAAAGGACAGCATGGGCTGAATAATGCATGAGCACACTGAATTCTTCCAATCTGGAGCTGTATCCTAGTTTAAGGCCTTGTGGAAGAAGTAGCATCAATACAGGTCTCAGAAACAAAAGGCCTGGCTGGAAGTCTTTCCTTGGTGATGTAATATAAGCTTTCAGAGCCTTCACTTGGTGAATTTTTATTCATCTTCAGGCTTAACAATGAAAATTTTTCTGTGATAACATAAAATTATCTTTTAATCAACCGTAGCTCAGCATAAAGTGTAGAATGGACTCTACCATTTGATTACTTAACCAGTATTTGTATACGACAAAGTTAAACATTTTTCCAATTTTGTTTTTCTCTTTCCTTCTAGTCACTCTTAAAACTTCTGTGAAGAGCTTCTACAGACGTGTACCGTTCCAGAAAGTCACAGAAATCTCAGTGAGGAATAAGACAGACATGAGCAGAAAAGCTGTTTCAGATGGGTAGGACATGAAAGTTCCTTTGTTCTCCCTGGGATTTTAACCATGTCTGGAATTCCATGTCTGCTGTTTTATCCTGATAAAGGAAATCAGAAGTATTGATCCAAGAATTACATTGTTTGAGAGTATTTAATAAAGAAAAGATAACATATGGTTTAAAGGAGATTTATAATTGGATTATAAATAATAATTGACATAATTATTAATTATAGGCAAGAAAATTGTTACTTAGAATGCTACCAATTACTAGTTGGCCAGTTAAATCTCTTAGCAGTGGTACACCAAATCAATTTAGGCTGATATTTTTAATGCAGAAATCAAAATTATCATATAAATTAATAGATGTGGTCTGGTAGGTGTATACTAATCAAGCATAATTTCATCTACATATGGAAAATGTATGGAAGTGTGTACATATACTGGATCTTCAGAATTATTGTGAAAGGCATCTCTACATGTTCTCAGTGTCTAATATGTCTAATGATACCATGGATAATGTTTTTCCTTTCCTAGGTTTTTTGAGTGTGAGCGTTGGTGTGATGCTGACCCCTGTTGCACAGGATTTGGCTTTTTAAATGACTCCCAGCTGTCAGGTATTTCCCCCAAGGTTTTATTTTTAAAATAACTTCAGTCTTTCTTCATTATCCAAATTTTACCCCTCTTTTGCTCTGAAGTGCACTTTAAAAGTCCTTTCAGGTCTTATGCACCTCTCCTCAGCACCTTTTTGAGTAATCGTAACCATTTCTAGGACTTCAGCCCAATGACACATTTCAGAAATTATTACGAAAACTTAATGAGAATGAGTCCTTAACAGGCTGCAGTTCCATCAGCATAAAATTCAAACTGATAAAACTCCATTTTTTTCTCATTCATCAACCTCTCTTCAAAAGTGTTGCTTGACTTCTTTTAGTGACTTCTCCCCTTTTATGTTGTTGCATTTTTTAAAGTCTAAAGGACTCTGAAACCTAAATATTACTGAAATTAGGTACATGCAAGTGTGTAATGTCTGTGGATTCTCTGGGGCAGTTTGGTCTTTAGGCTTTCTTGGTTGTCTGATCTTTTCTGCTCCGAAATTTTAGTCTTCTGCTTGAGGAGGAAAGTCTTCAGCTGGTGTTTAAAATTGGATACCACCCAGCTCAAACTCAGTGAAATAGATTTTAATATGTTATTAACAATTCAGATTTAGGTCACTGAAAGGTGTATCATTGTTTTTGGTGAAGTCATGTGCTAACCAACTCTCCCTGAGGTCATTAGGATGTGCTGTTTTTATAATGCATTTTGGAATTTGAAACACTTCTGAAATACATATTTTTAATTCCTTTTTTTGTTGAGCGGACAAAATTTTCACTGGTCAAAAATTGTTAGCTTAAAAAATTTATCCAGTGTAGTTTAGATGAGAATTAATGTGCAAATAAAAAGTAGTTGACAATTTTCATACCTCCTTATGATCATATGAAATTTGAAGTCTTAACTGAATATGACTTTGAGTTTCTTTAAAAACTTCTAAAATAAATAGAAAAAAAATTAAGGCACTCAACATGCAAAATGGTCACATTTTTAGTTTATCTGATTAATATTTAATATCTATGACATTTCAGACATCCAGTCTTGGCGCTCATATATTCAAGAGAGCTTTCAGTAGTGATTTTCACATGAGCTGAAATCTTCAAGGAAACTGTGTTTCAAACCCTTCATATTTTTCAGGAACAAAATTATTTACACTAGGGCTTTGAAAGAATTTCTATCTTGATGTAAGTACGGGACATGTTTCAACATACAGGCAGATTTTTAATTACATTAACATGAAAGGGCTGCTTGCTCAAGGAGCCCTGACCTATGCTCAGTGAAATTGTCTGTGACTTTGGATTAGGATGGATTTTAATGGTGGTTCCCACCTTTACTCACAATGAATTCGATGGCATTTTTCAGCACTAGTTTCAATCACTAGGCTCATTTCAGGTACTTCCTTCCTTTGATTTCTAGGTCAGTGTAATTTGATTTAACACTCAGTCAAACCATACTGTGCTCTTTTTCCTCACAACACTATCTAGAAAAGGAAAATTGTACTCCTTTTTTCTATAACCATGTGCATCCTTGGCAGGTGGAAAAATTGTGTGTGTGACTCTGAACAGCCTTGGAATCCAGACGTGTGCTGAGGAAACAAGAAGTGCTTGGCACATTTCAAATTGCAGTTCACCAGATGCTGAAATCAAAATACACCCATTTGGCTGGTATGAAAAGCCTGGTAAGTGGTGCAGGAGACATGAGCTTTCTAATGGGTTTCTGCACATCAAAGTTTATTATTTAGCTTCAGTGTATAAAAATTCCAGCTTCCAGCTGTATGACCCATTTGCAAGGACCACAAATAGACAAGGCAAACAAGTATGTGCAAAACAAAGGAAGGTGCAATTTAATATCCATTTTAATAAAAAAGGAATGGCAATACCTCCAAGATGTAGAATTTAGTTTCTTAGTTTCTATCAGAAACTGGTGGCCAATGTCAGCATTCAAATATATTTTGCCTCACTGTGCAGTCAGAAAATCATTCTTTGTTTCTCACTCCTGCGCTTATGGTTTTGTCATCCGTCTGGATACATAACCTCAAAAGTTTTGGGTTTGCTCCAGAATTTAAAATTCACTTTTGGTTGTTTTGGTAAAGAAAGGATCAAGCCCAAATTCCAAAGTAGACCTGTATTTTTCAAGTAGTAAGAAGCCATCAGGTGTTTGAGCAGTTATGAGATGTGGTTTTTTCTCAGGAGGAATCAAAACCACTCCTAGTCAAGATGGATTTTATTTTCTGTGGAGAAACAAAAGCTTCATTGCTTTGTTGAAAACTTTAAATAGATTTTGCCATTTGTCACACTCCTTTTGGGCAGGTCTAGTTCTATTTTGTTAAGCTCTGATTCCACAAAACTGAAAGAATAAGGAAAACAATTGCCTGCCTGAGTTTGTCTCCCTTTATGAGAGGACAGCCTGTTTCTTGGTCACACAGACACGATTCCAGAGCAGACAGCCTCCATGAGGCAGATCTGGTGATGTTTATAACTATTAATTTTTTTTAATAAGGAGTGCTTTTTTCTGCTCTTATACTCCCTTACTTCTTGCAGAGTAGAGAAGGGATGACAGCCAAAAGGAGAGGAGGGACAAAGCATGGATATATATTGTCTATGGAATGTGATAGAAAGATCATCCAGTTAAAGCTGGATCAGATTTTGTGGCAATATCTTATTGTAATTTTATTGTATTTTACAATGTTGAGAAATAAAACCTTCATTCACACTCCAAGTGTCTGAAATATAAACTCAATGTTGATCTTTTCAAGTCTTTCACTGTCCCTATGCCCACAGAACCATCCACGTCCTCTTGTGGGGCAGCCCTTATTAAGGGGCAGAGACAGCATGGAAACATTATGGAGGCTAGAAAGGAGTGGGCTTAGGGTCTAGCACTGAGAGGAAGGGGAAAACACCCTGATAAAGCAATGGCAGTGTCCTGAGGCAGGGAGAGTTGAGATGCAGACAGGGGTAAAAGTAAAGAAGAGAAGAAAGGCGGAGCAAAGAGGGAATAGCAGAGGTGTAGATACACTTCCATTTCTTAGGATTGTTTTCCCCTTGTTGGCAAATAACCAACAAAAAACAAAGGCTGTTTCTCATGTGACAGACAGAGGGATGATGAAGAGGAGCCTGGGGTGTATGCAAAGTAGGGAATGTTAAGAGAGGCAGTGACATTTCCTTACGCATCAAGGGAGCTACAGATGTGTTTTGACCATAACACACAGCAAGGCACAGATGTTTATGCAAATGGAGATATTTACAGACAAAAATTTGTATCGGTTGTGCTGATGTGTTGAAGGTCTGGGGAACCAGGAAAAAGATCAGAAAGGCTCAGAGGCTGAAAAGGAAAATGAGTAAAATCTGAAGGAGTGATTTTACTGTAGGCAGTGGGATGTTAGCATGATACAGAGTCTCTGGCTGTATTCCACAGTCTTGTTTGAGGGAGGGACTTCTGTCTCTGTCTTTCATAATAGGCTAATTGATGTGTGAGCTGTTTGGTGCACAGCTCTGCTCATGAGCAATTTGATTTTGTATAGTCAGAGCTGCAGCTCAGTCAAAAAGGGATGTAAAGTAGCATTTCAAAGAGTTTTGGATGGGTCAGTCCTTCACTGCTGTGAATGGGAAAACTTCTGAGTTTGTATAAAAATCTATTGGTTACATGAATAGGAAATACATACTGGAAGAAGTTAACAAAAATTTTGCTCTGTCTTCATCTTTGGTAGGGATGGACATTTAATACATCTTAGTGGAGAAGTTATAACTGGTTTGACTAGCCAAAGTGTTTTACGAAATGTGAATGCACAGGGGTAACTTCATTTTTATTATTTGTTGGAAGCAGAGAGAATCTTGTGTCTCTCCTGGTGCAGAAACCCAAATACAGAGAGGGGCATAGAAAAAACCACAGAAATACTGAAATGAGTTGTTCGTAACTGCATCTCAAAAAGCATTTCCAGAAATGTTTATACATACAGAAATTTAGGGAAATACAGTTTCGTGTACAAGCTCAAAAGGGTTAGATAATAAAGCAGCCTTACATCCTTTCTCTTGGTGGGGAGAAGATGCAACATCCAGATCAGAGAAATAATGCGGGAAATACTGAAGATCAATTGCATTTTAAACCTTCAAGTATTATTGTTTTCAATTGTGTTGGATTTTTTTCCGCTTTTAGCTGACTTGAAGAGCACCATTCCCAACCTGTGTCCACCTGTTAGTTTACGTCTCAGACCAGAAAATGGTAAGTGTATTTATGAATTGAACAAAAACAAAAACCAAACAAACCATTCCCTCCCCCCCCCTAAAAAAAAGAGCAGTAAAATCCCTCTATCCTCTATTTCACACATACTGCTGAAAGATAGCTCTATAACAAAAGTGCCCCCCATGAAGTTACTCATTTAGGTCTTTACTCATTTTCATTAATTGTGTATAATTTAAATGAAATAACTGTCATGTCCACAGTGCTGACCTAATTTCCCACACACACTGCCACATGAGGTCACTGAGACAAAATATTTGGCAGGACTGATGAAAAAAAATATTTATGAGCGTGGATGTCACATCACTTTCCAGATACAATGAATCTTGTGGTACTCTCATGCGTTATTTTAGAATTGGGTGGATCTTCTTAGGAAATGAAACTTAACTGATGGTTTTCAGGGCTTTGTGTCTACTGTCCCCTAAAAATATATGCAAACTGTCAGTAGCTACAGGCTTCCCTGAAATGTCCTTTCCAGAAATATGCTGCATGGCTGTGAAATGCTGTATGTAACAGAAAGGAAGAGGGTGGACGGGTTATTAGAAAATTCAATTTAACCCTCCAGTTACACTGAAATTGAGAAGTTGCTTCCATCTCTGCCTTTGATTTTCTGTTTGATCTGAACAAATATTTAATCTGATTGAATCTATTTTTCTTTAAATCATATGCAACTGAGCATGTAGGAGACTTGATATTTGCAAAGAATTTTCAGTACTCAGGTCAGAATTTATTATGATCTATCTTATCATATCCATATGATGACACCAGTCATAATAAGTTTGGTCTATTTTTTAGTAGAATTTATTACTAAAAATGCTTTTAAAATGTTCATTCTAATGTAATAGAAGGTAACTCCTACCTTTCTAGGTAAGCAGAAATAATTTTTGTGTGTTACACTTTGAGGAGGTGGTGGGATAGGCCTTGTGTGTAGATTGGGCTATTCAACTCCTTTTCAAACTGTTTTTCCCATGGAATGTGGAAAACTTCACTAAAGCTTTCTTCCTCCCAGAGTGAAGCTTGGTAGTAATTTTGTAATTTTCCTTTTATGCTTTTCTTGCTTTTTTAAATCTAGGAAAACAGTGATCTAAGCAGCACTTAAGAAAATCAGGAAATTAGGTCTTTCTGCTGTGTGCTTTTGACTCTAAAGGCTGCGCAGAACAGTAGCTCCAGCAAGCCAGGTGCTCATCTTTTGTGACAACCCTGATCTATCACACCCATTTCCAGGGCATCTTTCCAAATGCAGAGCAACTAGGGACATCTCTGGTTTGCAGAGATCTGGCTAGGGAACCCAAGCAAACAGAGCTTCCCACAAGGATGCAGGATTCTGGGTTAGAGTGGTTTTCCTGGGGACTGATAATGTTTAGGAGAAGTCACTTAATTACTAAGCATAACAAGGCTGGAAGTCAAATTAGCACCAGTTTCCTGGACACTTTGGGGCCCTGACACCACTGGAGCACATTCAAAATGCAACTGGACACCATCTGTCCTTATGTTCTGTCTCATTTCGATAGTAAAAGTACCAGACTGGTTATTTAGGTCAGATTGTTATCTGGGCTCTGTTGTCAGAGGCTTTAGAAAAATTTCAAACACATTGTTTCCAAACACTTTATGACTGCATGTTGTATTAATATGTGCTATAGAAGACTAATTGTTTTAGACTTGGGCTAGCATTTACTGAATTTTGTACATTGTGGCAGTGCTTGTTCATGGAGATAAAAAATTACTGTGGCTGCTCTGTGGTAGCCAGATGGTGAGTGTGAGAAAATGTCACTATTTAAAGGGCAATGCTATGAGTATGTGTGTGTGTGTGTGTGTGTTAATGTAAGCATATCTATACATATAAAAAATATAAAATTTTCCATCAAAAGATCAGAAAAATACTTAGATTTGCATACTTTGCCAGAAGGCTCTGCAAAATCGTGACGGTAATGTTATGTCCAATATAGAGCCTGAGTTAACTGGAGCTCTATTAAGGCCTACATTTAATTGAAAGTTAGTGCACTGACTGCCTCATTTCCTAGTCAGACAGTTTGCAATGCTCAGGACAGAGTGCCCAGTACTTTGCTTCCTCCAAATTGCAGTCAGGATGCTGCTCCATTCAAAATCTGTGGTGTTTGCAGCCTCAACGTTTTGTGAAGAAACCCAGATGAGCAGACTTGTTTTCAGCCTGGAGGGAAGCAGATGCTTTGCTTGTTTTACTCCTTGTTCTTCTCAATAGAGAGGATGGAGGCTTAGTGGGACCATAAATAAAACAACATAAGATCTCATCAGGAAGCCTTTTCACAAGTACATGGATAGCAAAAGGAAGGGTAGCGAAAATGTGGGGCTGAATGGGGCAGGAGACCTGATGACAAAGATGGAAAAGGACAAGGTGCCTTCTTCTCCTCAGTGTTTCCTGGCAAGTTCAGCCTTCAGGATATTCAGACCTGGGGGAAGACTGCAGCCAGGAAAAGAGGAGGAGGATCAGGGTCCTTGGAGAAGGAGGGTCAGGATCAGGGACTCCTTAGAGAAGGAGGATCAGGGTCAGGGACCAAGGTGGACATATAAATCCAGGAATGCAGAGGGAGCTGGTTAATGTAATTCTGAGGCCACTCTCAAATACCCTTGAAGGTGATGGGGGAGATATTTATTTTCCTTCTATTCCCTGGTCTGGGCTTTTGAAGAAGTTCATCAGCAGTAATCGCCATAAAATGTCTAGACCTTTGAATCTGCAATGGCAAAAGTAATTTTCAGGAGCAACTTCTTTTCATGTGTTGTCATAAAGCAGCCTGGAGCCACTAGGGAGATGCAGGAAAAGACCCTTCCCTATGTAAGGCCAATCCTGAGAGAGGCACAGCAAAAGGAGAGGGTCAGGATTCTTCCTGTTCTTTGTCTTATACCAGAATGTTCATCCAGCAGCCCATTGCAGCCCTGTGATTTCTTTCAAAAGCCTGAGGCTCTAGTGAGCTTTTCCCAAATTATTCCCCCTACAAACAACACTGCTGTGTGTTTCTAACATTCACTAGATACCCCATTATCCTGTGAAAAAGGGAGATCAGTGCTCTGTAATGCCTGTAGCCCTGTGCCTCCTGTCTAGCAGGAGGGAGGTGAACTGCACAGTGTCTTTTACCTGAATTCTCACTGATTTGTTGTTGCTTCAGCAGGTTTTGCCTACTTGCAAAAGCCTTTCTGCTATAAGTCTCCAAGTCATCTCATCTCCAGGCTGTGGTGTGTTTAACTGAATGTATGGTTTTCATCTTTATCTGAATGAACACTTCCATTTACTTCTGTACTTCTATTGCATGGAGCAGAGCATGCTCCTGTCCTGCTGGTCTATTCCACATAGTTTCTGTGATCTGAGAAGTGATGCTTGGAAAACTGATAGCCTGAACTGGCTGGGAAAGTCCAACTTGTTACATTGGGAGCATTTTTTCCCCTGTAGAAGTTCATGTGCTGTGATGACACTGAGTATGGAACCATCTGTGGGGAGTTTTAGGTATGATCTGTGACCTTTAACAATGGGAGAACAGAGGTTATTTTAAGACTGCCCATGCTGAAAATGCTCATATGTGAGTCTTGGTTTACTTAGGCTGGTATTTAAATAACAACTCTGCTCTGTTGTGTGAACATGGTGGATAGTCTTACAAACCAAAAACAGCCAGGTCTCATAATTAGGTTTGAGGTGGAACTTCCTGCAGCTAGCTGTAAGCTAGGAGAGATAAGAAAATGGGGTTCTTAATGATATAATTTTGTATTTTTATTTTCCAAATATGCGACACTGTTATTCAAACAGTTCATGCACAAGGGTTTGAGTTTTGGACATTTTTATGTGCTTGCAAGTTAATCTGAAAGAAGCAAAACAATCCATGAGACATATGTGAACTCATAGAAGGAATACTTGTGCTTAAAGCAGACTGGAGAGCCTGAAAATACTCCTGTGTGTGTGGGAGGAGCAACCCTGATGACTTTTGACTGTGTTATGAGATCTATTAATTATATACAGTAATTATCTAAACTTTAATGAATATTTTTGTCTTCAGTTCTAACTAGAACATGTCTATGTAATATTTGACTGTTGAGAGGCAGTGGCTCATACAGGGTGGTTCCTGCATGGGCCTGTGGGTTTCAAGCAGATCATGTGAGCTCTGTTCCCACTCCGTGTAAATTGAGTAATTGAGAAGCCACTGAGGCATGTGGATGTGACGATCTGTGAGGCCTTTCCTGTTCCTGCCTCCTGTGATCCCCTAATGATTTATAGCCATTGCCTTGAGGCAGGGACTGAGCAGAGCAGTGGCCACAGGATATTCCAACATGGGAATAAATTTCCCATCGGGCTATGTCCGCACATGAGGCACTTCTATTCTCAAGAGAGATGCTGATGGTAGTACAAGTGCTGATGTAGCTGACTTTGGTGATTAATAGGATCATTTATCTTCCTGTTTTCCCACAATGTTGAGTATTTTTCAGGGATATCCTTGGTGTGAAACAAAGACAGCCTTGTTTATCCATTTTTGGGAACGGATTTACCATGCTCCCACACAACAAATTTGATCTCCGACATGGAATTACTCTATCTTTGGTCTTAAGTTTGATTTTTATTGTTTGTAAATATGAAGATTTTAACCTTTTGAAAACAGCTTGTTTTAAACCTGGATAAATACCTAGTACATTTTTAATATCACCTTACTATATCATTTGCTATAATTGGCACCCCTAAATGAGCCAGAAAGCTTGTATTTAACAGGAGCATAGCAAGATTGGTCCCTGCTAAAGGCCAGAAATACACAGTTGTTATTTTTGAGACTTGTCTGAGGTGTGATTACAGTTATTATGCAGCAGTTTAAAGAAAATCACTCTTTTTGAACTATACAAATCTCAATGGATCAACAAAGAAGTAGTTATATTTTAAGATTATATTTTCTGCAGGTCCACACTGAGTTGATGATTTGTTGGCTTTGAAGACTGTTGGTATACAGACAGGTTAGCAGTCTGTTGAAAAAAGCCTCTGAAAACAAGGAATATAAAGCACTGAGTTTAGTCTGTAAGCATGTTTTGAGTTTGAGTGAGGGATATTAAATATGGCTCACAGATTTCAGAATTAAGATCAGAATTTGTCTTTCAAACATAAATCAGGCATACTAAGCCCAGAGGCCTGATTTTTGTACCTCCTCAACCTCATATTGACTTCCTCAACTTCACAAGTTTTTTTTTTAATTTAGCTAGTTATTTTAATGCACTTCCGAATCTCTGTTTCTTTATATCAAGTGTTAAATTTCGCAAACTCATAATTTGATGCCTCTTTTCTTCCACTGAAGTCAGTGATGAAACTTTTGTTGACTTTATGACAAGGATTTTATCATTTCATTGCCTGTAAAAGTGGGAGGCTGAACTCTGTGTCTCCAGGAAATCTATTCCAGTCTTGTGATCTTGTGACTGGAGTGGGAACAGAGTAAGGCCAGCATGACTCTTTTTGCAAATCCAGTCTTAAACCTACCCAAACAGGAACATCTGGAAGAGAGAGGCTCTGTACATGGGACATCTATAATTTTGCAAAAAGAGTTACAAGGATGGCTGGATTCAGAGGGCTGTAATTATCCAATGAAAGCCTTTGCCAAAATGTGGGTTGGAAGGTCAGCACTTAACCTATATATAAATCAGAAATGTTTTCCAGCCCATCAGGTGCACTGTGCATTGCCAGTAGCACAGGGCCAGTCTGTAGCTCTGCCTCGTGAGAGCAGTTTCCAGATGAGGCAAGTTTAGATCAGCTGTGGAAAGTTGTGTTTTGCTCACGGAATGAAGTGGGTGTGCATGGCTGTGAGCGTTGCTGGCTCTGCTTTCAGAAGGGAAGAACCAACTAATATTCCAAATCTCTTTAGCAGCTCACTGTTGGCTGTCAGTGTCCACAGTGGTGCCATGCATGGCTCTGGGTTAAAGAGTTTTGCTCTGTTTTTAAGATAAGCATTAAAGTTTCTGCATCTCTCTGCATCTGGGGTTAGCTGGGCAGAAAAAGGGAAAAGGAGAAAACTGGGAGTCTCAGCATTTAAATCTGACCTGAGATCATGAATGCTTTGTCCGGGATGGAGGATGAAAAGTAAAGAAAAACAACCCAAACCCCAGCCCAACCCAAAGAACCTCCCATGCGAGAGGTGGCAAGGGTCACTTCTGTGAGATCTGGGGCAATGAATAATCAGTTTAGATAGGAATGTATGAGCTGTGGATGTTTGCAGCATGAGTGCTCACACTTCTATGCTTAGCATGGGCTGCAAAGTGCCCAGTGTGCCTCATATGTATATAAAATGTATGCTCCTGACTTGACTCTATCCCACATAAAGGGATAAAATAAATTTTCTACGTCTACATTAGAAATTTATCTTGTGAAATAGCTATAGGAGGCAAAATGCAAGTGTCAGATGTTTAAATCCAAAAAGTTTGGTTTTGTGGATTCCTTTTGAATTTCCTTCCTGAGAGAGCAAGGACTCCTCTGAATGTTTGGTCTGTGGGAAGTGGAGGCAAATGAAGATGATGAGACTTGTCCGAGGTTACTTGGTGAGTCAGGGAAGCTATGGAAAGACAGTCTGGGGAAATATTTTCCAAAAGCACTGGTGCACCCAGACTTTTTGTGTTACAGTGGAATCCAGACAAGGCTCTTTTCGGAAAGAACCATGGCTGGTAATTTGAAGTTTTGTGTTTGAACCTAGAGAGACTTTTCTTGTTCCAGTAGTAGGACCTCAGTTGCTGGTACTGTAGACAGCACAGGATGGCAATATTGCTCTTAGGTAAAAACAAACTTTGAGGCATGCTGATAAAAAAAAATCTATTTTTGTTCTTCAGAAAAAAAGAACAAACCACAGACTGAAAACATAAATTGGTAAGATTCAGCCTGGAAAAGAAAGACCTAGGGATCTAGTAATGCAGGCAGAAAAATCTCTGGAGAGAATGTAATGGTTTATTCTCCATCCCTTAAAATTGATATCTATTTTTAAGTATCTTTCTAAATAAGTGCCACAAACTCTCACCCTAGATGTAGAGGCTGAAGTTTTCAAATATAGGTCATGCAACAGCTCATGATGGATGAGAGAAACCATTGACAATATAAAAAATAAAAATTTCCACATGACTAAAACCACTCTGTTCCTCTAAAATAATTGAATAGTCAATCCTTGAAGGTAAGAAGAAAGCCAGTGCAGTGAGTGTGTTACACAAGCCATGACTGCAGGGTCACTGCTCCTAATTCAGATCTCCTCTGAATAGCACTGGTGATGACTTGTGGTGTTAACATAAAACAGTGCAACACCAAATTAATTTCTACTTAGCTGGTGTGTCAACACCAGACTTTGAAGCTGATTGTATGGACCTCAGACTTCAGCCTCAGGTCTGATGTTGAGTGCTGTGGTCAAATTGTCTTTTTGTGAGAGGGGGAGAAAGGAAACTTTGGCCATCTTTGCCAGTCACTGATTTCTCAGTAGAATAAAAGAAATGTTTAGTGAAAGGACAGGTCATGACTTTTGCATCCATGTCAATGAACTCAGGGGCAATGAACTCCTGCTCACTAGGAATAGCAAAGGAACAGCTGACTCTACTCTGTCCTCACCCTACCATTACACGGAGAGGGTAACACCAACCTACTGTTTAGGACTTGGTGGCCACAGCAGGGCCTTTTGCTTTTAAAACATTGAACTTCTGAAAGGAACTAAAATAATTAAAGGCCCATTCTGTCCCAGACCTTTTTTTTTTGTCTTCTATGTGCAAATTTGAGTGTTCTCAGATATTTTTATCTGTTTGTGTATGAGAAAAGAATGTTTGTGGTATTTTTTTTAAATATAGTTTGAGACAGAAGGGCAGTTCTTGAGGAACACCAGAGTTAGTACATATGTGTCCATGCATGCCCCCACAAGTGCATGGATGGTAAATGTATACATGGGAATATACATATATGTAATACACATGATTATACTTACACATATGCACATATTTGTATATATATTCATATCAAATAGTGTGAAATCTTAATCATGTAGAAGTTACATGGCATTAAAACTGTTAATAGAGTTAATATAATTCTGTCCTCTAAATCAAATGAAAATGATCAAATTAACCTCCACTTACTTTCCAAGATGTTAGTGGCTGTACGTGTTCAGAAACTTGTGTGGAAGCATTATAACCCATGCCCTTTAATGTAATAGGGCTGTTCAGAAACCTTTTACATAAACCAGTTACATTTACCTTCAAACCTGGATAAAGCTGCTCTGGATTTGCCTTTTTCTTTACTAAATGCCTTTGTAAACCAATTAATATCTGACCTCTGAACATGGGCTTGGACTTTCAAGTCAATCAAAGGCCTTTGAATATTTAATTTATTCTTAGTTGATGCAAAGGAAGATGGCACTAGTTCATTGAGGAACTTCCCAATGCTTTTAACTCTATATTAGTTTCCTCTGAAATTTTTACTGCTCCTTCTAGTCATATTATTTTTTATGGTTCATTTTACAGAGGATGTGGATGCATGGCAACCCTTAAATGTGTCATTTGTTCTCATGGATTCGTCCACCTCAAACTTTGAAGTTGTGCATGTTAGCAGAGATATATCCAATGACTTCTCCGCTGCCAGAGATCTTTGTCTATCTGGTAAGAAATGGTCATGCACAGCTTTATACAAAATTCTACTTGTGAGCCTGAAAACCAAGAAGAGCTTTCCACTTCTGACATAGATACACTGATTTTACTTGTTTTTAAAGACTATCCCAGTGTTTCCTGGTCTGAGAGAGGGGTCTGATGTAGTTTAGCAATAGATATAAAAGACCATACAGTAGTTAGGTAATTTTGACAATCTTGGGCACAGAGATCTCTTACTTTTCCAGGCATTGTACAGCTGAGAGAATATTATAGCAAATAATTAAATTGTTTTTCTGAAGAACCCATTTTCTAAATGCCATTTTAGAAAATGCCATTTTCTAAACCCAGCTGCCATTTCCTAAAGCCACCCATGGCAGTGTGTTTGAGAGAGGGGTAACTGAGAGCTGGGACGAGGCAGGGAGTGAGCTGTAGTAACAGCAAAGCTTCAATATATAGCCTGACTAGATAGAAAAGAGTCCTTTAATTTCACATGACTGTGAAATCCTCAATGCCAGAGAGTGGTAGAAATAAGGGAAAGTTCCCATTTACTCACTGGGGACTGTTGGAATTCAGATGAGGTTATCAGCACTTTACTATATGATGCTTTTCTCTTTCTAAAACCTGTGATAATAGTTCTTTTGTTGCATTATTCTATTTTAAAGCCAGTATAGCCTTCTATCCTTTGGCTATTTTGGGGAATATTCTGGGCATTTGAGGATATTTATGTCCCATTACTCTGAGTTACATCATATCTTTGTTGCTTCACCTGTTCTTTTAAGAACAGTGTAATACTGTCATGCAGAATACTGTGAGAACACATTTTTACCTGCTCTTTTTCTTCGTGCTTCACCTCACAGCTTGTTCAAAGAACCAGTCATGTGCAGTGGTTACACTGGAAATCCAGCTTTCAGCCATAAGGTGCATCTTCTACCCTGATACACAGATATGCACACATGGCCTGCAAGGGCACAGCTGCTGGGTTTTACTCAAAGAACCTGCTACCTATATCTATAGGAGACAAGGTAAGAACAGGCTAAAGCTGTGGAGGAAGGACCTCAACTGTGGTGGCTTGTGCACAATTCTTGTGAATGGAGGACTGAGGAATTCCTCACCTCATAAAGCAAAATGGATGTCCCCTAGACACTTGTCCATGGCTGTTTCAGAGGAGTTGCAGCCAAGAGGATGGAAAAAATGTCCCCAAATACTGTTTTAAAAATGCATGAAATCGTGGTGTTACCCTCTGGTATTGAAACAAGCATAATAGAGGAAGTCTAGTTTATGAAAGATGTTTTGAAAGTGCAGAATAGTAAAACCAAACAGCAACAGTAATGCAAGTCCAGCTCTTAGCTTTTCATCTGCAAATGATGCTTTGATATGCTCTTCCTTTTAATCTTGGAGAATAACACTAAGAGTGTTGAAAAGCCACTGTCAATTGAAAGTATTAATAACAATCTCTAGAGTAAACAAGAAAACAGATATGCCTGCTCCCTAAACAGAATGAAATAATATTTGAAGAAGTAAAAGTTATTTAAGAGAGAAAAAGAAGTTGTGTAGCTAGTGTAGAAAAAATTCTGTTTGGTTACATACTTATTTGAAAGTGTAAGTTTTGTTGGGTTAATTCCCCTTGGTTTTTAAAGAGACTGCTTTCTTTTTATATAATAGCAGTTATTTTATTTATTAAGGGTAATTAGAACCTAGGTAACAATAAGGGGAGAGGGAAGAAAATTTTCCCTTTCACTGGAATTCTGTGAAGTCAATGAGAACCTTCCAGGTTGAAACTAATTGAGTGAAAAAGTAGTTTATCATTGTCAAGTAGAACAAAATCGTTTACTGGGACGTAAATGTAGACTTGTGTGTTTATTGTTCATTACAGCTATGACTTTGAATCTTGTTCCTGCCTATGAAATACATAGTTTTAGGAGAAAACTAGCAGGAGGTGTCACTTAGATGTGTTTTAATTAACTATTTTATAGGAAAACAGTAACAGTAAACAATAAATTGATCTGTGTTTCTTCTAAACAACTAGACAATTAAGAGCTTAAAACTATGGGAAATGGGACTAATTTTCTTTTCTGCAATGGTCCTAACTTATGGAAACAATTAATTTTTCCTCTGCTCCCCCTCTGATAGATTTACTCCTACCCATTTCTGAATCGGATTCAACCCCAAGAGTGTACATCCCATCCCAGGGGTATCTGGTGGGCAAATCCCAGGTGATCCAGGTGGGCTCAGAGTGGAGAAGCATCAGCCAGTTCCTGGGGGTCCCTTATGCTGCCCCTCCTCTTGGGGAGAGGCGCTTCAGCCCCCCAGAGCCGTTTGCTTGGGAGGACCCCTGGAATGCCACAGTGCCTCGGTAAGAAACCCGTGGTCACCTGCAGGAGGCTTGTCCATCCAGGGCTGGGGGAGCTGCTGGAGTGAGGACAGCAATTGTCCTGTCCTTTCTTGCAAAGCAACCTACAGAGTACAGACAGATACAAGTCTGAGACACTGATTAGCAAAGAGAATAATTTCTCCATTTATATGTTAAAGCATGCAAGCACCTCAAGAGAAAAGGGAAATTTCTGTACACTCCATTGCCTTGAATCTCTGCATAACTCCCCACCAACTGTCTGCTGTCAGTCCATTTTCATACTGAATAGTATTTATACAGGTTTTTATTATGTTTATACTAATACATTTTGCTCCTGCTGAGCCATAAATTTGTAAACATTTAATCCAGGAGGGGCACTTGAACACTGATGTAACCAGAAGCTGTGGGCCTCATAAAGAAATTCTCTGCCTAGTAGTGCCCAAGAGATCAGGCTGAATGGCCCAGAAAATCATTCTCTTCTGTCTAAAATCTATTAAAAGACAAATACCTGAGGACTTGAAAGTGTATTTGGCCCTTGGTGATCCCGTCCTTCAGGAAACACCTAAGGTGTGGAGGTGTGGAGCCACAGCCCCGAGTGCATTGCAGGGATCTGGTGGGATGTGACTTTTGTTTACTCAGGTGTTCAGTGCTGTTGGCTTGGCACACACAGCACCAGCTCTTGGTGTCTGAACCACAGGGTAGTGTCTTGTAGGGCTTAGCTGGACCCACCTGCCTCTGTGGTCTCCCCTTAAAGACCTGGAGTTTCAATGAGCAGCCTGGCTGAGATTTTCAAAACAATTTGGGGACCTTTGTCAATCTGTTCCTGTCTTGAATCCACAGTGCTTGCTTAGTCCAATGAAGAATTTGGCCATTGTCTTCTATTGTTCATTTAAAGTTAAAAACCCCAATTATTTGAGTTTACATTTGAGTTGGAGGATTGGAGAAATATCACTTTATGTAGAGACAACTGTTGATTTTTTAAGATTCTATATATTCTATATTGATGTTGGTAAATATTTATATACAAGAAATTCCCATTAGCACAGTGCCATTACTGATGGAAGAGAAAAATTTATTTATCAGCTTGGACTTGATAAAAAACTTTAAAAACCCAACCCAAACCAACCTGACCAAAACCACCAGCCAGCTATTGGAGTCTCCAGCTCCTGGAAGAGCTGTGGACTAGCTGCAGGTGGCAGCCTTTCTCCTGAGAGCTGGAGGAAAAAAGCTGTGATCACAGGTGATGATCCCTGCTGCCCTGTGGAAAGCTGTACCATCAATAGTGTAATACCTCTTGTCCTGGCAGGTGTCCTACCTGGGAATTTGTATTTTTTCTGCCAAAATGGCTTTAGCAGTTTATTGTTTTGGAGATTATGCATTTCACTATGTCAGTGTGAAAGTTGTTGAGTGACTTCACCATCCTAGGAATCTCCCCCTTACAGAAAAAGAAAAATTGTAGAATGCCATTAAGTCTGGTCCTTTTCCATGTAGTTTTCTATTAATTTCTTCACATCTTAAGGACAAAATTTTATAAGGGCATTAAAACTGATAATTTAGAAATCATTCTCTGAGCTATTATCATATTGATGCCTCTTTTGCCTTTGTCACTAATAAATTGTGAGTTTTTTCCATAACTTATTGTGTGGAATGGATAAAGCTGTGAAATAGAAGGAATTGGCTTCAAAACAGGTTATCATTGGACAAAAATCATCCACTTGATTCAAGCTTGATATGCTTGAGCAATCTCATTTAGATGATGTCCAGAAAATACTTTCCTCTACATGGTTGGCTGCTGAATTCTTATTGGAAGGGCACTTTTTACATTAATTGACACTGTTAATGGTCTGCTATAATGCTTAGAACAAAGAGATTTCAAAAATGTATTAAAATTTTGAAGTCACCAATTTTTCCCACAGACCATTAGAAATTAAATTAAACAGAATGAAATGTAGCCCACAGACCACTAGGAAATAAATCAAAGTGTACATAGACCACGGGTTATTAGAAATTCAAATAAATAACTAGTGTTTTAGCAAAAAAAAGTGAATTTTGCAGGTGTGCATGGGGAGACCATGCCTGAAAGCCCTAGTCCTTCTCCTTTTAAAGCTGGTGCTAATTTTGTGCAGTTTATGTAAAATGTGGGGTTTTTGAAAGAATATTTTCAAGTTTTAAGCTTTTTAAAGTGAGGCAGGGTTTCTGAGGAGGGGTTCTAGGCACACAGATACAATGCATTATATGTATGTTTACAAAGCCACATAGCTGTTGCTAACTTAGAGGTGGGCACAGTTTTAAGTGAGATCAAGATTTACAGATTAAAAGATTTTATTAACCTAATGCATCAAAATGCAAGGAAGTAGCAGCAGTGGAAGGAGAGTACAACCCTTTTGTATTGTAACTTTCTCAATCTGTGTCTCCAGGGCAGCGTGTTGGCAGCCAGGAGATGGAGAGGCCCCATCACAGTCTGTCAGTGAAGACTGTCTGTATCTGAACATCTTTGTTCCTGCCACCACTGTAAGTAAGAGATGTAATTAAAATCGAATTCTTTTGTAGCTGAGGATTGTCTCTTTCCAAAGTGCTTTTAATTGGCATGAATGGCTGTCTTTCGTATGTTGCTCACAAAGCCTGCAAAGTTAAATTAGACACTCTGGTGTCTTCACTGGTACAAGAGTATTCCCTACAGGCTTTGTGTGAGCAGTGTGGGGTGACTAGGAGGACAGCATACTAAAAAACTAGAAATAAGAGAGAGACAGAGAGGGAAACAAAGCACGAGAAGGAGGTGGCAGCAAAGGAGGAGAAATTAAGGACAGAAATGTCAGTGTTCCTGCAAGCAGACCATCTGTCCAGGAGACAATAATGCAATACAATACATCAACGTTTACCACCAGACAGAGAGCTGCTGATGGCTTTTTTCACCCTCATCTTTACTGTTCCCCTGTTGACATCTGTGGGAGGTCTGTTGGGAAATGAGAGTGGCATGCAATGCTAGATCTGTGGCCAGCTCACAGAGCTTAAAAATATATGTTTCAAAAGTGACTGAGCCACTGGTACAATATGAGGAATTGTCATTTGAAAGTTCTTGATTTTCTCATTCTAAACAGATATAAAAGAAAGGTGCAAGTTAAAGCCAAGCTAAAATGATTGGCCAACCCCTGGGAGGCTGGGGGTGTGGAGATGCTGAATACCATGTGAATCCCACTGAAGACTGGGCCCAGAGACAGGAACGTTTTCTTTCCAGAGCACTGGCAATTTTCAGAAGGTGATGGAAGCAGTAATAGAAATTTATGAGTCTGTCATACTGCGTGTATGGAAAGAGCTGGTTTAGCAATCTGACAGCAGCACAGAGCGTCCCTTGCAGACCCATTTTAATCATCACAGAGATCAGCAGCCTGTCTTCTCCCTGCAGCATGAGCTGTCATTCTGCCTTGAGTGGAGTCACTGCTTATTGAAAACATCAGGTCACTGTCCCAGGCAGTTTGCCATCTATGCTTAAGAGCTGCTTTCAAGATAGTTTATTTGAAAGCATTGTACTTTCTACCAGACTAAATAGGCTTGTCTCTTCTCCTTGTCAGTCCTGTGAATTGAATCTCTCCTGTCTTTTGTAGACGTGTAAGGTAGAAGTAGGTCCAAACAAGAAAATCAGTTTCACATGCACAAATCTAGTTCAGGAGAGAACTAAAATTTCTGGTTTTGAAGAAGTAACTGGGAACAGAAGGCATTGCATTTTCCTGTCTCTTTTTGTGGCAAGCTCTATTTTTTACTCACATGCAGAGAGATAGTTATATATTTTCAGCCTGTGGAAAGTTAATTTATCTAGTAAATATGGGATATAAAATCTCCCAGAGAGCAGCAAATGTGGAGGTCATTCAGGAGCATTTTAAGCCTCAAAAAGAGCACAGTGCAGGGACTGCTGCCTGTCACCAAAGGACTCTCAAACTGTCAAACAGTGAAGAAGGTGAATGACATCATTTTGCTTCCATAGTTATGTGTAACAGAGTTAAACTGGCACTTCTTTTTTCCACCTATAATCATCACCACCTGTCACACTAGCTCAGCAAAGCTGTGCTTTGCCTTTATTTAGAATGGGTTCAATTGTAAGATCAAGACTTAAAATCTCCATTATAAAGGAATAGAAACCTTCTCTCTTCTCCTGCACATTTCCTGCACATTCCCATCTTTAGTGCATCGTCCCCATTGCACTCAATTCTTTACAGAGCAATATTGTACAGTAGTAAAAGCCCTGAAGGTTGCCTGTCTTGGTCGAGTTTAGAGCTATCCTTGTCCAGTAGATCATCAAATGTTTTACAGAAGGATGAGCAGGGAGGTTGGACCAGATGGCCCCAACATTGTTCCCTCCCAAGGTTAACCATTCTGTCATTCTGTAATGGAGGAGATGCTTGTGAATCTCATGAAGATTTTCAGACTCACAGCTGACTTGCCCTGGTGACTGCTGAACTTCATTACCCCAATTAGGGTTTGCATGTGGGACCTAAGCCTCTGCAGTCATGAGACCATGATGGAGCTGCTGGGCTTCCCATTGCTTGGTGCAGAAAAAGAAATGAGACTGCTACATCCAGACACTTGGCTCTGTGTACAGTCCCAGTCATAAATCTTCCCCTAAATTACTCCATATCTCTTGCAGCTGTTGAAAACGTCTTTGGTTTGCCATTTCCAAGTTTTACTGCCCATTTTTTGCCCTTCTTAAGCTTTTTATTGTATAAAGTCACTCAGAATAATAAAATATGCAATTTACAGGTCAGCTGGAGGTCATGGTGCTGTAGAGACTGTGAATGTGTGGGAAATGCTTAGTGTGAGCCTCAGGCTTAAGCATGCTGAGCTGAGGGGATGGAGCAGGCTCAATATAATTGTTTATACCATTTCAGCTGACACAACTTCATGTGGTTGTATTTCAGAATGAATTTCCATGTGAAAACAGATTATTTCATTTTTTCTTCACCCCCATTTCTCTCTGTGTTGCATGCAGTGCAGAAATGGGAAGCAGGGGAAAGGCACTGCAAGTTAGGCAGTTTCAATTCAAGAGAAGTTCATGAGAAAAAACCCAACTGTCTCAGTGGTTGTAATGTCTTGTGTTTTCTTGGCAACACTGTTATGTTCACAAGAAGCCCCTGAACTGATTCATCAGAGAGATAAGTGAGGAGTGCACACCTTTGTGTGGAAATTAGGGGCAGTTGAGGGTGGTTTGACTGCTGATCTGTAATTTTGCAGGATGCTGCAGCCATCACTGCTCTGCTGCAACTCCCATACAGCCATTTGTATTTTTGCTGGAGACATTCTTTGCCAGAACAGATGGGACTGCTGTGTTTAGCTAAGCTCCATCCAAAAAATAACAGCACAGAGCTCATTGCCCTCTAGGTGCAGGGAAAACCAACCCCAGATGTACTTTGATGCTGTTACAGGAGAGAAAAAAAAAAAAAAAAAGGAAAAACCAAACCAACCTCCCCCCTTATGTTCACTGAAGGATGTTTCTTTTGAGTGTCTGTAACCTGCTGGTAAGTGCTGAGGTGTCCTGGGGCTGTTCTGCCTTTTTCCTGTTCATGCTGCAGCAGCCTGGCTGCAGCCCTGCTGTGTGTGCAGGGCCCATATCTGGTGCTGCTTTGGGAAAAAGCTTCTGTTTCTGTGCAAAATCAAGTGGCTCTGCCTGGATTGTTAACATGGGGGCAGACTGGGACTCCTTGCCATCCCAGGAATCCTACTGGGCTCTGCTGGGGCAGAGTCCATCAGTACTTTGGAGATGTGAGTCTCTCCTCTGCAGAGATAAAGTCCTCTCTGCAGGATCCCTCTATGTGTCTGGTGGGGGAAAATTTCCTTGGGGACGGAAGGAGCATGTAATGTTATCAATATCAAGGGACATTTTGGAAATTAGGCAGTGTTTGAGTGCTGAAGACTTGAGAGCAGGGAGCAGCTGTGCACTGCTATGAGTTAATCTTACTCAAGATGGAGCAACCCAACAGATCTTTTCCTTCTCCTGTTTCTCACCTGTTTGAAATTTTCCTGCATGTTTGTGTGAAGCAGATGTGCTCTAGCAAAGACAAGCACACCACATGCTCAGTGGCCAAGGCAGCAGGAGCTGGCCTAGAGGAGGTTTTGGCTGGTGGAATACAGTGGTGCTGTTAGATCTACTTTATACTGGAGATAGTGCCCTCTTTATGATATACAGGTCATTGCAGACAATTGTGGACAAGCCACTTTAAATTTCAGACAGAGAGGCAGATATTCCTCTCTATGGTTACTCTTAAAGAGCTATAAATGGCTTAGATAACATTCATAAGGAAGCTGCTTATGTTCTCATCAGTGACCTACCAAAGCAGTTTGCAACAGGAATATTAATCTGGTTGTTGTCATGGCAGGTCAAAAACATGTCAGTGTTGCTGTTCTTCCACAATGGAGGGAGTTACAATGCTGAGGAGGGAAAGACAACCCTGGATGGATCATACCTGGCTGCCATTGGTAACGTCATTGTCGTGACGGCAAACTACCGGGTCGGTGTCTTTGGCTTCCTGAGCACTGGTAAGTCATGGATTTCCAGAGCAAACACAACTATGCATTCTGTAACTCTTCTGTTTCTGATTTTAATTTTTTCAAGTCTTGGTTTGGAAAGACAGGTGCCTGCCAGGGAAAGCCAGAGCCAACCTTGGAATGGAGAATGTAAACCTCTCCCTCCAAATTATTATAATTTTGAAATTAAGGGCTTTCAGGCAAAGATATGGGAATAGGAATAACAGTTCTTTGCTAGGAATGTCAAAAATAAAAATGCAGTAGTACAAAAAAAGCAAACAAACAAACAAACAAAAAACACTGACAGAGTCAGAACACAACCTGACACCCTTGGTCAGGGTGTTGGGAGCAGTCCAATTAAGTTCTTCTGGAGTGACAGATGTGCTTCTGTTGGAGCAGAGGTGATCCTGTAGAAGGGTGTAGTTTTCCTCTGACGGTCCAGTGGTGGTGAGATGGGTCCAGTCTTCCTCTGGGAATCCAGTAGAAACAGGCTATCCTGGTGTTCTGAATCTCAGGTTTTATCCTGGTAGGAATGCTGGGCTCTTCCTACTGGGTGGAGCATCTCACAATGGGATGATGTAATTTTTTCAGTCATACACTGAGCCTCAATGGCCCCTTAAGAGAAGACACCTGCCCGCTCCCTGCCAGAGATTTGAGAAATAGGTCATAGAAGAGGTAAAGAGAACACCTTCCCAACCAGTTTCTCCAGATGGCAATAGAACACATACTTTTGGTTACATCTTGCATTCCAACCCAAGATACAAATTAATTTTTAACTTGAGTAACCTATATTTTCACAGATTTTTTTAAAAATTATTTTGGGGAAAAAATGGCTAAGAAGTAATGAAGACTTTATCTGAAGAGAAAAGGGAGAGGTTGGGGGAACAGGGACAGCAAGAAAATAAATCTAATATCTATATCAAAGCACTGGCTAAACTTGTGCTTACAGGTGAGATTCTGGATACTGAGATTTTCAGACACATGTGAAGATGGTTAATATCAAAATTCCTGCTATTTCTAGTGGCCACCATTGTGGGTAGAGTTTTTAATGATTCCAACTTCCAACCTGTTGCATCTATGAAATTTTGCTCTCTTGTGCCCATGTCAGAGTGGGGAAGAGGCAGACAGATAACTGCAGGTTCGTGGTAAGAAGGATGGAAAGTGAGAGGGTGGAAAGTATGGCACAAAGGAAGTTGATTGGTTCCTTAACAATTCAGCCTGACTTCTCTGAAGGACTTGCCCCATTTAATCTGAGTCTGGATGTGGCTGAACATTTGTGTGTTCTCTGTTTCAATGCTTCCCCATGTTCCAGTGTAAAGGATTTTGCTCTCCTGTTGCCTCCTAATACCAGTGGCCATTAAAAATTATACGAATTCCCATTACAAACAGGATTTTGTTTTGCTAAAGAGGTATGAAAACACACATTCAGTCTCCCTAAATCTTTGGGGTAATGCCATCTGGTTTTAGGGATTGGTTTTTTTTTTAATTTTGCCCTTTTTTAGCCTTGTCTTTTTAAGCAAATAGAGAACACTTTTCTTTTTGCCATCTTTCACTTCTGCCTGGGGAAGGGGAACTCAAGGTAGAGAGCCATTGAGAGAAAATGCAACAGCTGCATGTGGAGCTCTGTCTCTTTCAGTCTGGTGGCAATCCTTGGTCTCTTTAGTGGGCATTTTAATAAATTTATAACTTTTAGGATGTCATATTTGCCATGTTTGCAAATATCTGGCCTACATACTTTACCTCATGATCCTTTTGAGTGTTCACTGCTAGTGATGTTGGGTGGATTTTGCCTAATTTGAGGTTATGGCTGCAGTTGTTGGTTATTTTTTCCCTTCTCAGTTTACAGTTTTGTTTAAAGCTCACTCACAGCAAAGTGTCTTTTATTCCGTAAATAGAGAGCTGTCACTACAAGATCCTTACTTATTTAGATAAGAATTTGGTTATGAGTGTATCTGGAGGAAAAAAAAAATCACTGTTTTCATCTGTGGAAACCCAATGTTTATGAATGAGATACCATAATTTCATTTTGTCTGGAGCCAAATGCAGTGGGGATATGTGCTGTGGGAGCTTCCAGTACCCAGCACTGCCCACTCATTATCCACCACCCTCCTTCAGCCCAGTGAACTACACCCAGGTTTCTTCCTAAGTGGAAAATGCTGGTTGGGCTGAATATAAACTGGTGCAGCAGTTTTTATATGATGATGCATAATTTAGGGATCAGGAAAATTATTCAGTCTCTGTTTCATAGGGCTCCACCTGCATGTCCTAAAATGTAGATATATGGCCTTGGTGTGCATGGCTGGCACACATTCTTGCAAACTCTCGTAGAGAGATTGTTCATTACACACAGTGACTTTTTGGGGACCTTCTTCTGCTCCTTTGTACTGTGGTCAGGGAAAAGTTCAGTCTTTCCTGGCCTCTTCCTCTTAGGGAAGCCCATGATGTGTATTTGGGAAAATCGACAGTCCCAGACGCACAAAATATCTTAAGTTGAAAAGGATTCACAAGAATGTTTGAAGTCCAGCTCTTGGCCCTGCACAGGACACCCCAGGAATCCCACCTTGTGCCTGAGAATGTTGTCCAAACACACTCTTATATTGAACTCTGTCAGGCTTGGTGCTGTGACAGCAAATGGGTGATTATTTAAATCATTGACCATTAACATTCCAGTCTCCTGAACCCGGTCCTTTGGAACTTTTGCCATTGGATTCAACGGGAGGAGGAGCTCACCCTTAGGGCTTAACAGCAGGACTGTCAGAAGGCCCTACAGGTAGAAATAAACTTGTGAATACTATTAATTTAATTGTCCAACTAAGCAAAGTGCTGAATCCTTTCAAGTTGACTTGTTATAAATTGCAGAATTAGAAAGGAAGGAATTAAATGGATTTTTAGGGAGTTGAGGCGTAGTGAAAACAGATTTCCTTTTGTTTGGATGGAGTTTTTGTTAGTTCTGCAGTTGTTCTGGCTTTGGCAAAAAGTGAAAGAGCTCTTTTTCTTCTAAGCATAAAGGATGTTTAATTTAATTTTTTTATCACCCATTATTGTTGCAAGAAGTGATGCACATTCTTACTAGTGTCTTCACTTCTTGCTTTGTGTCCAGAAAATTAAGGTGAATTGCCAGTGATATGGATAGCAAGAGTATCGAGAAGACAGTCATGTTTTTATGTTTTATTCTTTAGGGATTCCATGAAGTCATATAAACCAGAATGATTTTCATGCTTTAATTTAGCACTATTGTTCTTCTTCTGTTTAGTAATAACAGAAGGAAGCACACGAGGACTCTGGTTGCTTTTCAGCTTCCTGTGGTCCTCAGGAATGTGATCTTTTCCTACAAAAAAGGCAATGGAAAAGATTTCTCGCAGACATGTTTCTTTCAGTCTAACCCCTGTGAATGTCCATGTATGCATCTGTTCTCCAGTGTGGTACATTTCACAACCCAATTGTGGTTTTTGCCAGGGGAAAAGGATCTGGTTATATTTCCCTTTTTGGTGTTTTTGTTTAGTATAGTGAAAGCAAGGCAGATTGTGTGGCTAAAACATTTACATGGATCTGCACATAAAAATTTCTTCATCAAAGGGATTGTAAAACATTGGAACAGGCTGCTCAGGGCAGTGGTGGAGTCACCATCCCTGGAAATATTTAAAAACATGTAGATGTGGCACTTGAGGACATGGTTTAGTGGTGAATTTGGCAGTACAGGGTTAACAGTTGGGCTCAATGATCTTAAGGGTCTCTTCCAAAATGAGTGATTCTATGATTTCACTTCCTTTGGAGTGGTCTCAATGGGGATGGAGCAAGCCCTTAAAATGAGATTTCTTTTTTAAAGACTGGATTTATTGCTGGATTGAGAACTCTGGGAACTGGTCATCGTGTGCAGAACAAACTAAAAGAAACAAACAAACAAAAAATCACAAAACCAAAAAACTAAGCAGGGAAGATATTTCCTCCATTACTTTACTGGTGTGGCTTGGACTGATCATCTGAAACAATGGCTGTAGGTCATAGTTTTTGTGCCATTCGGTTTTTGGCTGCCCTACTGAAAGGCTGTTTCCTAACAATGGCTGTTGAGGTGTGGGCATCTCTGAGCCCTGCAAGGTTAACATTAATCTGTTCACCTCTATGTTTATTCTGCTGTGTAAACTGGTGTGTTTGATACCTCAGTGATTCACTACAGCAGTATAAAGGATGTACACTTTAACTGCTCTTTGCCCAAGACCTGTCCACAAAGTGTCATCTTTTTATTTCATTCACTGTTAATTCTAATTTACTAGTTTCTGAACCTACTCTTATTTTAAACTTGTACTACTTGGTCTTGGCAATGGAAGAAACAAATAGTTTCAGCTGTTTTTCCATTCACAGCTTTTCTGTTTTATCTTGTGGGTTTTTGGTTTTTTCCAAGCTTTAAATGTGAAGAATTTTAAAACTTTGAAAATGAATGGCTCATTGTGGATTAAAAGAAGTAGACAGTGAATAGTCATTTTCTATTCCTGTTTTACAAATCATGGAGGAATTACTTATTTCTGCTTTTGTTGACATAAAAGCAAGTTTACGTACATGGTTGCATCATTTGACGCATTCAGCATTAGCTCCTTATTAATGAAAATATCAGGTTACCACTTTCTGGTGTTGAAAAGGAGGTGATCATACTTAGGCATGAGAAGCACATGATTAGTCATTTTTTTGTTTTTATGTTTGCAAAAATATTGATACATACATATATATATTAGATTTCTATCGGATAGAAATAGGACAATCTCCAAGAATATAGACAGAAATATTATAAATTTTAAAATACCTGGAAGAGTGTAAGAAATTCAAGATGTTGTCATCTATAATGTTTGGTTAGACAGGGCAAGTATAAGAGGTATGTAGGAAGGAAACATACAATCAAGTGTACTCCAGGGAAACACTAATTCCTATAGATCCCTTACAATTTGGCAAACACACAGATTTTTTAAATTTGTTTTTAATTAATTTTAAGATAGAGCTACTTATGTAGAAAAACAATCCTATGGCTAAATGTATGGATACTTGAGCCTGAATTCATGTTGTGCCATGATGTGTCCTAATGAAGCTTAGAAGTCCAAGTGTTATTATTCTATCACTGGGGCAAAAGTGCACCCCCAGGGCTGCCCTGTGGAGTGGTAAAACTGAAATGGAGTCACTGTATAAAGTGATTTCCTTGGAAGGGACCAGAATTTTAAACTCTGGTATCAGTTTTGTCAAGTTTTGGCTGCAAGAGCTGCAAAAGAATGTGACATTTACACCAAACTTGGATGTCTGTGGTTTTCTTTTCAGCCGTATTTTGTTTCCCACACCAGGTTCTGCTGAGGCAAGTGGGAACGCTGGCCTTTGGGATCAGCTGGCAGCCCTGAGGTGGGTGCAGCAGAGCATCAGCAGCTTTGGGGGCAATCCCGCCCGCGTTGCTCTGGGCGCCGAGCGCGGCGGCGCCGACGTCACCAGCACTCACCTGCTCACAGGGACAGCAGCAACACTCTTCAGGAGCCTGCTGTTGATGGTGAGTTCCATCCCTGCTTCAGCTGCAACCGCACTGTGAAAGGATGTTGCTGCAGAGATGAGGATGCTGCGGTGTGTGGGTGCTGGTTTTATTTCATCCATACCTAGACAGGGCTGTTATTGCTGTAGTTATTTTTCATCTCACCTGTGACTGTTATCTCCAGGAGCTGGATGCTTCACCAGGATGTACAAGAGATGCACTTTGGTGTTTGATTTACTCATAGTAAGAATCCAGTTTTCGTCACTGTGGTTTTTTGTGTATTACATAAATAACCTTGTTTCGTAACCTGTAGGTACAACAGCTTAGTTTCCATTCCATAAATACCATTGTTGGTCAGCAGCTTTTAGACCCTGAAACTGATGAGCCAAACTCCCACATGTTGAAGTATCCAGTCTTTTTATCGGATCTTATGACAGATTTCATTTAAAAGAAAAGACAAGTTTCGGAGAATAAAAATCAGTTTACAGATGGGCTTGTTTCCTGTCAGCTTAGATCACTTTCTCAGTCACTCCAATTGATCCATGTCCTTACAGCCTTTCCTGTGTTGTGTCTCAGGACTCTGAGATCAGTTTTGTCAGCATCAATACTGCCATTTATCTTCACAGCCTCAGAGAAGCTCAGTGTGCTCTGAAATGAGGAGGTTTATACATCCAGCAGAAATAGTACTTGGACAAAATGAGGTCTGCTAGCAGTGTTGCCTTGGAGCAGGGAGCAGTGGGATAGAATTCTTGCTTCAGGAAGCTGAAGGCCCAATTAAATAAAATGTTGCCTTGAAAATAATGACATCTTAATTCAGTACCTAATTGCTCTTCACTGTGCTCTTGCTTCAGGAAACAACTTGCCTTTTGCATCCCTGTGGCTCAATAAGTTTATTTTAATTGTATTGCTCTAGTGGGGAAGGCAAGGGACGTTTCTGAAAATTGCTGCTCATTAATTGTTTTTCTGTGTCATTATCTGATAACTACTCACACAGTTCCTAGATTTTTAGTCAGCTCTTGACATAGATTCCATTTGCTGGAAGACCCAGAGTCCTTTTCTTTCAGTTTCCTCCTACTTTTAAGCCACAAACCCTTTACTTACATGGCTGAGGATGGGCCCCAATGAAAACTGTGGCAGGACAGAGTGCAGTTTAGCAGCTGAGCCACTTAGAGAAGGGAAATGCAAGGACCTCTTTGCTTATTGTTGCTTCTGGAGAGTAGTTCTACATTATATATTTTCTTTTATTAAAAAAATGTTTAAACTCATTATTTCTCTTACATGAGAACACTGAATAAAGGAAAACAGAAGCAAGTGCAATAAGCAGACAGATGCACCAATTTTTCTCAGTTTTCTAGTGTTATATAATTTTTTTTCCTGAGACTGTTCAGACCACTGTCTTGGGAAAAGCAGCATCTCCACTGAGTTCAGAGTAGTGTTAATTTCCGATTTCAGAGTAACGTTAATTATTTATCCTGACAACCTCACAGTGGATTTAGTGTTCTTGTGAAAAGGAACAATAGCAGTATCTTGTAGCTTAAAAATATACTTGCTCTCTCTTCTATTTTTGTTTAAGTGATGCCAAAGTTTTTTTTCACTTACATCTCCTGTAAAGGGATGTGTCTTGTTTTTTTTGAAAGACACCAAAATCACTGATTACTTTTAATTTTACTGTAAAAAAGGAGGTGCACACAGACTAGAATCATGAATCTGAGAATATATACCAGATATACCTTTCCTGAGGGAAAATCCCTCAACAAAGCGATATAGGTCTTCTGCAGAAGTCAGTTTTGTGCTCCCTGTTTCTGTGTTTGTTAAGAATGATAAAATCATGCTGTTCCTGAGCATGCAGAGAGGAGTGGTGCCTGAAACTTTCTTGACTAGAAAATGTGCACTTGAAATAGCAAAATGCTTTTGAGTTTCCCCTGTCTGCCCTATAAGAGCTTTTGTTTGGAACAAATCTGAAAGCAGATTGTACAAAATCAGTGTAAAATTATCATGGAGACTTCTTAGAATTTATTTCACCTTTCAGTGGTATGATTGGCAATAAGTGGTATCAGTGATTGTGGTCTTGTTTTAAGTGGTTTAAGAGCATTAGCCTGGCATTTGACTTCATGTTTTGATCACTCAATTAATTTACCGGTGCAGTTTTGGTGTAGATGACTGGATCAATGGTATGGATTGCAGAGGCTGCAGAGGGCAGCTGTGTTGAGTGCCCTCTCCAGGCATTCCTGGTGGGTGTCCAGGGCAGCTTCCAGCCTTTTCCACCCAGTGCAAAGGAAGGCACCAGGTCCCTCCTGGCCATGGCAGCAGATTAGACAGTAGTGGAAAGAGAAGGCTTATTGCTTTTCTACTGCAGTCAGATGCAGGGCTCTCTGACATGGACCCTAAATATCCCTGATTCTGGTAATTAGCTACTCTTTAGAACTCCTTTCTTCTCTCTTTTCCCATCTTCTTTTTCCCTCCCTTTACCAGTCTCATTCCCTCTCAAACAAACCAACCACCCCTCAGTTCCTTTTTTTCATGATACCATTTTTTCTACATCCCTATTCAAACGTTGTACTTCTGATACCGTTTCATAGGTAATGTCAGATTTGTCTAAAATTGCCTGGGGTCTTCCATCCCTTGCATGCTCATGTTTCCTAAAAGGTCCTCAATAAAGTCTTTCAGTTAATTGTAAAAATGTTCAGAGCTCACAGAATTTCCCCATAACTATCTGTGAAATCCAGCCATCTCTATGGCACATTTAACTAGTTTTTGTCACTTTATCATGTCATTACTGTGAGGATGACAGGGTGTCTGCACAGGTCACCCAGGGAGGTTGTGGAATCTCCATCCCTGGAGGCATTCCAAAGCCATCTGGACATGGTCCTGGGCAAATGGCTCAAGGTGGCCTTGGTGGAACAGGGAGAGGTTGGATCAGAGGATGCCTGGGGGTCCTTTCTGTGCTAAACTGGCCTGTGATTGTTGAACTGTCAATGTCAGAACATCTTATCCCCTTCTCACAGTGTGTCTGAGTGCTGCCAATTGTGTGGGCACTGGGATTCTTTTGTCACCTTCCATCTAAGATACCTTCTGGCACTGGCATTGCAAGGCTGGGTGCTTGTACTAGTCACAGACCAGGTTTTCCATTTTCTAAAAGCAACACAAATTAACTACTGAATATTATTTTAATGAATAAATACAAGTAATGACTTAGAAATTTGAAATGTTCCCCATATACATTTCATGGATAAAATGCAGTCACCATAATGTATTGATTATCAGTAACAGTGATTAGATTATACAAATGCCTAGAGTTCCTGAGTATGTTTTAGTTTTTGGAGTTCAATGCCTACCAGCCAAATTACATTCATCCTTTAAGTCCTGAAGTATATTTAAACAGGCTGTGATATCTTTTGATCTCTGAACTTTTCTTTCCAGTGCAAATGACCTGATAGAAGATCTAAAGAGCACATAGCTTTGTCCTAAGAGGTGTTTAGATATAAAATAAATATATATATCAAATTCTCCAGTTTTTCAAACCATTGCTTGCTTTAGAAAGCAATCCCAAGCAGGTTCAAAGGAAAATGCTACTTGCTCTTTTAAAACTTAGAAAATGGTACATGCCTGTAAAAAAAAAAAAAAAAAGAAATTTCAGAAAACCCTCTAATCCTTAAGTGGTTTGATGGAAAGTATAATTACTATTTGACATAACTCTCGTCAGGGAAGTCATTAGGAAAAATCTCTAACATCCACTGTTACTGATTTGTTCCTTTAGTTTAATTATTTTAAAAGCTGCTATTAATATAAATATTATACATAAATATGTGGCTGACTTCAGAAGTCAAAATTAAAATAGCTCCCTGTACATGTAAAAGGTTTGCAAGCCAACCTTTGCAGTTAGGCACAATATCGTCACATCTAACTTTTTAATTAAACACCCCTTTGTTTAATTAAACATCCCTTTGTTTAATTAAACACCCTTTTGTTTAATTAAACATTTTATTTGCTTTACTATGAGCAGCAGAATTACATGTTTGGATATGTCTGAACTTCCATCTCAGGTGTAAGCAGGACCTGCTTTTTTCGGTGAATTAAGCCTGCTCTTAATTTTCTGACCATTTTATTACACTGCTGGCCATTGCCAGCAAATGAATGAAATGCTACTTGTAAAGTCAGTGATTTTAATTTTTTCTCCTAAGAGAGAAGTATGAAGTTACTATAATCAGGTGTTTCTTGGATGCTGGATGTTGGATACTTTCTTGGGGTTATTTATGTCCCTCTGACCCATTCTTGATGACAGTGGATAAGTCCACTGAGTCTATCTTGAGAAGAAAAATGCTCCTTTTTTCAGTGTAGATTGGTTCTGTAAAGAAGGTTTTCAGCCTTGTGGAGAATACTAGAGTAAGACTTAATTTAAGTTCTTGAGCTGCAGTTAGTCCTTCCCTGTGCAGTCATGTCTGTACGATGCTGGCCATTGCCCCTGCTGAAGAGTCACCTGCACCCCTTGGCTTCTGCCTTAGAGTCTGTCTTGGTTCATCCTGCTTGAGAACAAGTTCTGGTGCACTGGGGACATTCCCAGCATACACCATGGCTGAGATAGCAGCCTTGAAAAGGTCTCTGGTTAATTTTCTGAAGAGGAAATGCAGAAGCACTGCTGGTGTTTGGTCACCAGCTTAGCTGATTGTATTTCTCAGCTGCAGAAGGACAGCAGGACCACAGGATGCTCTGGTTTCTCTTCTGAATCGTCAGTTTGTGGCTTTTTCCTGTTTGTCTTATATTTAGTCGTCATAGCATGTATGTGGCAAGTGAAGGGCATTCTTAAGTTTGCTCCCTGTGTATATGAGAGATTGAGATTTCTTCTTTCTGGCACTTGCAAAAGAAGTGCTGTCATCCTCAGTTAGGGAGAGGTAGGAAGCGATGCTTTCCCTCAGACCATAGCTGAGGCAAGAGTCATCCATTGCTGCCAGGGTGCTTTTGGTATCTTCAGTCACCTCCACCCTTTAAGAGAACAAAATTTTGTTACTTTTTAGCTACTTGGACTGAGCCTCTTGAGATAATATTAACAGTTGTTAAACCTAATAACATTATTTTTGTTGCATAAAAACAATTTCTGCCTCATAAATCACCAGGCATTTCTGTTGCTTAGAATTTATCAAAAAACCAGTAAAACAGCAATATATAAATATTTTTTGGCACTTGAAAAGGAAGTATCATCGATATTCTCTTCTTAATATGTAGGAAAAATTACCTCAATACTGCACAAAATTTTCTTGCTTTCATAAGCACATGAATGTTTTGCGAAGGAAGAGTAGTGGAGGGAAATTTAGCCTTCAAAAGTAAAAGGTGTTTTTATTTCTGAGGGTGGTTGTTTCCCCAGCTTCTGAAACCTGACCTACTTTCTCTTGTGGCAGTTGTGATATTAGAAATCTCCTGAACTGGGCTGTATGTTGAGAGAGACACAACAGGAAAGGTTTATTCTTGGACAATGAACTGCTTCCTGAGTGTGTGAAAAAGGGGGAGCCACTTCTGCCTGCCATGGCTCATGTGTGAAGCACTGCACATCACTGGGGATGGATCAACAGGGCTGGAGGTCACTGGGCTGTGTGGCCCAGCTCTTACTCCTGCCCCTTGCTGAAAGGACTCAGGGCTGAACACATGGGTAGCTGCATAGGAGAAATGATTGGATGCTAACCATTCTTTCTTTCAAAGTTAAACCTAGGTTATCAGTTAGAGAGCTGGGAATTCAGTTGTCATGGGTTTGCTTGATGTCAGATTGTCCAAGCTTTAAAACTGCTTTCAGGAGAAGGAAATAAATAGCTATTTCTTCTGTGTTGCAAGTACAAGTATATAGATGGCTGGGAAACACCCCTGTTGTTTCTGGCAGCCTGTGTTGAATGTGGTACCTGTGAATGTTTCTCCAGTTGAAATTTTTATTCCGCATCACCACAGGAGGGACTGGATTCATCACGGTGTTGTTGTTAGTGCACTGGGTGAGACAAGGTGTTGTAAGGACACAGCAGAGACCATCAGCAACTTCTGAAAAGGAAAAGGAATACACAGACAGTTAATCTTTGCTTAATGTTTTCTTTCCCTGGTGCATGTTCAAATAAACAGTTCTGGACTCAGCAGGGGCAGTCAAAAATTGTGGGTTCTCAGCAAGAAAACAGTAACACAGGCTAATTTTTTTCTATTCCTTACACCTTTGCGTTTTAATTTTTCATTTGGTATATTTCATACAGTACATGGAAGGAACTGAGACATAGAAAGACAAAGTGACTTGCACAAAGACTAGAAGGACTTTTATGACGGAGCAGCAACTTAAACCAGTTTTTCTGAGCTCTCAGTGAGTTCTGCTTTGCCTCCTATTGTCTCAGCTATGCTGTAAAAATATCAGATTGGGTTGTGTGCTTGCCTACTCTTCTGTGGAACATCAAGGACTGTGGAATGAATCAAGGTTCACATGTTACCTTCATCAATGTTTCTATGCTCTACTCTCTTCTTGCTCCACTAGGAACATCACTGATATTCTTTTGGCAAATAGAGAACATCATGGCTAAATTCTGCTGTTCTACGATTCTGAGTCTTATTTCAGGGTGAGATCCTGTATCCTCTCATGGTGGGGGAAGGAGGAGATTTAAATCTAGTTTTGTCTCCTCTTACACCTATAACCCAAGTAAAAGTGGTAATTGTTACAAGTTTTGGGTTCTGCCCCAGCCCAGATTTTAGGCTTTGATTGTTTCCTTCTTTCTAAATGGTGAAAGGTGTCAACTAGCTAACATGTAAATACATATATATATGCTGTCCAAATTCTTCCTCCTCTCTTTATATCATTGGACTTGAAAGTTTAATTTGACTGTTTTGAATGTGAATGACTTTTCTCCTCAATTTATCAGTGTACTCTTTGGCCATCACACTTTTTCTTTTACCTGTGAAATACTTAGGTATGGAAATTTCACACTTATAAAAATACAGAGTACTCATTGCCTGTTAAAGCACAGAACCTGTTGTTCTCTTGTAATTTCTAGGCAATTAGGTTTTTGCAATTTCCTTCCTCATTTTAGAATGTTCTCGTTATGATGCATGATAACTGGAGTCACTTGATTGTGTCATTTCTCAAGTTACCTTTCTGACACAGGTTAAACTGACATAAATCTGGAAAATTCTCATTGAAAAAGGTGTCATGCATTTGACTGATATTAGTAACAGTGACAGCTGACTGTGCAATTGAGCTAACAGCTTGAGCCTCTTGATATAAATACTGCTGATAAATTCCTGGCATAAGCTCCTTCTGAAGTGATAGGGAAGATGCTTACAACATTTCTGAAAAATTTCTGCTGCAGATAAGGTTGTGTGCTGTAATGGTTCTTTAGGAAAGATTAATAGAGGACCTGGTGTTGCATGCCCTGAAGCTGTCTGCGTGTCTAAATGACAAATAAATGAATGGCAGACATCTTCATGTTGGCAAAGAGAGTCAGACAGGAGTCGCAGTCTGTCTCTGGAAGACAGAACTACAGGTTTATGGCTTCTGTACAACTGAACGTTTTTGTATGCTCACACTTTGACTTTAGGTGTGCTCTGAGAGAGGCTGAGCATTCCTGACCTCTGCTGACTTCCAAACTGCATTTGGAAGTTCTCTAGGGAACCAGTAGACACTGGTGTTTGGCTCAGTGTTATTGACATGGCTATACAATATCCTACACAATATCATGCAAAACATCAATACAGACAGAACTCATCTGGCTTTATTTAGCTGAATCCTTGTATTAGTTTCAGTTATCCCGTTAAGGGCAGCATTTTTTTTAGGATGAAAAATAAAGTAAAACATATAAACGTAAACTTTTCCCATTGCTTGTTCTGTGGCAGAACTTGCACGTCTTGGACATAGGCAAAACTTTTTTTTTTTTCCTTAACCTTTGATAGATAGTTTTTTACAGTTGCCTGTGGAAAATATGGTTTTTTCTGCACTTATTTTCACCTGAGTAGTGATTGACAAGGTCTTCAAGGCACTGGAAGGTTTGTCGTGGAGAGATGTAATACCAGTTGTTTGGGAGGCGGAAGATCCTGTAATGTTTCACTTGCCTGTGCCTCACTGACAAGGAATATAACCCTGGAGAGAGAGAAGAACTAATTACACCAAAGTAGGGCTACAGTTCTGATTTGGTATCTGTAGCAGAATAGAGTATCTGTAAGATGTGGTTCCATGACTCAAAACATCTCAGAAAGAGCTGATAAAACCTGAGTGGCCATCTTATACTTTATAAAATACAGATATAAAGGATACACCATGACCTGAGATTTTGGTTGAATTTAAATTTCTGGTGTGCTCTTTCTTTATTATTGCTGGCATGGGAACTTTTGAAACGGCATAAAGGAAATGGGCCTTTACAGAAGTTGTTTGCCTTCCACTGAATAGGATGATCAGACTCACAGGCTGGTATTCTGATACCAGAATCAGAATAATGATTCAGGTAATGTAGTAGCTGAGACCTGATAATGCAGTCATAGCAGGAGATGGCCACTTGGATTTTTCTGTTTCTTTGTTTAGAACTGTTCTGTAGCATTTATTGGTAAGGTCTGAATGCCAATCCTAAATTTCTTTGAATGTAGTATAGATATTAAGAAACTAATTGGCCTGTGGTATGCAAGAGGTTAGAATAGATGAAATATTATTCCCTTTTATCTGTAGTATCATGATAGAATGTGTTCTGGTCCTTCAGAAAAGGAAGACAGCTCATTGCAGATGGGAGATTTGTTCAGCCTGGAGAAGAGCAGGCTGAGGGAGACCTTATTGCTGTGCTCAGCTCCCTCAGGAGGGGCAGCAGAGGGGCAGACATGGATCTCTTTTCTCTGGTGACCAGCGGGAGGACCTGAGGGAATGGCCTCAAGTTGTGTCAGGGGAGGTTTAGGTTGGATAGCAGGAAAAGGTTCTTCCCCCAGAGGGTGGCTGGGCACTGGAACAGTGGATCCCCAGGGAAGTGATCACAGCACCAAACCTGACAGAGTTCAGGTAGTGTTGGGACAATGCTCTCAGACACATGATGAGATTAATGGAGTGGTCCTGTGCAAGGCCAGGAGTTGGACTCAGTGATCTCTGTGTGTCCCTTCCAACTTAGGACATTCTATGATTTTGTATCTGTGTCCGCATTGAAGAAAATGAAAGTATAAAGTTGGTACAATATAATTCCCAGCTATCAAAAGGAAGAAAATAAAATTGAAGGCCAGTAATTTTTAAAAATAAATAAAAGACCCCCTTCCTTTAGACAGTAAACACACTTATCTGCCACCCCCACTATTTGGTGTTCATTTTACAACTTCTTGAATCAATCTTTTGTGGACCAAGGCAGAGCTGTGACTTTTCCTTCATTAAAGTCCCACTGCCTCATAAGGTTTGCATGCAACCAAAGTAAATAATAGTGTTTAAACGACTGTGTCTTGTTTGTGCTGATGCCTGTGGAACTTTCCATGGCCATCAATAACCCTGTTTCCAGTAGGTGACTAGCAAAGGCTGGCACACTGCACTGGGTGCCTTTGCCTTCCCATTATATATCTTTTCTGCTTTTGGACTGATCCATATGAAGCAGGACAAGGGAGTGAATTAAAGAGCTGTAAAACTGTTAATGCCTGAGATCAAGAGGAGAAAAAAAAATCTGTATTGTCTCACCTTTCCTAGTTTCACTCTCTCTGATCATGAAGGAGCCAACCTTGGTGTTGGGTAGCTGTAGAAGTTCCTCTGCTTTTTCTCTTCCCAGCCCTTCAAATAACCAGCTGTGAAGCAGGAAAAAACAAATTCCAAAATTTGGACACCATTGAAATAGTGAGCAGCATGTGGCTGTGAAAGTGCTGCATTAGCCAGGAAAAGTGACTGCAAAAACAACACTGTGGCTTTCTATAGTTATTCTCTCAGCTACATTCAGGCATATTTCCTCAGTTTATGGAGAAAATTTTGCTAGTTTTGAATTCCATTAACCTTTGTGAGGTTAAGAGAAGAATAATAAGGTTTGGACTTATTAGGGAAAACTAAACTTTTTGAGCTGCTTTGATCTGTATTGGTGGGGACAGATTCCTGGGTATATTGATGACATCTGTGGTATTAGTTAAATCTCTCTTTTTCATTTACACCACTTTTGTTAACCCCAAATTGTATCATAAATAAACCCCAAATAAGTTACAATTATTTTGCTTCTTATAGGGAACAGTCCAACCATTTAAGTTAATGGGTTTTGTGGATAAGGGAAAGTAGAATTAGTCCTACAAATTTGCACCATGACTTGGTGCACTGCCGTGTTTTGCCACAGCCAGTCTCACAACACATCTGGGCTTGCTCAGCTCTTCTAGAGTTACTGGCATTCTATTTTAAAGTTGTTCTCATATATTTGATCCAGTCTGCTGTCATTGAAGTTGCAGACAGTAGCTTCCATTACCCCACATCTGTCCCCTGCCTTTGAGAAAGCATTGCTGTTTCAGGAGGATGTAAAAGCATGTTAAAATTTAAGCACTTGCATGGTTCACAGTGGCATTCACAGTTCATATCCTTAAAATTAAGCAGGTATTAAAACGTTTGCCAAAAAGCTTGTACGTGTGAGCTTTAATGTTTTTTGGGGTTTTTTTTTGAGAGTGGTGTCTATGGCAACAGGAAATGTCTGAAATTTCCTTAGTTCTTCCAGTGAGAAAGTTTACATTCCTGAACGACTTATTAGCATTTCTATTTGTTCTTTTTGGCTTGTTTTCCATGAGCAAACTTAGCTAAAATTTTACTCTATATAAATAATAATAAAAATCCATTCTATATAGGCTCTCTTCATCAGCATCTTTAGAGATCAGTCCATGTAACAGGTGTATATAAAATATCTTATGTGTGATTTGAGGTGGTTTTGGCTCTTTCCAGCATTTAAAAGAAGGATTTTCCTTTTCAATTAGTCTAAATTTATATGTGGATTTGAGGTTCTCAGTTTTCAAAAGATGTATTTTTGACTGTCAGTAAATAAAACTTCTGTCTGTCAAGTCACTATTGGCATTATTTGGACTACAACTCAGTAATCAGAGGAGGATATGTAAAAACGTGGTGAAAGGCTATGGAAATGCATTTACTTACCCATGATAAACCTTTGCTACATATTTTCCTGGAATATAATTTTCTCGACCTGTTGTAAGGGAATGGACTCTCCACCAGCCTCCTTCACTGTGTGAAAGCAAGAGAAGGGATATTTTCAGATGTATTTTTAGGGCTTCTTACCACTTGGAAGTTAGTAAAGATATACAGATTAGCTTGTAGCTTCTATGTGTGCTCCTGAAACTATGTATTCAGAAAGGAACCCTGTTTGGTTTCATTTAGAGTAGTTCCATTTCTAAACCTACTTTAGAACTGAATTTGGACACAGAAATAAGCTACATTTGTTTCATTTAAATTACGTCAGTAATAAAATATTTTTCTGTAGTTGAAAGAAGAAGGATAAATACTCAGTGGTTTAACCATGCTGTGCTCTGCCTTCCCACAGCTAGACTTGTTCTGGTGTCCAAGGTATTCGGTTTACAGCTGAGTGTGTTGTGTCTGGGCAGCCCTGTAACACCAGGGTAGAGGTTCCTGGGAAATGGAGCCTGTCTGCTTGGGAACAGGCTGTCAGTCCAACAGAACCTGGTTTGTGGTTTGCTCTTTTCCTTGTCTTTCATGAGTTGCAGACCAGACTACAATAAAATCGACCTTGTAGCTCAAGCTGCAGATGTATGTATTTTCCCCAGTATATCTTAAGTTATTGCTGTGATACCGAATTCTAGCTTTGACTCTTGAATGTCTTCAGAAATGCAGGGCACCAAGGATTTTCACAGGGACACTGAAGAGCTTTAGTCATAGTGCAAGGGTGCTGATGACTGATGGGTTCTCTGCACCTTCACTTTAAAAGTTCAAATCCAAATAACTGTGTCTTGTGTTTGAATGCTGCTTTTGTGGATGTTCATAAAAATGCTCCCAGAATAATGTCTAGATTGCAGATCAGAGTCTCAGTGTGTGTTAGAACAGCTGTGTTGAAGTCACTTAGGTTAAATGTCATGAGTTATAGCTCCTGGGTCCATGGTCCAGAATGTCTGTGCTGAGGGAAAAAGGAGAGTGTCTACTGCTCAGAGCTGGAAATTTCAGGGCCCAAAAAGTTTTGGGTTTGGTTTTCCAGATGAAATTAATTTATCTCTAAGAAATTTAGGTTATTTTGGTCCTTTTTTCCCCAGAACCCTTCTAGACAGATCCAAGAATTGCAATAAGAAAAGAACAAAACCGGAGAGATTCATCATCTCTCTCCCTCCAAACTTTTATATTACTAACCCTGAAAAATTCCTCTGATTATTAAAAATCCCAGAGCAGCACATATCTCCTGGGTCAGGAGCTACAGAAATTATGTAGATTGGGGCGAATCTTGGAGGACATTTGGTTTGACTACTGCCAGCCAAATGCAGTTCATCTGGTAATGACAGGTGCGTGGCCAGTGTGGAGAGTGTCTTGGCAGAACTATGCCAGTGGTTCTGCCAACACAGAGCAGTCACAAATATCTGTGAGGATTTGCATTCCCTGTGAAGGTTCCATATGTCCTCTTCCTGGCAGGACTGGTGGGGCTGATTGCCACCACACATCATTACTTTGGTAAAGGCTGAAAAGCTGCTGTTGTAAAAGCAGTACATTCTGCTGCTTATGCTGACTCCTCTGTGGTGACTTGTGCTCTGGTCATGCAATGCTACTCTTCTTTTTTACTGTATTTTACTTCTTTGAATGATTTTGGAAAAATAATTACAGCCTATGAGCAGGAAGAGGCTGCAGGCAAACAATTCCTACTGACATCAGCATGTACCCCAGTCGGGGAGAACAGGTCCTTCACCAGGACACTGTGGTTTGCATAGAGCATTGGACTATCTTGTTTTCTGTGAACAAGCTCATGGTTCAAAATAAGAAGATGAAAGTCCCCCTCAAGGCTTGCTTTGGATCTAATTTATCCATCAGGAGAAGCCCTTGATCACTGCACAACAGAGAAATGTGTCAAAAACTTCTGCTGCCAAAGCCTATTCTTTTAGTTCCTGCAGTAGATTATACTTTGCAGCACATGTATACATATAATATGCCACACATATAATTCCCATTAATTTGGGCATAGGCAGTCCTGTGGTGATGTGAGGGCCTTTAGCTGCTTAAATCTGAGAATGAGACTTTGAGCTGGAATTTCCAAGCTAAAGCCGTTGTTGTACCATGTCATGTATGTTCTGCAGACTGCAGCAGGGTTTATACTGCTAGAAGCTAGCAGAGAGGAATCCCCCCGGTTTAGAAGAGCTCTCCATCAGCAGATAATTTATCTGGTGGTATTATCTGAGTCTTGGGACCCTTAGGTTCAGGGAGGCAGAGGAAGCACTGGGTCAGCAGAACGTAAGTGCAGCCATTCTGGGTCAGACCAAAGGTCCACTAAGGCTTGTGTCTTGTGACTAACAAAGGCCACTGCAGGTCATGGTGGCCTGGAGAAGAGTTTGAGAATTCATCAGTCATCTGTGATGCTTCTCTTGAGTACTTCTCTCCTCCAGCCATTTGACTATCTGGTTGAGAATTTTAAAATTTTTTTTTAGAATTCCTCCAAGGGTTCCTCTGCTATGAATGTGTCTGATCTCCCATTGAATCCATCTGCTCCATCAGCTGCAAAAATGAAATCTTGCATTTCATTTTGAGCAGTGCAAATAGTGGCTGTGGGGCCAAATAACTTCCAGGAGGTTACTGTGTGCTGATACAAGCTGTGCCTAAAGAACATCAGGGCTGCTAGCTTCCATTATTCTGTTCATGTGCTCATTCTTGTGTCTGGCAATATTGCACTATGGTTAAGGACAGTCTGAACTTGTGCTCTTAAGCCTGCTTACTTCTCAGGCTCTTAAAATTTTTTGTGTGGAACTGGCCAAGAAATCAGTCTTTTTTTTCCTCACTAAGTAAAAAAAGAAATACCCCTCCCATTTTTTAAAAAAAATAATTCACATTTGCCTTAAATTTGGATGTAATTCTAAGACTTAATCATAATGGAGTTGTTAGATTAAAAAGGGTGAGAGAGAAAATGACGGACACACTTGACATAAAGAAATTCAGAATGATTTTCCTTTTCTATGTGATTCAAACTATTTTGGCTCTTACTCTGTTTTCCATTACATTTGAGGAATACTTTCTTACAATAATTTTTCAAAGCAGAATTGTTTTGAGTCTTATTTTAGAATAGATTCTGAATCTATCCTGAGAAACCTAAGAGAAATCTGTGGATCAAAGGACAATCTGTAATCCCAAATCTTTAAACTAGATGGAAATTTATGCTATGGCTAAGCATTTTTCTCTAAAAGTTCTGAACTCAATTCATTTTGTTGAACTGCATCCAGTTTGGGCCAGGTGCATAAAACAGAGCTTTGCTTCAGTTGTAACAAAACCTAATTTAAAAATAAATTGATCAACTTACTCTGATAGCACACGTAGTTTTTCCCCTACATGAAATATGGGTTGGCTTATGTCTGCTGAAGGATAGTCATAGAGAACAGCAAGGAAGTCACTCTCCTGACCTGTGAAAGAAGAAAGAAAAGGTCACTTAAAGCAAAGGTAAAACTCTGAGACAAAAATGGATTTTTCATTAAGTATGATAGATTTTATGTAGTAGGTCAAATGAGAAAAAAAAAAAAATCTCTGAAATGTCACTTTATTAACATAAAGAGCTAAAGAAGAACCTATAGATTTATAAGATGACCGTAAAGATACTAGAAATTAAAAATGTCATGGTTAATTGTAAGCAACTAAATTTAGACCACTTTTTCTAGCAATTACCATATTTAAAGGACATACTCAGTTTGAAACGAAAAGAAAAAGTAATTGTTTATAGTTTGAGGAAGTAACCCAGTTTGATTAATGCCACTGTCTCTAATTGCCTCCAGCTACAGTTTTGTAGCATTATATTTAAGAAAAGGAAGATAAATGTGAATTGTTTCGTAATTTTACACCACTGATACTTTTCAATGGTATGAAATTAGTTGAGATCAAGGTTGATGAGAGTGTGGCCATTATTGCCCATTACCACCGCTTTCTAGAGGAGCTTGGTGGTCAGCCTCTGCACTTTGTTCTCACCATGGCATGCCTGTACTAGAGCTTCAGTGAAAGAAAACAGGCACAGGGGTGTTCAAGTTGAAGCCATTGCACAGGGGCAATTTGTAGAGCTCAGAAAAGAGATGAGAAGACCTTTAACATCATCTGGGATGAATCTGGGACTTACACCCTGTGTAGGACATGCTGAGTCTCCTGCATTTCTGAGGGGTTGAGCACTTTACACAAGACTGGGACTATCAATGATGAGATGTCCCTCATCGTGCTGGAATCTATGGGGCCCAGTAAATGCTGTCAGCTGGGAGATTCAGAAATGTGCCGTGCTGGGTGTTTTGAGTCCTTTGTCACAAGTTCTGGCAAAAGGGGTTGTGCCATACACTCTTTGTGTTCTTCCTGGAAGCAGTTCCTTTCCTCTGTGCATCTCAGTACCCTCCACGATCTCACAGGGAGACAGAGCTTCCCTCTGCCTCCACCAGGATCAGCAGCCTGATCCTTAGGAACACCATCTAGCACTACATTTGCAGGCGTTTTTCGATCTCCATACTTCCCACTCTGTGCAGCCCAACATGTGCAAAAATGGGTGTGAATTCAGGGTAGGAAAGAAAGAAATTAGATAGAGAAATAGAAATACATCTGTATCTTGTTTGTTTTTTTTTTTTTTTCTCATTTAATATAGATTTGTTGCCAACTTCTCTTTAAGGAAGACAGGTTTTAAGGGAAACCTATGTGCAACACCCTGAATTAATGCTCTGTGTTTTTAGCTATGTGTCTCTGGGCTTTAGAACCAACTCACAGAGATAATGGTGAAAAGCTGAAGGAAACATGAAGAAAAGAAACACAACAGGCTACCCAGAGAAGCTGTGGTTACCCCATCCCTGGAAGTGATCAAGACCATGTTGGATGGGGTCTGAGCAACTTGATCTAGTGGATGGCATCGCTGCCCATGGCAGTGAGAATGGTATTAGATGATCTTTAGATCCCTTCCAACCTAAACCATTCTATGATTATTTTGAGAATGTGTTTAATATCAGTGTTGCCATGATTTTCTTAGTTGATTAGTGTCAGTGAATTAAACAGGACTGATCCAGTACAACCAACCATCGTGATTAGTCTAATAGAACTTATTCTGCACTTAGTTCAACCCTGTTGAAGAAAATCTGTGCTAAGGCTTTGATGGCTTCCTTGTTCTGCACAGAAAATCTAATGGTGCCTTCCTGTCTATGAAGCTACTTAGTCCCTGAGGATAACAACACCTAAGCATTGGCACTGATTCTTTTTTGACAAACAAAATCTTTACCAAGGATGACTAGAAGGCCGGATGGTGCATTTGAAAAATAGCAAAATGAGGATAAAGTGGCACCACTTAAATTCTTGTTTCGGGTTATAAAACATCTTGTAATACTACATGTAATAGAATTGTTTTTTATCTTAAGGACAATGCCTTTAGCAATGCTCTTTTAAAAAATTATGCTGTTTATTTATAAATATTCTGCTTCCATAGCAAAAGAGTGGAAAACAAGTGCTTTTCTGCTCTTCTTCCTTTGTACATTGGTCATTTGCCTTTCATTATGGTGACTTTTTGTCTACTCTAGCAAGGCCTGTGTTACTTTGCTTACACTTTCATATTTATATTAATTTTTGTTTCAATTTTGCATGGTTATTTTTAGGTCTGAAAAGGAAGGAATATATCAGAGTTTTATCTTCCACCTCCATGCAAATGTTTCCTCTTAAACTACATACAGTTATATTAAAGTGTAAGGGAAGGAGTGAACCCCCTCCTTCTTCACTTCGTTTTGATTGGTGTTTAAGTCAAACCTCACTGGGTTTTTTGGTCATGCAAAATACTCCACCACACTGTACAATATTTCACAGAACCCATACCAGCTCCTTGCAAACACAAAAGCCTGGAAACAGGAACTAAACAAATTACACATTTTCTCCACACCTAAATTTCACAGCGATCTAATAGATTTGATCTTATGAGCTCCCCACACTTTCAAGATATAAAAGAAAAAAGATTTGCCTGAGTTTATCTAACACAAACTCTCCTCCACAGTGCAAGTGTAGGTTACATCTGAAATGGAACAACTCAAAAGTTAGAGTGGAAAGATCGAAGCACAGTCATTTCCACTGCATCAGGTGTTAATTATGGGTGGTTTTTTTAGGAGTAGGAAATGAATGTGAAATGCATGCTAATTTTAGATGTCCTCACACCCACATGTCTTGCAAAGTGTGAGACTGAATATTGTATCCTTGAAATTATTCATTAGGAATGGACTATGAAACCTTATTAGAGTGTAGGAAGAGCGTAGGCAGAGCATCCAATCCAGGTCATCACCCTCAAAAATCTGCTGTGCTGTGCACTGGAGTGGTCCATCTCTGTAGTGGGAATTAGCTGTTTGGAGTTAGGGTTAAGGTTAGGGTTACTCTACTGAGCAGCAGAAATATTGTGATTTATGGGAGGGGGGGCACCAGAGAGGGTGAAGGAGGGCACTCATGTGCATCTGGGAAACTGTGCAGCACCACAAGGTGTGGCTGCAGAGTCACACTTTGGCACCCAAGCTAGATCTAAACCAGCCAGCTTGGCAACTGAGAGCTGTGCAGGTGCAGCCCAAAAGGATTAACCCTTGATTCAGGGTCCCAAAGGAGGACAGAGAGGGGCTCACAACCCTCAGTGACCCCTTGCTGCTCTCCTTACTCTGTCATCAGTCCCTGGGTTGTGCCAGGAATGCCTGTACAGTGTGCAGGCAGATGGGGTGCAGTTATCTTTGGGGTCCAAATGCCTCCTTGGGAAATGCAGCCTATACACTGTTACCTTTCTCAGGGCCAAGATTGGCACACTGGTGGTGAGGAAAGCACAAGGTTTTGCTTTCAGTGCAAATTTCAGGCAGCACAAGGGGCTCATAGGGGTCTGATTAACACTGCAGGTCAAATTCGCAGACTGCAGTTATCTATTTTCTTCCCCCTGTTTTTTGCTTTGTTGTTTTGTTGTTTTCTTCCCTTTTCATTTCATTCTTTCCCTTCTGTTTCAGTCTTTCATTTTATTCAGGCTCACTGAAATAAGCCAGTGAGACTGAATAAAAGCAAACCTACTTCTCCTAATAACTGTTTCAACTACTAAAAGTCCATGGATTGGATCCTCCACCTCAGTTAAATCAAGTCTGTTCCTGGCCTTTGTGTTGGAAGGGTCCTTTAAAGGTCATGTAATCCAACCCTCTGAAACTGCTGGGGACATCTTCAATTGGATCAAGTTTCTCAGAACCCCAGCCATCCTGACCTTGAAAGCTCAAGAAATAGGGCATCTACCACCTCTCTGGGCAACCTGGTCTAATGTTGCATCACCCCATCACAAAAAAAATTCTTCCTTATATCTAGTCTAAATCTACCCTATCTTAGCTTAAAGCCATTATCCTTTGCTCTATCACAACAAGCCCTAGTACAAAGTCCATCCACATCTTTCTTATAAGACCTCTTTAAGTATTGACATCTGTAATAAAGTCTCCCTGGAGTCTTCTCTTCTCCAGGCTGAATAACCCCAACTCTCTCAACCTTTTCTCACAGGAGAAGTGTTCCATCACTGATAGTTTTTGTGACAATCCCCCTGCCTTTGCATGATTAAACATGGGTATTTCAGCTGTGAGAGTGTCTGAAACCTCCCTACAGCCTTGGCAGGTGCCACTGCAACTACAGATTTGTTCTCTCCCCAGGTGGTAGCAGGAGGTCAGATAGGACTAACAACACCCCTTTGTAGTGTTCTACACCCTTTGTAGGTGTGCTAGATGTGTAGGAAAGTTCAAGTAGAATTCCTGAATTCCTAAATAGATTTTTTCCCCCTAAATACATATTTTCTCACTTGCTATCAATGTTTACAGAGTTATCTTTTAGGGGTATGTTCTATTTCCATCACAGAAAGGGTTGCAGTTGTTTTTAGCCCTGCTAAATCCTGACTTTTAGCATGTGCAGGACCAGTACAAACTTGGTCACAGCCATCAGCAAGGCCTTGCTTTGAGTGAGTGCATATCTCTGTTTTGGTATTTATATGTGGTATTTTTGTCAGCAGTTGTTGGGAATATCAGCACAAGGCACTCTTCTTCACAAAAAAAAAAAAAAAAAAAAGGACCTAGGGCTGCAAGGCTGCCCATCTCAGGGAGTTTCTAACCATACCAAGAGCAGGGCTGGGTTTCCTTTGCAGCAGAAATGGAGCCAGGCTGATTCCCTACCCTTATAATAATGAGCAGACTGATCAGAAAATCTTTCATGGAAAAAACCCAAAATTAAAAAAAAATAAGAACAAAAAAACCCAAAACCCAGTCAAACAAAAAAACCAAAACCAAACTCTACTTAAAAAACCCACCCAAAATAAAAAAAAAACAAAACTGCTTTCTCCTCTTCACCTTTGGAGAGTGATTTATTGCAGCTCTAGTGCCAGTTGCCTGTATTAGTGCACCTTGAGGGCTGAGGCTCTACTGGTTCTCCACCCACCCACTCACAGTTTGTAGTAGCTGATCACCAAATCCCTCTTCCTTTCCCCCCTCTGCTGCATGACCTCTACCAGCCTACAGAGGTGGCAGGGAGGGATTTGCAACCTGATTTATTCATATGTGGATGCAGAGGGCAGATGCGTTATGCTCTCCTTTGGCAGCTTGCCCTGTGAAACTTGTATTCCTCTACAGCCTTTATGGATAAATCTGGTGACAGGTTGGTTGTGTGCTGCTGTTAGTGCAATTATCTGACAGTGGGTGGACATGAGGTTCAAGGCAATACATCATTAAAACTTTTAACCTTAAATGAAAGAACCTCAAATTTCAAGAATAAATTAGTACAAAATATCCCATGCAATTCTGTCAAAACACAGCATTCCAGGTTTCTAAAGCAGTGTTTCAGCACTCTCTGATTTGGAAGGAACGTCTTTCAAGGAGCACCAGCAAATAATACGTTTAACATTCGGGGGTTTTAATTAAAGTGCTTCTTGGAAAATGAGCTAAAGCATAGCTAAATATAAGCCCAGTCTGGTGGATGCCCTCCTTCTCCCACAGCAGCCACCAGCTTGCCTGCTCTTGTCAGGCGGGTGAGGAAAGACACATGGCTGGGTCTATCGTATACCGTGAACATCTTTTTCTCTTGAAAGGAATGAAATGAGTGCTTACCCGTTTGGCTGGGCATGTTTGTTTCCTCAGATGCTCTTGGAGTTTTCACAGTATTTCCCATTGTGCTCGCTAAATCCGTCAAGGCTCTTCGGAACTAAATCAAAGCAGACATTGAAATTTAACATCACAGCAACACCTGCTGTGCTAACAGATGAGAAATTACCTAGTTTGGGTGTCTCCAATTTAATACAGTTTTGCTTTTGAGAACTCTGGTGTCAAATTCATGCAAGAGTTTTACATACTTGCTAAACTCTCACCACTTCTGGGCTTTTATCAGGGGAATAGCAGAAAACCACAGCTAGGGAAGTTGCTCAGAAGAACATGATGTAGTAAAAGTTTCCATTACCAGTACCTCAGCACAATAGGAAGTAACAGCAGAGCTGTGCCCATATGGGCATTTCATATAAAAAATGTTTTTAAGCATTTGGGCTTCTGAGGCTACAAAGGATTGAAATAGACTGATGTCCCTGGTTTTCAGCACTGTGTGTATGTTGGTTTACTACTGAACACAAACAACATAGCTTGGTAGGTCTGGGTTTTTTCTGATGCAATTGTGTCTTCAGCAAATGTGAGCAGTTTTTTTCTTTTTAAGTACCACCTTGCCTAAAAAATTTTTCATCTCAAACCTCCTGCATAAAGCCAGCAGTGCAAATTCTTCAGGTACCTTAAAAATTTTTGATGGATACACATGAAACAGTATCAGACAATTGTGGAACTAAATACTGTGAGAGGAGCAGTTCCTTTTCATAGCTTTGCTGCAGCCATTCTAATTCTCTCTGACAGAGGACAGAGAGATAAATATTTTGAATGTCTAAGGTGTATCATGCTATGTAGCATCTTTTCAGAGGCAGAAGAGAAAAAGCTGTCTCTGCTTAAAAACTGTACATTAAAGCAAAATAACACCACCAGCTGATGGGTAATTATTTTTTAAAGTATTTTTCTTACTGTTGCTCTGTGAAAATGATAACAGGAGCTCTAGCAGCATTGTGTGAGTATTCTGCACCTTGTAGCCTTTTCTAGCTTAAATATTTCAAAGATGATTACTGACTTTGGTGTGCTGCTCTTCACTTATACAGGCTAGAACCCTCACAGGATGAGGGTCAAGTGGAGAAATGTTCAACTTGAAAAGTAGATCTGCTGACATCAGCAAAACTTTATTGCTAATTATCTTTTGGAATAAGATTGGCAGAATTTCAGTATGTTGATTAATACCATAATTTTTTAACATCTTACAGACAGTTTAGGAAGACATCCTACAGAATAAAATGCCATTCTAAGGAAAGAAAAATCGACCCTTATCAAATGCAAGGAGCTCAGTGCTAGAACAGATGGTAGTGCACAGTTTGACTCCACCTCATCTGCTTTCCAAGCTTCTTAGTGCTGCTTCCAAAGGCTCTTTGCTAAAATTCTCTATTTCTGCCCAAATAGCACATTACCCCTTTGTTTTATGCACTCAGAACTGGCTTGTGGCACATCTGGAGGGTGCAGCTGTGCCAGTGTCTCTCTGACAAGAATCTGAAACCTACTTTCACAAGAACAAAAAGGTGTTGCCAGATAGGAGAAGTCTAGAAGCTGAATAAAACAGTGCCGTTAAATTTAAATAAACTACTTGGGTATTCATATTTTAAAACAAGTTCTCTTGATAGAAAGCAAAGAAAAAAGAAAAAAAAAAAAAAGCTTCTCTGTGTAAATTTCTAAACCTGAAACCAGAATTCACTTTATCAGGCAATGTCTGCTTTCAAGACCATAATTTTCTGATCTAATTATGAGTATTCTTTCTGCAAGACTCAATTTTAATTTGTTGAACATTTTTCTTACTTGTATCCCATAAAGAACAAGAGGTAAACCCATAGGAGTAGTGCAGCCAGTATTTTGGCTACAGATATTATAGATGTGTATGGCTCATCTTCATATTAGCCAGAAAAAATTTCCTGGGTACAGCAATAGAGAGCTCAACAGGGCTGAGAATGTCTGCCCAGGGAGTGAGATAAATACCTGGACTGATAACCTCTCCTGGGCACTGTGCTCTGGTAGATGAATTTTTGCAGTACTTTAAAAGGGAAGCTCAAATTTTGCTCAGTATATAGAATCTTAGCTGCAACCAAAAATGTTGTGCGATTCCAGGTAGATGGCAAGAATGACAGCATGACTATCTTATGTCCAGCAATAATTTCGACACATGCAATTCATCCTTAGATGAGAATTGCATGAATTTTGTGTCCCAAAAGTCTGAAAAAAAAAAAAAAAAGTAAAAATAAGAGTCCTACCTCTACGTGCCACTTAAGGCTGGGTTCTGTTATTTGAGGGGCAGGAGAGCAAGTCTTCCTACAAGTGTCAGGCTCGTGACCAGTGGCCTTTTTCCTACTCCTAATTTCAAGTGTGCCTGAGTCTCTTTGGAAAGCGATATGTAGTATTTGTGCATGGTGGAAATTTTTACTTCAGACTTTCAGTCTTTCTAAAAGTACGGCACATTTCATCAAGGCCCTTACATTTTTCAAGATAGTGTTTAAGGATCTAAACTGTAAATAATGCTTTAGAAATACCTGAAGTGTTTATGTAGGGTTGCTCATATGTCGCTTAGTTATGTCCAGAGAGATTAAATACTGGACAACAGGCAAGTTCCTACTTTGCATTTTTTGCAGAACACAGCCTGGTTCCCTTCTGCCATACCAGGAACTGTTGTTCTCAGTGGACCTCTGGAACCATCAGGGCTCAACACGCAGCTCCGTGCTGGTGCCTTAGATGTGGAATAATCTGACTTGTGGAAAATGCAAACATTATAACGTACTTTCAGTGCAGTGAGGAGCAGTGACGTCCTGGCCTTTACTGTCATTAACGTGGCAGTTTGCTGCTTCTCGCTGCATTTTCCGTGCTCTTTTACCGTCACTGCCATTGGTAGCACGAAGTCGTGAAAGGGACAGAGAGTTCAGGATGCTCTCCAGTTTCACTGCAGTAGTGCTTGGTAAAAATAAAAAAAATGGAAAGCTTGGCCCTTGCTGTTAATTCACTGAACCAAAGTGACTAAAAGGAAAATGAGACATCAGACTAGGTTTTACTGCTAAGGCCACTTGTCATTATGTACATGGGCAGAGTTAAGGTTCCTATAGTCCAGTCAAAGGTGGTGGAGTGAATGTTCTGAGGTTGACTCAACCTTCACATGTTGAAAAACCTTGACATGTTGAAAATGGGACATGGAAGTTTTGTTTGAAATAGAGCAGGCAAAAATTGTCTCTATTTGTTTGCTGGCAATGGCATATCACTGTTTCTAGAGTAGGAATGTACAAATTAGTCATATTTCTAAAACAATAGTGTGCTTTACTCTGGAGTTATAGAACTTGATGGCTTAAGTGGCTTGTGTTGAGTTATTGTCAGCACAATACAAATCCATTCCATCGCTGCATGACAAATTCTTGTGTGGTTTTCTGAAATTTTGAGACACTCTGCAAAACTAGACTTACTGGAAACTTTAAAGATTTCATGAACCAATTCTTTACATTGAAATCAATAGAAGAACAGTAACAGTTTTATGGATCATAATCTTCTCAAATAGCAAATTTGCTCCAGGCACTGCATCTCACTTGACATTATTGAATCATAGAGTTGGAAGGGACATTTAAAGGCCACTTAGTCCAACCCTCCCTCCATGGACAGGGACATTTGCAATGAGATCAGGTTGCTCAGAGCCCTGTCCAACCTGGCTTTGAATGTTTACAAGGATGGGACATCTAACACCTCTCTGGGTAACCTGTGTTTCAGCTCCCTCATTATGAAAACTTTGTTCCTTATATCTAAACTTGATGACAGAGTTTGGGATACGAGTATAAGTGCCATCCTTCCATCACAGAAGTAGATAACTATGCCAAAGAAAATAATTCACAGAGGGTGTGTAGGAAGAACTAGAGAGAAATTATAGTCTCTGAACTTACTGTGTCTTATCTACCCCAAACCCTGTGTGGAGTTCAGCTGCTGTTCAGCTCAGAGGAACTGCTGGGAACAAAAATCTACCTGCAGCTTTCCTGCTCACCAGCCACCTCCTCAGGCTTGCATGGAAATTTGGTTTTAACTGTTAAGATCATATTTGGAGTGTTCCAAGCATTGGTCCTTTCTCCTCTCCCCTTTCCACTTGTGCCACAGTGTCCAAGGAAAGGTGGTCAGATGGCTGTTTGCACACACAGCTGTTGGAGCTTAGGGATCTTTGCTGCCAAAAGGAACGAGAGGAAACCTCCACAGTCCCAATCCTGCTTTGTGTCCTATTTATCAGAACTCTCAGCAGACAAGAATTCTTCATCTGCCAAGACCAGAATCCCACTGACCTATATTGTATGACCCCCAAAACCTGTGGTACAATTTTCCCCTTCCGTTCCTGTGTGCAGCACATTTAGCAATAACTTCCTCTTGCAGAATTTGTTCTCGGAGAAAATGTGCTTCTGCAGCAGTTAAATAGCATGAAACAAAAGAAATTCTGCAACTTGGTGAGAACTTTTTCAAAGTTTTATTTAATATGATTGAGAATTAGTTAATATGAAGAAATGAAAGTAATAAGAGGAGTAAAAAAGCAAGTTAAGCACATGAATAAAGTCCTCCTACAAGGAATACCATAGACTAGTAAAATTAGAGCATTCATCATTCCTGAGATGCTATACCATATTTTATTTTTGTTTCCTGATTTTCACATCTATATTGCCAAGGTCTTACAATTTAATTCTCAATAAAGTTCACAGGTAATGTCTGAATCTCATTTAGCTTGAAAATGAAAGCACTGGCATCCTGTTATTTTCTTGTGGAGAAAGAAAAAGCAAAACAACTTACATTTCAGAAACAGTATATTATTTTGGTGAGTTTCCCTTAATTTATCATTAATAAAAATAAACATCTTTTCAGCTTTGAGGCAGTTGTACCTTTGCACTTAGAAAGAATAACATAATACTGTCATCAAAGTAATTCATAGACACATGCAAACATGAAACAACACAGAAATACCACACTATCCACACTTCTAACACTTTGAATAAAAAGCCCACTAATCTGTGGGCTCATATTTTGGTTATAGTGAACTGCAGTTTGCTTTAGCATAAGGTCCTAAGCATCTATCTTACTCTTAGGTTTCAGCAGAAATACTCCTTGTCCTGTCTATCTTTAGTACCACTCCTTGTGAAAAGGATCAAGGCAGACTCCTCTATTTCTGCCTTTGGTGGTACTTGAAATCCACAGTCTGAATACTGTCATTGTTAATGAAATAGAATACCCTTGTATATAAATAAAATCGAAACATTTGGTCTCGTACGCAGATAATGTAAAATATATCACAGCAGGGATTACCTTTAAATGCTAGGCATGGCATTCCAGGTTGCAGTATTTCTGAAAAAAGCCGTAGTCATAGTACTGCTCTCAGGCTGCCAGCAAGGTTTAGCTGATCAAGTCGAGGAGCAGCCGGGCGAATGAGTGTGTTGTGAAGTTCACGCTGTCATGAAGAGCAGCATTTGCCAAACAGGCCACATACTTCCTCTCTGAGAAATAAGGAAGGCTCAAAGTGTTTGCAACAGATGAGGTTCCTGTTGCAAGTCACTACTGAAGGCACATTTTATCTATGGGCTGAGAAAAACAGGGAGGTTTTCAATGTATTGCATCAGGGCTGGTTTCAGCAGATATAAAAAATGAGGGAAATTACCCAGTTTACATTACTTACACAAAAAGGGTTTATTTTTTTTCTTCTTCCATATTTATTTATCCAGTAATGCTCATTCCCCAACTGTTTTCTTTTATGCATTCTTGCTATTTTTCTTCTGACAGACAGGAAGAGGCACAAAACATTTTTTTCTCTCTTATTGAGTCTGAACAGGAATGCAGCCTTTGCTTTGTGCTTCACTCTGTACCCCAAAATACCTCTGTCTGCAAACAACTGAGGCTTAAGATCAGCAATAAAGAAATATGGATTGAAAGGCAGTCTGTGAAGCCCATTTTCACATTAGTTATAAAAAGTGCAGAAGCCTCAGGACCTTCCTCATCTCAGTGTCTGAGATGGAGGAACCAAGATACTGGCCGGTTAAATAACCTGACTAAAGGCACTGAAGAATATTGTGCTGTGGATATAAATATAGGAATAAAAGGGATTTATTAAGGTTTACTCTTTGCTTTTATAATCAAGATGGGATCTGAAAAACTCATACTCCCTACCGTATAATAGGAAAATAATAATAATAAAAAAACCCTGAACAAAACCCCTTGAAAAACCCAAAGAAACAAAATAACCCAACAAGCCCAAACTGATTTCCTATTTCACACCAGAGTAGCTCCAAGTAGATGCTTAAGTGGGAGCTGTTGTGTAACTGTTATTGAGACCAGGAAACACTGATCAAATCCCCAAAGCTGTGCCAAAAATTGGTAATTTGGTAATTGCAGGAGAATATTCTTTCTGATGGGCAGTACCAGCAGTGCTCAGTTTGAAGGAAAGCACTAGGGAGCTTGATAAGCTAATCAGTCTATAGCACAGCTCCAGGGTTACTCTGGACAGTTATATTTCAACATTTAGGACTTTCTTGCTTTCTTCAAATCACAAGGATGTGACATGCATGTCAATTAATGGCATTCACTGAATTGATGAACAGTGTCTCTGGAATTACTCAAATAGTATAGTTTAGGGGATGTCTGCATGTGGGAATAGGCAGAGGAAGAGCCTTTTCCCAATCCTTCTCCCTTCTCAGCCTTAGGTTGCTTCTGATGGTCTTTGTGTCTTTACAGGAAGCAAGGTTACACCCTAAGATGCACTTGGGAATGGGACAAGTCTCAGACTGAGCAGGAGAGGTTGGTCACACTTAAGGAGAGGTTGGACTTGCTTGATAGAACATGATCTGCGGGAAACACAGTAAATCTCAGACACTTTGTACCATACTTGTAGAGGAACAGATGAGTTTGCAGTGGAGATTGGTAGAGAGAATTCTCCATTTCCATGTCACTTCTGCCTGTTGCTGGTGGCTGTCTGCTCTTGTGCAATGATGAGAGCTGATTTACCCTTTTGGTACCTTTAGCACCTTGTTTCAAATAGGATAATTGATAAGGTAGTGTTTACATCTAAATGGAAGAAAGTGCTTGTATGAATTAAGTGGGGCTTTATATGTAATCTTAGAAATATTCATATCCTGTTATTCAGGTCACTAACCTGACACAGGCCAGGCACTCTGTGAGTCACTGTGAGAGCAAAGAGGGGTTTACAAAGGCTGAAATACAAAAAAGAAATCTTCCTTCTTCAAAATGTTATTTTTGATAGAGAGAACCCTTGGCTTCCTCCCATTTTTATATGGAAATTACAGTCTAGTAGACAATTATGGAGGGAAAAATGTTTCTTTCTCAGTATCCCCTTCCATTGCTGGACTGACCTGACCATTCCCTGTTACACTCCCTGTGCTGGTGTTTGCCAAGTGTCTGCCAAATATCTTCTTAGCTGTGACAGAGACTCCCTGAGATGTTCCCAAAGCTTTCTACTTCTCCAGGCTCTTGAAGCCAGATTTCATGAAAGCCTGGAAAAGTAACATTAATGTCATCACATAGAGCCCTGCAATCTTGGTGTCTTGTAAGCACTTGTCACTATGTGGAATTAGATATCTAAGGAAAAACAGTGAAGGACACTGGAAAACAACCTGCAAGAAAAAAGCAAGTGGGGTCCAAACTGAAAATCCAGTCTGTCAAAGAATAATCTCCTAAACTCATTGTGAAAGTGAGTCAGTGGTCACTTAGTTGCACAGCGTGCTTATTTTTGCAGGGAGAAAAAAAGAGGATTTAAACAGTATCTTTAATCTGCTATTAACTGAAACTGAAGAAACCCTCAAACAGAAATAAGGTGCTGTTGCCTGTCCATGGAGTGATAATCCTCAGGCACAAACTGCCAGGGAGAAGGCTGTGCGATCCGTTTCTCTGTGTCTCTGAGCACAGCTTAAATGCTTCATGCAAGATTGGGCTTTAGTCAAAGACAAGCCGTGTTTTAAGTGATAGGAAGCACTTGAGCTCAGCAGTCAGGAAATGGAAGAGCCCTGGCTATCCCGGAGGTCAAACCAGATAGTCTGACAGATTCTTCTGGCTGGGAACTGTGTGCATCTGAGCCTGGAGAGTGCCTATTTTTAGCAAATAAAATATTGCTGTACAGCTGGCTCTTTTGGGAGAGTAGAATTCTCAGGACATTTCCTTGGTCTGACTGTTTGCATTAGATGTCTTTTGATCTCATTTTTGGGTGGTGTTACTGCAATTGCTGTTTGCATTGCCTATAGCATGGTTCGGGGCACACAATAAGCCTGCTTTGGTTGCAGCCATCAGAGAAACTTCATACACTTGCAGGGAGTGCATGTGCTGAGGAGACAATGTGGCTCAAGAAAGAATTTCATTTTCAAGTCACTTTGGAAAAAAACAAGAGGTTGTGATGTGAGGAGAGGAAGCTGCATTGGGGTTTGCAGAGTGTGGGTGATAAAATCTAGTTCCAGTGAAGTTTCTAATCATTTGGTGTGTTCTGAATAATTTTTGAAAAATTTTGCAGATGTGAGCTTCAAAACTAAATGAGGAGTCAAAAGACATTCAGCACTGCAGTTTATATGGCAATTATCTTTCCCAGATATGTTGTGAGACAGAAGTACAGAGTATAGTGTGGTGGGTTGATTCTGGCTGAACCAGAGTAGCCACTGGTTTAGCTGCCCACTAAACCTACTCTGTCACTGCCCTCCTCAGCTGGCAGGGGAGAGAAAATAAAATGAAATTCTCATGGGTCAAGATAATTACAGAAAGAAATCACCCACTGGTTACCATCACAGACAGGGAAAATAAACTAATTTATTTTAATTAGTTTAATTTATTACCAATTAAACAGAGCAGGATAATGAGGAGTAAAGCATGAATGTGACCATCTGGGATTTTCCACTCTCACTCCTCCTAACAACACTGCAATTATTTAATTTAGACTCCCTCACTACCAAAACATAGTCACATAAACCAAACAAAGGTCCCATATATTCTTTTTTATAATCTCATCAGAATAGCAGCAAGAGTTTGTGGAGGGAGAATTGGGATAGCCAGGACAGCATCAATGGAAGTCTGTTGAGCTATGATGTCCAGAAAGAAAAGTTTGCAAGAGGCACTGGCCCCAGCTCAGCTGGTCACAGCCTGATAACCAAGTGAGAATTCACCCTCACCTGATAATGGTTGATCAGCTTCTCACCAGTGTGAGCTGCAACATTTCCTGGTAGCTGAATTTCTACTGTGTAGCCGAACCTCTAATATTGAAAAGTGAAATTAAGAAATGCTGACAATGCTCCTGGTCCCTGAACTAAATATTACTGAAGGCTTTGTCCCCCATTTTCAATGTGATCACTTATTGCAGTAGGAACTATTGCTCAACACTGTAAAGTTCCTCCTGTTTGAATTTTGAAAAGCAGTGTAACCATGCTGTTGTGGATTGTGTAACACAGTTGCAACTTCTTCTTCTTAGCACTTTCGAACGCTTTTGACTGGGTTGATGTCAAAAATGTCAATGGAAATTCCTCTCTCTTCCTCTTCTCCCTTGTTGTAGGACCATCTGTAAGGACAGCTAAAACAAGAAGTGTGTGTGGCTTCAGTTCCCTGTAAATCCCTTCTAAATGATCCCCCAGTGATGACAAGGTGGATAATGACAACAATTTTATTCTACATGTCATTTTTTAGAGGTTCACTTATAAAAACAACTTGGCTGGAATATCTGAAGGATTCACTTGTTAGTTTAAAAAGTGAATTTTTAAGGTCTTGCACAGGAGAATTCCTGGAGAATTAAAAAAACAGAGGACTAACAAAAAGAACATAGTGTTTGTTTTTCTTGAGCTGATCTCATGATTTTTGGTTTTCTGATTCATGGTTCTGTCATGTTGATGGTAATATGGGTGCCATGTAATGGAAATAAACAGGACCTCCACTATTTCTGTTACTGCCGAAGTAGTCCTATTTTTTGAAGTACACAAGGCCCCCATTACTGGTTGCTGGGACTAATCACACAAATAAGCTATAGTGTTATAGAAAAAGAGGGAACTGCTAAGTGTAGGCCTGTTATTCTCTGTGTCCTGAACCTACCTGTAATGTAGATTCAGTGTTTAGGGAAGATTTCTGTTTAATGTGAAATCTTCAGGCTCAAAAAAGAAAGAAAACTAGTTCTGGGTGATGCCAGCTTCTGTTCTCACTTATTTGTTCCTGAAGGGGTTTTTTTGGCAATAATGAAGGAACAGTGACCTTGAATTTTGATGTGAATTTGTAAAATAGAGAACTGGTACGGTTTTGCTTGCATAACTTCTGCCCTAAGAGGAGCCATGTTTCTAGAGCCTGGAACATATTTTGGATGCACTTGGGAAGGAAACATAATGGTATTGTTTCCAATTACTCTTTGTATGATGCCTCATGTTTCTCTAGCTCCTGCTTGCAGTCCTAGTAAAAATTAAACATGATTAAAAATAGTAGATACCACATCTCTTTCAAACCCCAAAGATTTTGTCTCTTTCACACCCCAAATGCAAGACTTGCTTCCTGAATATGGGTCTTACCAAAAAAGCAAACTGAGGAAGTGGCCATTAGCATGGGAAATGGAATAAAGAGCAAATAAACCTGTTGTAACCACTTACAGAAAGAAGAGAAAATATCCACAGCCAGACTGAGCTCCCCTCACCTCTGAAATGTATTTGCACAAGTTCGGGGGTTTTGTTTTACTCAAGCTTTGACTGTATCTACTGCCAGCCAATACACATCCCGTGCTGTGATGTGAAGATTTCCCTGCCCAGGCTTTTAGTAGAGAACTTGGGGGACTCTTCTATCCAGAACCTTTTGCAGTCCTTGTTTTACTCAGTATGTGACCTCAGGGCAATCTTTCAGGCTGTAGATATCTGAGACAGGGAAACTTTGTGTGGCTTTTAAAATCTCCAGGAGGAGATGTGTTCAAAATCAAGCACAGACAAGGGTGTTTTGCTTAGTCCCAGTGAATTTTTTGATTTAATGTATCATCTGATTTCAGTACCCTTTCCCTACCAAACTTGGCCTTTTAAAAGGGCAACTTCAGAATTTCCACAGAAAATGACATTATCAAAATTTGTGAAACTTGTGGAGTTTGGGAAACTGAAGCACTTTATTTTTTATTATTTTGTTTTGCTTTGTTTTAAATGAATGCCATTTGGTGGTCTTGGATACTTGATAAAACTTGCTGAGCATGTTCAGATTTGATGTGGAAGTGTATGTTTGCCAGATTAGTGGGTAAATATTGTGCAGTCCTGGATTTAATTTTTCTGCTATATTGAGGAGCTCATAATTCCGAACTCCACCTGAAATGCAAAGAAGCTCCTCTTCTGAAGGAAGCTGACATGGTGTGTTATGTCTTTTCTAATCTCACTCATCATAGCTCTGATGAACATGCTCTTCCAAAGGCTAGGTTAAAATACGTGGTTCTCACTCCATGTGCTGGGAACCCGCCCACAGACAAGATACTCTCATCAAAAGTATTTTTCTTTCTCTCTCATGACCAGCTGAGTCAGTGCACCTAGTCAGCAGCTGGCAGACACTGTGCCTTACAAACAAAAAATAGGCCACTGCAAATCCCATGAGAGGATAAAGCCCATTGCTCACTTGAGTCCTCATCTAAACTGAGTGCTGAAGTGAGGAATAAGACCAAGTGCTTTATTTCTTCTTCTTTAATTCTTCCACTCTCTTAAAATTCAAGATGGCTCTTACTGTGGCCCAGATTAAAAAAATTAGGTTTTTGCTTTGCTTATCTTCACCTCAGTCATTAATCTAATAACAGTGCTTGTTTTCCAGGTCTGTTAAAAAAGAAGAGAAACCTTTCAGGAGGATCGTAGCACTGGAAATTCTGCAAAAAGTGAACTAAAAAGACTGTCTCTACACCAAAATAATAACCTCTTTCTCACTATTTTTGGAAACCAATTTCTCCAGTTGTGAGCAATGGTATCCTGTTAATATCAATGGCTCTGCTTGTTTAAAATATAAAAAAATGTCCTGGGCACTGGCCAGGGCTTCACAGAGTTCTTTTGACTCAGAGGTTCAAGACAATTTCAATCCTACGATTTGCTTTTTGTTTTCTGTTTCTTTTTAACTTACTTTTCAAGACTTGTAGTTATTTTCTGAGCAAATTCAGTAAGAAGTTAATCAGCTCAATAGATCGGGGTCTTTCATATCATGCATTTAGATTGTGGGGTTTTTTAGAGGACAGAAGCTAATCTTAGCAGCTGTTATCAGTAAACTGATGCAAATGTTTGGAAATTAGTCATTTGAACCATGTCAGAGCTATTCCAACCTTTCTGTTCTAGGTCAGATCTTATCAGATTTGAGCTAATTATCTGCATTTTCAACAATGTTTACTCAAAAATGTTGTGCCATCCTTTCTTGTTAAGAACATTTGCTATGTTGTCACAGCTGCCAGAAGAATATGAAGAGTCTGGGGTAGAGACTGGACTGTAGCCTGTTTGCTCTGGTTAATCTTCTGCAGCTTCCCTTAGTCTTTTGTTCCTACTTCCTCAGTTCATAGCACTTCCAGACCCTCATAGCTCCTTGTTCTAGTTCTTTGTTCCATTCTAGTTGTTCTTCTGTTGGGTTTCTAGCTGAAGTTGATTTACACTCAACTGTGAATATCTAGAGATCATTTATCCTTGTACCAGCTTTGTCCCAAGGTAGAAATAGCTCTTCTTTATGGACATCATGCCTGCTCTCAGCCCTTGTTTATTAGAGCTATGATAAAACTCCATTTAGTCTCTTGTAAGATGGGCTCTCCATTTCCACATGTGCCTCACAGCACCCTCTTTATATCTGCTCCTGTCTCAGTGTTTCTCCTTCCACCAAAGTTTCCAGAAAGATTTCTGATTTGGTTAGAGACATAATGTAGACACTTACAGCTTTTCCAAAATAACCATGGCAGAGCTGGAAACAGCCCAACTGACCCTTCACCCTTTTACTTTGATCTTTAGAACTCACTTATTTTAAAAGCCAGGAGTTTACATTCTTCAGATGGACAGATTTTTCATCTCATCTTTTTTACCTGCACCAGGGAACCAGGTGTTCTGGCAATGTATGTTGACTGATATTGTGATTATTTTTTTTTTCTAGGGAGGCTCAGCTTTTTCTCCAGCATCCATAATTACTACAAGGAGAGCACAGACCCAAGCAGCAGCCCTGGCTGAAGATGTGGGATGCCCTTCATCCACCAGTGAGGAAATTGTATCCTGCCTTCGCCAGTTGCCTGCTCGTGTCCTCAATGATGCTCAAACTAAGGTACAGGAAAGCATATGCCATGGCAAGAAGTCAAAAATTTTCCATTCACACAAAGCTGTGGGAAAGCTTAAAAAAATAATTTAATCTGAATCCTTGTGAAAGAGGAACTGGACTATTTTTGGTGGAAGGAAGTTGTTGTCCATGACATCCAGCTCTGAGCTATGAATACTGACACTTTGATTCTCCTTTAGACTGAATTCCTTTTACACTGCTTTAATCATGTCTTCTAAAATAAATCTAAATATTGTTTTTTGCCTTCTTTCAGTTCCCTCTTGTCTGACCCTGGGTGTTACTCTAGAGGAGAGTCAAATGTCTGTAACTTTAATAGCAGAACTTATGCAGAAAATGAAGTAGGATGGGATGTCAGTGTTCTGTATTTGAAGTGGGAGGCTTGTGAAAGCTGCAGTATAAATAATTCTAGGGATGGATCCTTTATCCACAAATTAAAACACCCACCAGCAATGAATTTGCCAATTAGGACCAGCATGGACTCAATCCCTAGTTTTAAACAACATTTATATGACTATAAGACCATAATTTCTCTTGGCCTCTTCAGTTTGTTTCACCTACTGAGACTGTCAGCAAAATAGTTTCCAATGGATGAGTTTGCACTTATATAACCTGGCCACTTGTTTGCTTGAAGGGAATCGGATCAGTTGAATTAAGCATAAATAAAATAGAGTTTAAAGGGTAAGTTGTGTTAACCGCACTTTTTTTTTTTTCTTTTTTTTTTTTTCCCCCAACATAGCTGCTAGCTATAAGTGGCCCATTCCAGTACTGGGGTCCAGTGATAGATGGAATTTACCTCCAGGAACCTTTGGCTAAAGCCCTGCAGCGCCCTCGCCTTAGGAAAGTAGATCTGCTCATTGGAAGTACTCAACAAGATGGTCTCATCAGCAGAGCCAAGGCAATTAAGGTGGGAAGACACTCACTATTAATGAACTGATGGTATCACTGTGAGTACAATGACGAGAGTAATCACATGCAGCCTGGAGAGATGCTTTTTGATTTCTATAAGTTGTGAATTATGCTCCATAGAAATATGCAAATGCATTGTCCTTCTCCAGCCAGTCTTGGTTAGGATGACTAATGGCACAATAATACGTGTTGATTAATATTTCTGTGGGAGATATGAAAATGTAAGAGACCAGAAGTGATTTAGCATTTATGTTTTACTGTCTTTAAAACCCTATTTCTATTTCCAATCTCAGTAGTATCTCACAAAGAAGAAAGCAACTTAATTTTACATTTCTTCACTGTGCAGCAGGATTAAGTCAGCATTTTGAGGTTTTTTAGCAACCTTTTCCTCTGTTGTGTCCTAGAAGTACATTTTCTTGTAAAGATGATTCTGAATATGGACTAGCTGTAACAAAGAGCAGCACTGGCCTGATGTGTGGTCTAAAGTTGCCGGACAGAAATTGGTGAAAACAAAAAGAATTGTATTCATGCTGTACTGTCTGTTGCCATCTGGCAGTAACTGTGGCTTTCACTTCTTAGAACTCAGAGAAATGCCAATCCCAGCTTCTCTTTTCTGGTAGGCAATAACATATAGACCAATTCAGAATTAATGACTCACCTGAATTAAGTTCATATTACTTGTTTACTCTCTATCAGAACTTTCCTGCTCTTTTTTTCATGTCTTTTCCTCTTTTGGAATCAATTTCAAGAGAAAGTCATAGGAGAAAGGCACAGAAGGCATAGTGTGGTGATGGAAGCATGCAGATAATGATCAAGACCCTGTGAGAGGGGAATAAACCTCAGTAACTTCATTACAAGTCCTGTGATGAAGACTAGGAAGTCAAATTCTTTCCTTTACCACTGTTTCAACATATGACGGTTGTCTGCAAAATTGAGATTAAATTCCATGTTATATTAAAATTTTGCAACAAATCATGGTGTTGATGAAAGGCACAAGTGCTAAATCCCAGCACTGTCAGATTGAAATAAAAAGAAAAAAACACTGGCAGCTGAGAGTTCAGTAGAAAAATGTTGCCTGTCCAAAAATAAAATCTGAAATATCTTTTTTATTTAAAGGCTTGCAGAAAATAAGATTGGAAGGGAACTCAGTAAGTTGGTGCAACTCAACCGTAAGAAAGGGTCATATCTACTGATGATTTTTTAATGCACATTTTCCCCTATTTTCCTGTGGCTTCAAGTTTTTAGGACTTGAGGGAATATGAGTGCTTTGACCAGTTTGTATTCCTGTCTGGATTGTTTTCTTAAAGGCCTGCTGCAAGGCTGAAGTTTCCTGATTTCTCCCTTGTCAACACAGGGTATTAATTACGGGAAACCGTAATGCTCCTTCCATCACTGAGCTGCTTAAGAACACGCAGGTCCTCCAGCAGCATTTCTATGTGCTAGCCATGACCATGTGTGGTTGCAGTCAGTCTGATTATGAAGTCCTGAATAAGCCACATACATATTTAGCTACAGTGACAAAAACTAGTGCAGATGGTGGTTGTTACTTGGAAGTCTGTGCTTCATTTCCTTTGTCATAAATATCATAACAGATCTTTAGCTTGTGCGAAGTGTTATCTCCCCACAAAAGACCTTGAAGAAGGATTTGAGACAATCCACACTGTATCCCAATCATCTACATTATTAATTTTAAGTGTTCCTTTGAGGTAAATCTCACTTGCATCTCTCTAGGAATAGCCAAAGCCAGTTTAACTGGTGCACTAAGGAGTGTGGGAAGGCTTAGCTGGTGGACAGAGCACTGAACTGAACTTGGGGAAACAAGGTGTAATTACTAGCTTGCCTTTGACTACACCCAAAGTATTTCATCTGTTCTAAAAAGAAGGATCCAAACCACCCTGGAGTTCCTTCTCTGCAGAGAGAAGATCCATGCATGTATTTCAGTAGATAAACACAGCTAAAAGGTGCTCTGGCAAGCGTATGGAATTAGCAAAGTCCTAAATTCCATCTTCTTTAGGATGGCTGATCTCAGTGTGGGCAGTGCAAAGAATGAGGGGTAAAAACATTTAACCCCTACTGACTTGCTCCACCAGTTCCTGGGAATAGCTGTGCTGAGCAATTCAGTCAAGGACTTGCTTTATTAATCCTAATTTCTCTTAGTACTGATCCTGTAAATAGTAAGGAGACACTTTTAACCACTTGGATGTAAGCACACTTGAGACATGATGCAAATCTTATGACTTTAGACTGAAGTTGTATGCAAGTGTTATAAACTCTTTTCACTCTTCACTCAGAGAATGAAACCTCTAGACTGCAACCAGACCAGAAGGTGGAAAATCCAGTTGGCACCATGTTATTCTGTGTGATCCTACTGGCCTTGGGTTGCACGGGATGTCTCCCTACTCCCACTGCAACATTGTGCTTCTGCCTATTAAGGTCTTTGCTATTAAAAATGAAACAGAAAGACAGAAGGCACCACTTATATACCAGCAAAATATTTATGTTTGATTTGCTTACAATTAAAGGCTGAGGTTTCTCAGTGATGTTTGCAGCAGAGATTATGCCCATGAAATGTTCATTTTATGGCATTCACTGAAATGCTTATTCATGTGAACTGAGACAGATTCGTCACTTCCTGGAGCTCTTCCTACTCATCCTCAGTGCAGCCATCACAAGGTTGAAAGTGAGAAACGAAGCAGAGTTTGTTAAGGGAATGGCAAGTGGGACCATAATGCACTATTATGTGACATATGGAGTAGTTCAGCCTGAACCCTTTCACTGCAATTCCCATGGCAGACCTTCAGGGAATATTGGCTTTGAGCAGTCATAGATTAGGGCAGCTGAGCAGAAACCCCTAAAAATGTTGATTTCAATTCCCAATTGGACAAAATTTTATCCTTGCCCTATATGTGATTCTCAGGTGGGAGGACCTAATGGCATTACATTTATGGATTCACTCATGCTGCTCTATGTCTGTGTTTATCTGTATATGCATGGAGGTCAGTATAGCCCAGTCTATATCCTCCATATGTTAAGTGCCTACTATGTAATCTCCACATTGCAAGGATTTAGTTGAAAGGCTGAGGTTGTATTTCATGTATTTGCTTTCTTTTTCTTTCCCTCCTTAGTACAATCTAGTTGGATGCAGAACCCAAATCCAGGACATGGGGGAGTGGGTAGATATAAATCTAGTTTATTTACCTCATGTAAGCAAACAGATCTGTGCAGAACAGAACTACCATCCTGCATTTTATTACAGTCAGTTAATTTCTTTAGGGAAAAAGGTATTCAGCAATATACAACAGATGGTATATATGAGTATATTTATTGTAATGGCCAGGGGAGAAATGTCTCCATTAATACCATCAGTGAGAAGGATGGGCTGCACTCTTTACTTCATATCAAAACTGGTTAAATTTCTTGGAAGACTCTGCTGGATGGTGACAGGTCTTTCACCATCTTTTGTGACAGTATTTGTTAAAAGCCAGTTAAGGCCTAAGATCTGTACACACACTGTTAGCATTATCATTGTTTCAGTTTGTCAGAAAAGTACATTTCTCCCCTTGGAAGATGTAAATATTTGGTCTACCTACTGCTACAATTTCTTTTTAAGTAAAACAGTAGGCCAGTTTCATGCTCCATAAATTGCCCTGCAGCAACAAGAACAGTAAGCAGTATTTAACTCATTATTTAGACAATGTTTACCATGTTTTTGAATCATCCAAAGAGTAGAAAGAGGTGCACCTGCTGCCTTTAATTAATTTCTTAAATACTTTCTTAGAAAACCTCACTGTAACTCTAAGGCAAATTCCTAATGCCTCTTTAAAGGTAAGCAAAATATCAATTATTTTACATGATGTGCAGCTTTTCTATTAATCTGGTAGCAGCTGTTGTATCTATTGTGATTTGAAAATTGTTCCTTGGTCATATATTTTCTAATGGGAACATATGCTGGACAGGGAAAATCGGTTGAATTGAATCAATTTCTGAAAAGTTAAAATATTTTGTCTTTTTAATGTTTAATGAATTTTATTTTGAACATATTGCTTTGATTTTGGCTATAATGCGTAAGTCAGATGTTTAAATTATAATGTAGCCTAAGTAACAATTGAGAAACTGTTTCAGGTTGTGATATTTTAATGCTGTTTGAGGCATGAAAATTCTTACCATCTTACAAATGCTAGTTCTGTTTATCATCTATCTCTGCCTTTTTCAGCAGAGTTGACATGTCCTGATGGCCCCACAATATTGTTAATTATTGCTGAGAAAAACTCTGAAAATTGCAGAGTTTTGGGAGCATTTTGAAGACCACAGAAACCCATACACAGGCAATGATTTGCAAGACTGCTCAAAAATCATCGAGAGGCTTTGGAATGACATGAGTCAACTCACTGAAGATGCTCAGCTGAATCCCATCAGGCCCTGTAGATTTGTAGGGATCCAGCTGCAGCAGCAGATCCCACACAGTTTCAGAGTCAACTGGGACCTGATCATTCTTACAGTCATGGTCCTCCAGCTCAGGGCACTGAGGCCCTCATGGGCCAAAATCAGTGTTGAAGACAAAGGGAAAGAATGTGTTGAACATCTCTGCCTTGTCCATGTCCCTGTGTGGGAAGTGACCATCTTTATTCTGGAAAGGGTCAATGTTATTTCTATACTGCCTTTTTTCATTAATATATTTGAAAAAACCTTTTAATTGCTCCTCACATTTCTGGCAGCTTCACTTTCACTTCAGCTTTGTCCAAATGAATTCTCTCCCTACAGTAGCAAGCAGGATTTCTGTATTCTTCCCATGTTACTTGACCTTGCTTCAGTTGGGTATACACCTTCCTTTTTTTGCCTTATTTCCAAGAGAAGATCCCTGTCCAGCCAAACCAGCCTTCTGCCTCTTCCCCTTGACTTCTGAGATTAAGCACCTGAGGCCGACCACACTGATCAGATCAAGTGGCTGTTCAGCACAAAATGCTGTTTGCAGCAGTGGTTAAATGAGGCTGTTTGTAAGAATAGGCTAAGCAAATTTGATACTTTTGCTAAAAGCTCCCGAACCTCTAGGACTTTACAGCTCAGGGACTTCCTATCCTGAACTGATCTTTCTGTATTTAATAACTACCAAATTATTTTGGGTTTAATTTTTTTTTTTAATTCAAAAACTCCTTCATGAAACTTAATTTTCACCAATTTTTGGCATTTATAAAAACATTTGGCAGGGAGTTTGTCACCTTAATCATATGCTTGTGTTTGATGATCCATCTCCTTTTCTGTGGTTTTCAACCATAACCTTTATTTGATACTTGACCATTGATGAGACAGTGATGAATCAGTTCCTAGGTTACATAATCAATACCCTAAGGTGCTTTTCACTTTGTTTCTCTCTGATTTTAGTATCCATGACAAGAGTAGAACAAGTTAATAAATCCCTTTTAAATAGCCAACAAATGTAAACACTTCATGAAAGTTGCTTGTGTGGGTTGATTTATGCACAAGAGATTGGGCTTTGCTCTGCCATGGAAAAGTATCTTTTCTTACCCACAACTGCTGATCCCAGTCTTCAAATGAGAGATTCTTAATTAAACAAAGCAATTCTTCTGCTGGTTAGTAGGAACCCAAACTGATGTGTGCTGAAGCTGTGATGGAAAAAATTGCTTTCGAATTGAGTGAACTTGCATTCAAGTCTTCAGTGATCATTTCTATTGCCTGCAAAAGATTATGTGTGTCCTTGCTGGTTTTAAGCTGAATGATTTTGCAGGCAAGAGTGCTGTGCAGTTTCATATGTGGCATTTGTGCACAAGAAGTGACGTGTCAGGAGTGAGCTCCCCATCTTTTTCAGCTGTATTGCTAAAGCTGGCACAACATGACTCTTTCACATTGCATGGGCTAAAATCCAGCAGAAGAAGAATCTATTAAAAATACAAGAATTGCCAAGATCTTCTTGGACCTTGGGAGCTTGGTAGAGTTTTCAAATCCCTTAAAGTCAAAATTATTCAAAATGCATAGAGCATTAGAATACTAAGGACAAACTTCAGCCTCAGCACATGGGAACTTATTTTCCATCTTTCATTCCTGTGAATCTACTGAAAAGTTATTATTCCATTTGTACTTTCTGTATAGGCTTGTGGAAAGACCTTCTAGCATCATGATGAAAACCAGCTGTGGGCCATCAAAATAATATGTTAAGTAAAGCATCTACAGTAACTAAACTGGACAGACACTGGCCTAGTTTGCATCAGACTGACTGCCTAAAATAATAGAGGTGGTTTGTTAGATCTTTTTCTCCAGAGTTCTTATCCAAGTTTCAACCAATATGCACCTGTATAGTGCCCTCTTTAGAAAGGTCTTGATGCACGGGAAAGTTCAGGGTAAACTGTTTTTTCATTAAGTGGTTTTGTTTCTGAAATCGAAATAATTTTTTTAAAAAGTGAAAAGTTTCAATTAATGACATAAAAAGCTTCAAAGAAAGATGTGTTGAAAAATTCCACCTGAAATTTTTCAACACAAAGCTAAAGTAGTCTTTACCTTTGGTAAAAATATGTTTGGATACGCAGTTTGCATAGAAGGTGGTCCCTGTGCCATGGGCACTTTGCTCTGGGGAACGTGCCTTTATATTAGGAAAGGTTTCAGATCACAGATCTCAGGAAAAGGGCATTTCCCTGTTGGTTTCTCTGAAAGGCCCTAAGGGTTATGAAGTTTGAAGATCATGCTGTTTCCTGCATTGGGATTTGAAGAAATGGAATTTCTCTTCCAGGTCTAAGGCAGATATTATTCCAGAAGGGACCTAAATACAGAACTTGGAGCAGCCATGCTCCTTTGTAGGTGTTCCCAGAAGAGGCAGTGTCACAGCCATGAAATGGCCCATAAAACGTATTTGCTTTCTGGAATTTTCAAAGGAGAAGAACAGTAACTCCCTCTCCCCTCTAGTTTTTCCTTCTTGGAGATCATCAGAAAGGCAGCACTGGACACACATGCAGTGGAGGACTGTCCCTGGGAACCCCTTCTGTAGAGATTTCTGTGCTGTTGGAGATCCATTGTCACAGCTTGGTACCTATGATTTGGACTTACTAGGCTGGGGATTCTGTACTATTGTGTGTCCAGAGGAAGCCAGTATTTCTTGTTGGTGACAGTTTTGGGAAAGCAAATGTGGGGTTGTCCCCTACTCAATCCCCTAGGAATCAGAGATCACAGCAGAGAGGACTTGTTCCAGCAGAGGGAGATCTGAGCCTACATTGTTCCACTAAAAAAAATTATCTTTTGGTTTTGTTTCTGAGTTCCATGTATGCACTTTTTTCTCAGAAATTTGAAGAAAGTCAAGGAAGAGCCAACAGCAAAACAGCTTTTTACCAGGCTCTGCAAAATTCCCTAGGAGGAGAAGAGTCCAACTCATTCATTGAAGATGCAGCTACGTGGTATTACTCCCTGGAACACTCAACTGATGATTATTCATCCTTTTCCAGGGCTTTGGAAAATGCTACCCGGTAAGAAAGTTATCCTAGTACACCTGTGTGATTGGAGTTGAGCAAGGTTTGTTTTGCTTATCTGAAGTGTGCATTTATGAAAAACTTGATAAATTCATATGCAAATGAACAGAACATGGGGAATATGATTTCATTTTCTGTGAGGTTTTCAATGTCATTGATAAACAGAAATTGAACTGATAACTGATTTTTCTGCCTTGTGAAAAATTTGATATGTCTTTCTAGAACTGGATATTGAACTCAGACTACTATTGCTTCCTTTTGCATTTTCATGTCATAGATATCTGGGTTGCTTGCACACTGTGTTCCAACAGTTCCTGGAGTTGTCTCATCCCTGTGACAGTAGAATTAATAGTCTGCCTTTTATTCCCAGTGCCCTAAATTATACAGTCAGATACTTTTTCTTGGTGGTCAGGTTTGAAAACTTTGATTTCAGCAATTACTTTTTTTTTTTTTTTTTTTAATTATGAAATCTGTAAAATACATTTCTTCACAGTGTCAGGCATAACTTGAAGCCATTTCCTCTTGCTTGTTACTTCAGAGAAGAAACTAATCCTCACCTCATTACAACCTCCTTTCAGGCAGTTGTAAAGAGCGGTAAAGTTCCCCCTGAGCCCTTTTTTCTCCAGGTTAAACACCCCTAGCTCCTTCTCATCAGACTTGTGCTCCACAATCTTCCCCACTCCATTGCCCTGCTCTGGATAGGCTCCAGCACCTCATGTATATCAGCAGAGGAATGAGCAACTTACCTCCAGTAAATGCACTCCCATCCTTTGCATTGAAACATTGCATGGACCTTTGGGAGTTGGAAGCTGAAAATCTCCTTTTTTCTGCCTCTGAGCAAATTTGGGGACTGAATCTTTAAGTGGAACATATTTTCCAGAAATGAACTAAACAACTATTTCCTTATTCTTTGTTTCCATTGTGAACACTCTTTACTTTTGTAATGTGATGTGGCTTATAAATTGGTGACTTGAATCCTAACGGGCCTGTCCAAGATGTTCCACCTGTGTTCTGAGCTGGGACATCATAGCTACAGGATCCTGGTATCTGCACTCTCAGTGTTTTCTGTCCCATTGTGAGCCTCTCCATAACACCTCAGAGACAGGATTTTCCTTTTGTTCCTCCATCAGAGCTGCAGAACATTGCTCTGGGAGAGCCTTAGGGAGCAGGAGATGAACAGGAGCCAAGATTCTTTTGGAAACATCTGATTCAAAAAATGGACAGTAGTTTCTGGGTGGTCCAGGTGTGCTGGTGCACTCAGGTCACGGAGGAAACAACCAGAGGGCTGCGGGCTGAGCTTTGTGCCATTTATCAACTCACATCTTGCCACATTTGTCCTCCTTTGTAGCCTGTCCCAGAGATGGGCCTCCCCTGACCATGACATCTGGGGCCATTGCCTGCAGAACATGTGGAACAACTGTGGTTCATGGACATCAAAGCCAGGACTTGTCTTCAGTCTCCTTCCATCACCACTGCTACCCCTGGGGGGAAATTCTTTAGATCAGTGAGGTTTTAAGCCTCATTCATTTTAACCATTCTTCCCATCCAAGATCCCTCTATAAGGAGCTGTTATAACACAGGGCAGTCACATTTGATCACTGGCATTCAGCCCAGGGCTCAGTGTGGTACAAACACTGACTTTTGCAAAGCTGCAAGGGCTGGCACACCACACATTTCCAGCAGGAATGGGATACACCAACAGCTCCTCAGGCTCAGCAGCCTCCGGGATGTAGGGATTACCCGCTCCTTTATGCTCTGAGGCAAATACCTTGGCTAAGGAAAGAAGTGAATGGCTTATTCCTGGCCAAACAAAAGGATGAGTAGTGATAGCAGGGCATCTGATGATAATATTTTGCATCAAACACTTTGGGGATTACTCCAGCTACAGCAGAAAGTGAGGTGAAACAGGTTGAATGAGAGTCACCTATATCAGCATCACATACATGGTGGAGGAAACAAGGGATTGCTTCTGGGTTATTTGATGTTTGGTTGATTGGTTTGTTTTTTGGTTTTCTCCTTAGTTTTGCTTCTTTTTAACAGAAACCTTACTACCAGCATAGCTGTTTAAGCCAAGAAAAGTTTTATGTCAGTTTTATGTTATGTTAAGAATTAACTGCTGAAGTTTTAACAGGATTACAAAGTGTGAAAAAGCAACATAAGTGGTTGTTATAAACTATATATATTGTGTATATTTTGTGGTTTTAAAATAATTCTGCTTTTAAATTTGTTTAGCTGCAATTTTCTGGTATTTTTTCCCAAGTGTAAAATTAGTTTAATTTTTTTTTCCTAACTCTGGTATTCCATGCCTGTTAGAGACGACTGTTTCATTTTTGCAGTTAGTATGTATTTAGGTTTGTTCTCTACTTTCTCAGAATAGCTGACTTTTCCCCCACCACAGCACCAGGAGAGAATCCATTTTAAATGGTGAAATGTATCTCAAAGCATTTCTTGAGATCTATTGCTCTCCCCAGACTCCCAGGTTTTCAAAGACCATCTGCTTCTCTGCAGCCCCATGCTGGTAGGCATGTGAAGAGCAGTAATTTTTGTTTCGTTTGGGTGTTGTCAACCATAACTGTCAAAGAGCCCTGTGGTCAGTGAGCCCAAAGCTTGTGGTCTCACAGATGAGCTTAAAATAAACTCTGCTGAGCCAAGATAGTTACCCAAACAGTGCCTTTCATAACCATACCAGTTAAAAATAGTAATGTGTTTTTATGCTTCTCTGATGCTGTTTGTTCTTGCACCAGTCTTTATTTTTTTTAACCTACCAAGTCTGAAGGAGAAGCTGCTGTTTCAGATTCACTGAACTGAGAATTGAAACCTCGCACTTCCTCAGCAGATATGTTTGTGTGCCCTTATCTAGGTAAAGGTATATAAACGCCCAAAACACGTGTTGAGTCCTTAGGCACAGGAAGAATGGGGAGTGGTGATGCACGTGTATATAATATTACCTTGAGGAATCATGGTGAGGTATATTGCAGTAAGGTTTCCTCTCTTCTACCTGCCCCTCCTGAACTGCTCATGCTTCTTCCAGCTACTCCTAACCCCACCTTCCATCCGCCCTTCTTGGGGCACAAAGAAAGGTAGGAAGGTTTGGATACGTTTGCTTCACTTGTAGACCTGGTGGTAAATTGATCATTTGACTTCCTCATTGCACTCTTACTGGTTAATCTTTCATTCCCAGACATATTGCACCAGAAATTCCATATTGATGAGCCATGCAGGATATCTTCAAAAGTGGTCTCTTACCTCTTCCAGTTCTTGAAATTCTACCCAAGAAATCACACAGATACAAATTCCGAAATTATATTATTGATCCTTAACCCAGGAAATATCTAAGACCTCTGATTAGATGCCATCACAACCTAGTGGTGCCAGGAAGAACTTTAAACTATAAGCATGAGCCTTTATAAACTAGACTAAAGTGGGATTGTTTGGGTTTTTTTCCAGGATATTTCCTATGTGTCAGATCTGGTTGGTTTACCGTCATGTTCAACACTGCATAAAACAGCACTTCTAGTGAATTCTAAGCAGTACTTGTCTTGTAGAGGGTGATTGTGGTTTCCTTCAGTTGATTTGAAGACAGAGATATGAGCTAGTTTGGAAAATTAAAGAAAACTAATGAGACAGAAAGAGCTCCATTGCTTGTGGAGGTTCTTCCTTTTTTTCCTTTACGTAACTGTGTCTGTTCTCTGCTCCTCCTGTTTTATCAGAGACCAGTTTATCACATGTCCCATCATCAATATGGCAAGTTACTGGGCTGCTTCCTCTCAAGGAAATGTCTTCATGTACCACGTACCTGAGAGCTCCTCACAGAGCAGGTAAGGAGATGGATTTTATTATGTTTCTTGGATTTAGAGTTTGCCCAACCAGGGCTGAGTGCTTGTGTATGCTGTGGAATAAATGAATAGATTTAGGTACCTAAAATAAACTGTTCAAATGAGCAAAGGAGGGATTGGTCTCTAATAAATTCTTTAACTATGCAGGAATGCTCTTTCTGAACTGAGGCATTTCCCATTAGATGTCTAGATTGAGTTTCCCCTTTCCAGCTTGACCAGTTCCAAAGTTAGCCTTTTAGATTCCTACTCTGCATCTGATAAAACTCCCACAAAGAGTCAGAATGATCCAAGTCGTCAGGGGTCCACGGCTCTCAGGATAAATGAGGTATCATTTTCTAATTACTCAACATTAATTCAACATTGCCCTTTTTTGAGGTCCATGCAGTTGTACCCAGTGGCACTGGCCTTTAGTGAGAATGAGCTCAGGAATTTATTTCTTCCTGCTCCAGCGCTGTGACTGGTGTTCTGCTGACAGACTGTCTCATGGGAAGAAAAATATTTTTGCACACAAGCTTTGGTGGACTCAGGCTCTGTGTCATCCTTCATTTTAGAAGCTTACTTGAAAGACTGTCAGCAGGACAGGCTATATTTATTTTAGGCAGAAAGGCCTAAGTGGCTGTGGGAGATGCAGTGTCTTGTTGGGCACAAAACAATCTGGTCAGCAGAGGCCTTTAAGGTGACCTTCCCTGGCTTTATTTTAGAGCCAGCCCTTCGCAGAAGTCAGGAAGAGGCACTAATGTCTGCAGGCAGTGATCAGCACTGCAGGCAGTGATCAGCTCTGTGACTCACCTGAGGGGCTCCTAGTCTCAAAGGCTGAGTGACCAGAAACTGCAGTGACAAGTCGCCCCTTCTATTCCCTGAATCCACACACCATGGCAGGAAAGCACACAGGGATGCTTATCCTCATACTGTTTTCTTGTGAAGAATCTGGACTTGTTCCCTGCCCCCTGGACTGCCCCTCACCTCTCTCCAGGAAGGCTTTCTGAGACCTTTTCCTTGTTCTCAGGCTTCCTCCAAAAGGGCTCAGGGGAGGGATAGTGGATTCCTACTGGCACCATTTGATCCTGTGAAGTTCCCTGCAAACTGATTGTTTTTTTCCCCTTCCTGATAGCACAGTGAAAAGCCTTTGAAAGAAGCCAGCCCAGATCTAGGTTACAGATGAAGGCCATTATGCTGTGGTAACACAGGCTTGCTTTCTTTTTAACTGAGGAGTTAATCCTCAGGGAGTCGTTGTTTCTCTGGCAGCTCCAGCGGGAATGTTCGCAGTGTTCCATTTGGCTACTGATAGGCCCAGAGAAGTGATTTTTACAAGGCTCCAAGCAGGGCTGAGCTATGGTATGCCAAAAATCCAGCCGCACAAAATGAAAAGATGTGCTCTCAAATGAGCTAGCAAGTTTTCTCTTGCTCTGGAGAATGATAGTGACCCAGCCATGTACGATTAGATCTTATTTGTAAGTAGATTAAATAGTACTTATACAGCTTAGACTCACTGGCTTTGAGGCAGTGATTTTGGATTGATAAGAATTTTCTCTTCTATCAAGCCCCGTTTAAGATTTCGCTTGTGCTCATGTTATTGAGCTCTCCTCATGCTCTTCCATGAAGCAATAATTTACATAGCATGTAGCTACACATTTTAATCATATTTATGTTGACACTGATATTCTAGGCTTATTACTCTAACTTTAGTGCAAAAGTTATTGGTTTGCTTTTTCATAACCTTCTCTAAAAGAGCAAACAAAGCCAGAATGCTGTCTGAAGCTTGCAGGAACTTGAGGCAGAGGCTCAATTGCTTTAAGTCACTTGCAGGGAGAAATGGCCCAGCTTAGTATGCTGCATGGTATTCTTACTCCTTTCATCTTTATTTATCCTGAAAGTGCCATTAAAATAAATGCTGTTTAGGTTGAAAAGCAAGCACTTTAACAGAAGTTGCATAATTCAGCTTGTCTGTGTATGGGAGGATCTCGTTTGACACTACAACATGGCTGTTTATGAAGTGATACCCTTGTTTTCCCAAGGGACCCCACACCAGGTCCTCTGCTGAATACACTTGCAAGTATTTTGTTTAAATATTGTTATTCATTCATTCATTCATTCCTAAATGAATCTTCCTTTTTTCTTCATCCCATGTCACCCTCCCTTGAGCATTTTCCACTCCAGGGTAGGTACATTGCAGGCTCACTCATGCCAGTGCTGTGATGCTGTTGAGGGAAGGAGCTTCTCAGGGAAGAGTGGCTTCAACTCCTGAAAATGGGAAACCGTCAAGAATCTGGAGCCAACAGAACAATTCTTGGGAATATTATCAGCAATTTATCTTACCAGACTAAAACCAATTATATCCATGAAAGAGCCTTCAACTAGAACATATGAACTAGTCTGGGGAAAGATCTGGCAACAATGTCCCCAACTTCCAAGGGACTTCTGTAACCACTGGAATTGAGTCCTGATATTTCTCCAATTCTTCTTTGAAAACTCTGACTCCTCGGAGGAGGAGCAGAGGCATAAACTCTCCCAAATAACCTGCAGCTTAGCCTAGAAGGCAGGACCTGTGGATGTGAACTTGCTCAGCAGAAGTGAGAATTGAACCCTGCAAACATTCTATTAAAGGCCTAAATAGGAGAACCCTGTTAGAGCCATTTCTTTGTGTTAATGAATGCAACAGCCAAAGTATAATTTGCACATGGTGGTCATGTACAGGATTATTCTGTCAGTGCACACACTAAATCAGATCCTCCTCATGCTTTATAGCTGCAGGAAAACCTCATTAGACATTCATAATCACTCATAGGCTTTTGGTAGAATGATTTCCCAACCAGTTTGTTGAGATATAAACCTTCATTTGTAAAAATGGGGATTTTTATAGCATTATGTCCGTAGGGTGACATAAAAGAGAAAATATTGAGGTTTTTTTACTCTGGTGTCTAAGTTGTTCCTAAGTCAGTTTACACAGGAGATGGACCTTCTCTCTTTGTGTTTGCAATCTGTATCAGTAAGATGATGATGATATAATTATATATAATTTATAATAATTGCTAATGGCTACTTCATAGGAGTATTGGAAAGAGTACATTAAAATAATGTTCAGATAACTGCAACAGGGGAACACTACTTACTCTTGGACAAAATATTCTGTAAGGTGCCTTATCTACTTAGCCATTCACTAAGTAGATAAGGCACTATATAAGGCAGACATTCTTCAATTTCTACTTTGTCACCTCTCTCCTACTTTATGTGTCTCCCAAAATGTGTAACAGAAAAGAGGGTTAAAATACAGGGATGAAAAAAATACATTTCCTCTTGTTTCACTTAATAACTAACAGCAAGGTAAACAAGAGGGAAGAAGAAATCTGTTAGTAAAGACAGACTTAACCACAATGATGGAAAGTAGACAAAAAAATTATTAACAAGGAGGAAATTTTGCCAGTAAAAGTCAATTAGCCAAAGTTTGTCTCTCAGCTGGGTGTTTCTAAAATGTATACACGCACACACATTCAAGTATGCATAGATACAGTTATACATAGATAAGTATACATGTGTATATAGATACAGTTAAAAAGCCTGCTCTAAGTTGATGTCTATGACATATGTGGAAAATCACATAAAGCCACGAACTGACAGTTTTTGTATAGATGAATAGATCTTGCAGAGAGCAAAATAATGTCTCCTTCCACGTGGTAGCATTCTCCTGAGCTTGGCATTACACAATGTCTGCTTCAGTCTTCAGTTCCCATTTGAATGAGGAGCCAACTCCCACATTAATAATCTGTGGTAAAAATATATACATGACCCAGCTGCCATTTTCTCACTCTCTCTTTGAGAACACTTAGGCCTTGGAGTAAACATTTATTCTAAACAATGCAGGAGGAATGTGACTGCTCAGCACTGCCTAGGATTAGTGAGGAGGACTGGAGGATAGCTTTAGGTATGGTAAAGAAATGTGTGATAGGAGAAGTATGTTTTGACAAGGATAATATTATTAACTGTACAAAAATTGCCTTGTTAACCCTTCAAATGGATTCTGGGTGATTTTTGCATATTATATTGAAGAAGCACTGCTTGCCGTGCTGGCACAGTTTCCAATTCACATTGTGGTGCCAAATGTTCTGTCTTAAAAGACTGTGGTTAAAAAATTAATTCCCTGCCCATTCAGGGGGCCTGATCATCAGCTGAAGCAGGATGGCAAACAATCATTTTTGTCATTAGAGCTGTTTAAACTGAGACTTAATGAGGCTTTATCTTCTAGTCACTAATATTATGACCATAATAATTATCATAAAACCTTTTCTTAATTTTGCATGGGACAGATGCCCCAAGGTTGATGAGCTGCTTTCTTTTTTGAGTCATTTTGGTTGGGGCTGTCTTTCCCTCCTGACTACGCACTCTGGTGTAGGTTGGTGTGAGTTGTTAAAAGGCTGCTGTGTGCCAAGGCTCACATAGTTGGCTGGGATTTGGTGACACTTCTTAAGATTCCTGTAACTGAAGGCGAGAACTCCTGACTGATAAAACAAAAAATGTTTGTGTATAAACCCATCCAACTATGTGAAGTATTCTTGGTTCCTATTTATTATGAATGCTGCAGGAATTCTGGCTATAATTAATACCTCTTTAATTAGAGGAGATTTTTCTACTCTTTTCACTTCCCAACAATTTTATCATCTCCCTGTCCTTGAATCCATCCACCACTTGCTGTCCACTTGATGCTCTACTCCTGTCTGTAGCTGTTACTCCATGAGTACCAACACCCCACAGGCTGGGGACACAGTCTAAACTGAGTGCTGTGCAGGAAGACAGGAGGTTGCCTCTGGGCTTTGAATAAATGAACTAAAAACAGAAGGCAAATAAATTACCAGTGGGGTGGTGACAAGATGCCTGTTGCTCCATAGCTGGGCAATCACCACAGTTGCCTTAGGTAGTTGTGTCCACTTGCTACAACAACAGCTTGTCATTGTGCTCTATATCCCAGTCTCTACTCCCAGTCATCTCCAAAAATTTGTTGTTTTGGAAGTGCCTCTCATTCCTTTGGCCTTATCCATTGCTTTGTGCCAGCTGCAGCTATGAAAACACTGTCCCACTGATACAGCCACATCATGCCATTCTCAACTCTTTACAAAGTTTCTCTGCTTCTAAAGGCTTGGGGTCTAGGCAATTTGTTTTTTCTTCCCATGAAGCAGTTTAGAGGCCTTTGTAACTCAGTAGATTTTTGAGATCTTGTCAATTAGCAATAAATATGCAAAGGCAAAATAGCCAGCTCAGAAAGAGCAGAAAATATCTTTAAATGAACCAAAATTCAGCTGAAAGACTCAGGAAAAAAACAATTTTGAGCCGCATGTGTTGCACTGGCAGTTCCCATCAAATATAATCTATAAGATAAGCATGAAGTCAATGAATATTGAGCACCATATTTTCCTTGGTGCTCTGGGATCTTTAGGTGTACACATCACCTTTCTCTGGAAATTCATCCATTCATTCAGCTTAAGAGTAGCCATACTGAACAAACAGAAATTGGGAGAATTTCTGTCTCCCAGAAGTCCAATCAGGTGTCAGCATGCCTATTACTAGATCTTAAATACAGCAATTCCCTCACAGATTTGAGTAATCTATGTTCTTTAGGAGTTCTGACAAGTTGATAAAAGTGCTTTCTTTCTTCCTGCCTAAAGATCAATGATTTTTTTTCAATTAGTGTGAGCTTTCAGACTCTTGAATTTACTATCTGCTATTTCAGTTTTATTTTCTTTAATTGGCACAGCTATAATGCAAAGTGAAACATTGTGTGTGTTGGGAGGAATTCAAGTGGAAAAGGCGCAGCAAACTCCAGAATACTTCTGCAAGTCACATGTATCTATACGGCTTTTTTGGTACAAAGGTGGATAAACTTGGCAGTTCAATCCTGTTAGGAGTTAAGCTTTTTCCATATGTCCTGATTTTCCTGAAAAGAAGAAAGCAAAGTGTTCATCTGTTTTTCACATCCTTTCCCCCATTTGTTTGGCAGGAGTTCGTAATGAGAGGAGACACAACGAGCCAAACACTTCCCTAGAACTGCAGAGGTCACACCAGGCCTCACATTGGCTCACTGAATTTCTATAAATATCCAGCTATCCTTTGATTATTCTTTTCTTCCTGCAGTCACATACCATTTCCTTTCATAAAATATGTCTTTGGGTATAATTTTTAAAAAATTATTTTTGCTTGGCATACAAATGAACGTTTCAGTTCTGGCGAAGTGCAGCATTGGTAGGCTGCTCTTCTCCCATGACATGGATGGGACAATGGTTGTTCAGGATACTGGTTATGCAAATACAATCTGAAAAAATCTGCTGGTATTAAGGTGAAGATAATGCAGATGTGTGCAAATAAGCACATTTAATATTTACAAAAATAATTTTAAATCCATTTACTGAAAATAAACACAGAACAGGGGCAGAAGAGCACAGAGGCAGTGGCACATTTTATGTAAATCATATTCTCTTCTCCTGGGACAGAGTTGTTGTGAAATCCTATTTCAGCTCAAATCAGCAGGAGGTTTATGAGCAGCCTATGAGTCTGGATTTCACCTGTGCTGTTCAACTCACTCAGCATGTAAATAACCTGTTCTCAGTAAAGCCAAGTGACACTGAAGAGATGGGGATTTTTACTTGGCATGTCCTTGCCAGTGAGATACTGAATAAGGCCTTGATTGTGAGATGGGAACTCAAAGCCATGATCTCTTCTCGAACACAAAATCTTTCACAGAATTTTAGAATGAGCAGTTATTCTCAAAAAAGTTTACATTAAAGGATAAATGGTTTTCTTATCTCACCAATCTATCACAGATTGCCAACATCTGCTTTATTGGTGACTGAATGAGTTTGAGTACAATATTTCTTCTGCATTTCTCAGATGATCACTGGTAATTCTGGCTGAACTCTAGCTAGTTATATTTTTAAAATTTAAATTATTAAATAGCAGTGGGAAGTTTGGTGTTTTGGTGTCGTATTGGATATCATTGGAATTTTGAGCTAATTTATTTTGGCTTCTGTCTGTGTGTGGAGGTTTAAAAAATAACCAAAAACTACATTAAGGCAACTAAGAATAGAAGCTGTGACTCAAAATGCTTTGAGATTAGTTGGAATGGAGAGTAAGGACTATTTTTAAATGAAAGGAAAAGGAGAAATATTAGGCTAGAGTAGACCATTAATCATCAAAATGAGTTTCCAGTATGAAATAATTAGCCAGATCTAGAACAAGGACAAGGTTCAAAATGAGATCTATGTCCTAATTTACTGTAGATCACACTGTGAGGTCCCTGCAGCCCCAGCTCTGAGCTGTGCATTCAGTCCCAATGCAGCATGGTAGTCTGCCAGATCATATTCTTCTGTTCTGACTGCTCTGATTACTGTATTGCCAGTAATGACAATTCCATTTTGCAAACAAAATTTTTGAGGATTTCTGAATTGGGGTGGTAGTGAGGCAGTTTGGTTTGGGGTTTTTTTGTCTGGTTTTATTTGTTAGTTATTAATTTGGCTTGGGATTTTGGTTGTTTTTTTTCTGTTCCAAAAGCTTGCAATTAAAATGGTAACTTCAGCTCCTGGACATGGGGGCTTATATCTATGGTCTCTTTTATTTGGAACCAGATTTTAAACAAAATCAACCATAACCAGGGTGGTTTTGTTATAAATTCTGATCTACTCATCTTTTACTCTTCCCTGTTGAAGCTGTCCTTTGTATGTGAAAGTAGCCACAGCTCTGTAAAGGGAGAAGTGGAGTATCTGATAGCTGAGTAATCTCTTTCTGTCTTTTCTACTTGGAAATTTTAATGGAAAATCCATATTAGGTTTAAGGAAAATTCTCTCAGAACCTATACCTTCCCAATTAAAGGGCTTGGCGTGGATAATAAAAATTCCCAGCAAATTATATTTCAGAGTCTGCTGTTAAATCGTTGGTTATTAACATCACAAAGTTTCTGATTTTACCATCTATTTTTCTGTAAACTGGACTGCAGTAGCACCTTCGTCTGAGGTGAAGTAAGAATTACCCATGGAGGGCTCATTTTAATGAAAACAAAGTTGTAGGATCTGGCTTCTATCTTCCCCACAGCTTAATTTACCAAATAAAAAGAGCTGTGAATTTATTTTTAAAAATATTGACATCTTTAAAAGCAAAACTATACAGACAAGATCTGAAAAGCTACCTGTGCACAAAGTACTACTCCTGTAAAGTCACCATGGCTAAGATTTCATCCTTACACTCAATTACATTCACTGCCGTCTTAAAATAACAGATCCAGTCCTGGAAAAGGGACTTCTGGAGGAAGTTAGTTGCTACTTGGTTTCCTAAAAAAGCCCTTTTGCCCTTGTCTCTGCAAATTGTCCTCCCTTTGATCAAATTGTCCTCTGACGTCCAACAGCTGAGGGACCTTCACATCCCCATTTAGAGCTGCTGATTTTGAGTACAAGCTTGGTATCCTGGGAGTGCAGTTTGGAGCAGCTCAGGAAATAAAAACCTCCCTTCAGAGCTGGCAGTGTACAACAGAAAAGCTATAAATACTTATTTGTCTCTCCTTTCTTTCTCTCACTCCACTTTTGTTCTGGTAAAAGCAGTGTCACTACCTGGTGTTACCTTAAGTGTGCTCAGAGCTCGCTCCTACAAGTCTCCGAAATCCTTGTTTGGGAATTTCTGGGCATTTTGCACTTCCCTCTGATCTCTTCTGATCCAAATCATTCCATGGTTCTATTATTCTATGATTCTCTGATTCTCTAATTCTGTGGTTCTATGATCATGATTCTATGATTCTCTGATCAGAGTTTGAGGAAGGAGACATATCTATGATGTCTGTGATATTTTCCATCCAGCTGTGATCTAGATGTTTCCCTGTTGCCTTTCCTGTTCTTCTGTTTGTGCCTCTTTTCCCTCTTATGCTTAGTGGGTTTTTTCTCATCCTCATGTTTTCTTTCTCATCAACTAGAAATATTGAAAGCAGTCTGTGAAATTGTAGAGTTGTGTACCTTTATAACTCTCTATCAAACCAAGTAGAATCATACAAATAATTTAAAAAAAAATTCTCTATGAGATTGCTGATTTTTTAGTCTGGGCTGTGACCTTAACAGTTTTCACCTCTAAAAATATAGGGGCTAAGAACAAAATCTTATTTGGGGGGAAACCTTCAGTCCCAGCTTACTTATTTTAGTTTTACAGCTAAGTTCACCTCTGCTATGTAGTCCCTAAATCAGTACATTTGTCTCCTCATTGCACATCAACTAATTTCATGTCCTCTAATCTAATCAAAAGTGATTTGTCTTTGCCAAAAAAATTGCCTCTTTAAGTATATCATACCTTTGCTGCAATACTGACACTAGAAATTGCTGTTATGTACTGGGCCAAGAAAATTATTTTTAAGGCAAAATTATTAAACTATGATCTTGCTTAATCCTTCTATAAATATTTGGGGAAGAAAAATATGCTTTAATGTTGTTTCAGTTCTACATTTTTTTGGTGAATAATCTGTGAATAATTCACTTTCCAGATGCAAAGTATTATTGAGGTATTATGATAAGACTAAAGAAAACACAACCCAAGATGTATTTCATTTAGAGGGCTTTGTGCTTTTCAAAATAGAGGCTTTGGTGCCACCAGTCATAAAATGTAAAGCAGTCATCTTGCTTTTAGACCACCTGCCCATAATGGTGGTGGAACACTCCTTGTTCCAATGGAGGCAGTATCAGGGTCGTACCAGTGCTGCTGCATTTCATGTCCAAAGATAAAATAGTTTCAGTTGTGCTACCTTTTGACAAATGCCACTGCAGATGGAATCTTGTTGAGTGGATCTGGGATTTGTTTGTTCTTGCTTCACAGACATCTGTTCCTTGTCCCAGGTCCCCTGATGCTGTCTGCCTTCGTGCAGCATTAAACCAAGTCAATAAGACCTTTGTCCAAATGTGGGGATATGAAAAATGCAATTGGACCAGGCCAGAAATATCTCCTCCTGAGCTGTGGTTCAAAGCTATGTGTAGAACATAGTTTAGCTATAATTTTATTAGTAAAAGTTGGCCACTGTTTTCTGCAGGACGTGAAAATGTTGAGGTGCCTGACTTTTGCAATTAGGTCCTGCATGTCTTACCTGTCTCTGAATTGTTGAAATATTCCTTATAGAAAAATTATAAGTATTACGTGGAACTAAACAGCAGTTGTTCTTTCTTAAATCTGATCAAGGTGATTATCTCAAGCTGTTTTGACTTGTCTGCCATATAAAACTTGGAGAGAACAGAGTGTATGAACTAAAACCACCCAGCCAGCAAAGAAATTAGATTAAAACTATGTTTAAGAAAAATCTTCATAAACATCTCCTGTTACATATTTTCTTATCCAGAATCCTGGCCACAATGAAGTCAATGGAAAAACTCCATTTTCTGCTTTAAAAAGGCCAGAATTTTATTCCAAGTCTGTGAAATAAGCCATAATTAACCTTCCATTGTGGCTGCCAGAATCCATGTCACCACTTGCTTCCACTTTCTGAATTTAATTTTAGTGAAAATCTGTCCAAAACTTAAGAGGCATTTAAGAAATAGCCAAGTGACTTTCTCCCTCTATCACTCTCTCTTACACACACAATTAATTTAGAAAATGTGCCCTAGTGCCTTCCACAGTTTCCTTTTGTAACAGATGTTAAAGACCCTGCACTAACATAATGGAAAATTCTCCTTGTTATTGCTTGTCCTTTTATGTTTTGGATCGAAAAAGTCCCACAGCTCACCGCATTCTAATTAATGGTCATTAATTATTTACAACTTTGCTTTATTCTCTGAATTAATTTATTTTCCTTTCTTCTATAAATAAATAAATGATGGTTTTAATTATCTTTCTATAAATCTTGTGTTTAGCTCAGGTCAGGAGTTCCTGATGGATGTTCAGTATGCATTTGGTCTACCCTTTTACCCAAAGTATGAAGCACAATATACTGAGGAAGAAAAGGGCCTTTCCTTGCAAATTATGCAGTATATCTCGAATTTCATAAACTCTGGGTAAGTGTGGGGTTTTTAAGAATCGCTGTGACTGGGGAGATGGTGAGAAGTAGAGGGAGCATAGTCAGTCCAGACCTAGCCCTCACTTAATCATTCTCCATTTCCTCTACTCTTTGTAAGTCTGCAGTGGGATTTGGTCCACACTGATGGAAAGTCATGGCCAAGTTACCAGGCAGAGCAGCCACTAGAGGTTTATAGTATGAAACTTACCTAGGAGGAATAGACATTTTTTCTCCATTGACCAGATGCAAATTCTACTAAAGTATATGCAGGCTTCAAAGGCCTTGGTGTTGTCTCCACACCTTAGTTCTAGGACCTAAATTCTGAAACCTCTTGGCTAAGAGTTCTCTTTTTCCCATAAGAAAAGGGGAAGCACAAGAAGACAGTGCACTCTCCACAAGCTACTCTGTGAACATCATTCTGTGCTACTGTGCTGTGGCCATTCATGAGAATGAGGAGTATTTCTGGAAACATAGTGTGAGAGTGGTGGGAACAGTGACTTAATTTGCTTTTTACAGTATCTTCAGTTGGGCTGGGATTGAGGGCTGTTGAGGGTGTTCATCAGCCTGTGTCTATACAGGTTCTGTTTACCTGTTCCTTTGGAAGTGAACCAGACTAAAAAGGTACTGTCAGATGAGGCCCTGTGAATGGTTCACCAATCTGGACTGAATTTGAACCCTGCTGGTCAGAGGGACTGGATACACATTTCCCTGACCTAGCCAATCTTCTTATCAGTTTACTGTTCATGTCATTCTTTCCTAATGGTGATGTCTCCCACTCCCTTAGAAATCCAAACTACGTCCACAGTTTCTCGAGAAGAATGCTGGGTGTGATGCCTGCCTGGCCTATGTATCTGTCAAGTGATGATGGTGATAACTACAAGGAATTCACTGTTTCTTTGCCGACTCTTAAAGGACTGAAAAAAGCAGACTGTTCCTTTTGGTTAGATTATATCACAAGGCTGAAAGCATCCACAGGTGAGAAGAGTGTTTTCTGACGTTAAATAAACCCTAAATTCTCTGCTAAATGTTTTCGTCAGACTGTAGTGCTGTTACATCAGTGTGGAAAAACACTTTTTGCAAATTAAACACTTTGCAATGTCCAGGGTGTATAGTTAAGAATGTAACACTAAACAAATCTACTTTATAGCAGATAATGTGTAATAAAGTTTAATTGTCTTAGAGTTTAACCAGCTAGAGAAATCTTCTTGTTATGAAGAAGATGTGTCTTGTTATGTATAGAAGAAGTGTTGAAGACATATAGAGAGCTTGTCCCTGCTTACAGTCATAATGTAGACTCTGGATAAGCTGAAAAGCTGTGTATACATGCCTCTTTTGTCTACTGGAAGCACCTAACATGAGAATGTTGAGACGCCTATGACTTAGGAGAAGCACAAATAATTTCCATTCACTGTAAAGTTGCAGCTGAAGCTTTATATCTTATTACAGTTCCTGCATGCTTTTACTTTTCACTAGATTAGTTTCTTCGACTTCTTTTATAGCTGTGGTGATTATGCCCCTTGCATGTCTCCTTTTATATTTGCCATAAATTTCAATGCAGCTATAAGAGCCCTTCAATTTTTTCTTACTGCTTAGGACAATAAAACCAACTCTGCTTAGATTGCAATCTGCTGCCTGTCCTGAATTTATTCTAGTAAATAAACTCCCCTTCATATCTGTGTATCTTGTAAATAAATATGGATAGCCTCAGGCAAGGCAAACAAAACCATCCCTTTTTGGCAGGCAGAGATGTTTTGAATTGTTCTTGGAGGCCTGCAAGTTTGCATGTGTTTTTTATGTCCTAAGGATTCATCTTCACAATGAACAGAGTTCAGGCTCTCTCTGCTTTGGGCGCTCGTGAATTTCTGAGAACAAAATGTGCTTTCCAAGACACCAAGCTACCCAGGCTGTATGTGGCAGACAGAAGACCCCAAATTGCCTGAGGCTGATGTTTGAGTGACACAAAACTAAAATGTCTCAGAACCATCAAACTGGTGGTTCTGATGCAAACACAAAGCATCAATTCTCTCATTAACAGACAGCCTCAATCTTTCTTCAAAAGTGGAGTCAAGATTTTGTTGTCAGCCTTTTCATCAGTTTCTTGGTATCCCTCAATGTCTTTCAAGTTCAGAGGGAATACTTTTATCTCTTCAATGGTCTTGTGCTGATTGAGGTATTGCTAATTTTCAAAGCTTTATTCTGATGTTTAAACAGTCCTGGCATTAACTTCTAGATCTTTTTGGACCGCATCTCACAGCACTGTGGCTGTGTAATGCCGGACTGGGCTGAAGTCACAGCTCTGCTGGAATGACTGCTGACTGAGCACCACGGACAGAGACTATTCCTAGCACCTATGGAAATTCCCCTAAAAAGTGGAAAAATATCCACCAAGGCATATTTTTTTTGACATAGACAAGATTTAAAACTATCCAAACTGGTATAGGAACACAAAGTTCATGTATGAGTTGGTCCAATGATCTGTCTAGCTCAATATCCTGCTATTGTCCATGCCCAAAGCCAAATACTTGAATGTTAAACATAAAAACACAGGGAGGGAGATAAAAACACACTTGAAGAGTTCACAAAGTTGAGTAAAATTTTTGAAAATAAGCCATAAAGTGTGAAATTTATGGAGTATGGATTGTCCGGGAGAGGTTTAAAAAGTACACGTCAAAAGTACATGTTAATCTTCAAGCAGAACTGAGTACACCCAGCTGGCTCTTTAAGCCAGTATTTGCTTGGCCTCAGCACCATGGTAATGCAGTTACACAGCTGATTTCTGCTAAGTTCCATTCCACAGCAATGTTGGCTTGACACTTTGCTTTGATAGTCATTTTAATCTGTTCTCTCTCTTGAATACTAAACTTTCTCATAAAATTTAAATAGACATCACATCAAACCCTTTTCTGCTACAGACCCCTTAGCCTGGGATGGTAACTTATAGAGACATCCTGTGAGTCTCTTGATAACAATCTGAGCTCAAGTCCTTATGAAAAAAGATTCCTAATGTTATCAGTTCAGTTCGAAAGATTGCATAAAACTCAGATAGTGATGGCTGAACACCCTTAATTTATTTTTAGAGGATGTTGTGCTGAAATTCATGCCAAAACAGGGTCAGTCCACCAGTACAAGTTCATCACTTGCATTGCTCCCAAAAATTAGATTCTGCAGGAATTGAATCCCTATGCATTATGTTATTACCTCGTTGATGTGTGTCCCTGCACCCGAGGTAGTTTTCTGTACTTCCCTTCAGAACCTAAGCGTTGCACCTCTGTTGTTCCCTGGCTGCTCCAGCCTCTCTTCCTGCAATGCTGTCCTGTGGGACATTGGCATATGCTGAACATTGAGAGAACAATGGTGCAAACCATTTTTGGATGTTGTACTAATTCCTGAGGGAGATCTGTTTGTCTGTCAGCTACCCTGAGATCCAATCTAACCCTTTTCTTCCTTTCAATAATTATAAATGTTCGTGCTAGTGTTCTTGGATTGTTGTTGTGGGTTGCAATTTATGGCCTCATGCCAAGTAGATGGAATTTGCAAGTGTGCAGCGAGAAGGACAGATCACAAAACATTCCAGTCTTCACATCTAAGTACAAAGGTGTACAGGATCTAGTATGATGCAATCTCGACCAGCTGTGCTGATTCATTCATCTCATCTTTTCCTTGAAATCAATATTTTTTCCAGCTTCATATACCATGTGGAATCTATAAGCAAAAGAATCCCCAATATATTTCAATAAAATGGAGAACTGGACAGACAAATGATCATAAAATATAACTGGAACTGGCATTTTAAAATTTTTCTCAATCCTTTGGATACTGCCATGGGAAATATCATGACTTGGAAATGTCAAATTAGGGATGACTAAAGGCTCAAAGCTCAATATTTCTGTCCAACAGACAACTGAGATATTCTTCGCTGAGATTTAAGCTAAACTCATAAATTTTCAGCTTCTGGAATAAAACCTCTGATATTAAAAATCTGAGATGTCTTTTAGGCTATTCACTGCGGGATCTAGAAGCTGTTGTTTATCTTAATTCTTAATTTTCTTTTCATCTCATAAAAAATACTGTCCAAGTTGGTGTTTCATTTTGTGATCAGACCAAAATATTTAATGACAGAATGTATCATTCCCTGGCGCATAATTGGAATGTATGTTGTTGTATTTGAAGATAATTTTTAAAAAATTATGTCATGAATGCAATGATTCATCATAATGTTTGTTGGCAGTGCCATTACAAACTATGAAGGGAACTTGGAATGTGTTTCATTGCAGATGAACTAATAATCTCTTGAAGTTTTGTTTGAGACCAGTTTGTAAAGTAGACATTTTGGGGAGCAGGTTGCTTGGGGAATTATGAAAGCAATGGTGCTTGAAGAGGTTTGGAGTTCCCATGGTTGCATTTCAAAGACATGCTTTATATTTTGAATTATGACGGTTTCCAGGGGAAACATCAAAATGAGAAACAAGAAGAGTGGCAGTTGTGGAAAAAAAGAGCTGTGGACAGCTTTTTCCAGGGAATGTGTTAATAACTTGAAATTCAGTTAGAAATTCAGTTTAAAAAAGGAGCTCCAGAATGTTTATGTCTATTCAGGCAGATGTTTGAATGCTAACATTCCCCTTACATAGTGTGGTGGACTGTGTGCCTAACAGTGAGTCCCTTTATAAGATGCCTCTCACAGCATCCCAAACAGGTGGACTTGGATCCAGTCTACATCTCTTACTCCTCTAGCTGATGTCTAAACAGAACCAACCCTCCTAAAGTGAGTGCCTCTGTAAGCAGTCTTTCAGCTGGGGAAAAAACATACTTTTAGTGTCTCACAGTGAAATCTTGTCTGCCAACTCATGTGCCTAAATTTCGACTTTTAGGCATATTTTCCATGCCCAAGTTAGCCAGATTGGACTTTATCTGTAGAAAATTCAACAGGTAGCAAAGCTGGAGCCTTCTTCATGAGCTCTGGGATGCCATGTGTAACCAAACAAGAATCCAAACAAAGTAAAAGCGTTCAGAGTTCAGACTTGAACCAAAACTGAATCAGGAATGTTGTGGTTAGCATTCATCTTTTATCCTTTCTAGTCACACCTTCTTTTTGGAAATCTCAAACAGAAAACATTCCTTTAGGATGAGGGACAACTGTGGAGCAATGAGAGCACTCTGGCTATGAGACATCAAATAAAAACCTCAGTACACTTTCTTGACATAGCTTGGTGGTGTTAAGGCAACTGCACCACTGGGTTGAATAGGGTTGAAGACTGAAATCATGGAAGATAAAAGGTAACAAAAGATCTGTTGCAGGTGGGTGGTTGGGGCTTTTTGTATTACAGACAAAAAATTAATATTGCCCACACTTCCTGCCTGGCAGGGTATCTTCAGGAGATAATAGAAAAATAAATTCTTGCATGAGTGGAGAAAAAGCTATTGTGTATTCCAATGGCATTTATTTAAAGGAAAATACTTAATTACCATGAGGTGATCTGCCATTACTCTAAAGCATTTTGCAAATGGGCTGCCAACTAAGGAAAACGGTTTCCTGAACATTTATAGCTGCATAAAAGGTTTTTAGGTGTGATTGACAAAGTGTGAACAATGTAGCTGGCAGAATCAACAATATGACATCTATTTTAATCTTAATTGTATTGTCTTTTCAGGAAGTGCAAGTGGTGGAAAGCCATCTGCAGAAAACAGCTCTGATGAAACTCCAAGTGAAGTTACCTCCCTGGAGAGCCAGCCCCTGGGGGATGAGGTGGCTTACAGCAGATAGGGAATCACAGGGCTGTAGGGTGGCTTTGTCACAAAATTGTACATCCACACAACCATCTCACAGCAGATGAGTCCTTTAGTTAACTTTCTCCACAAGTAAAGTAGATTTTTCAGTAAGTAGTTTTCAAGAAAATTGATGAATATGACATAAAATAAACACTACAGCTATTGATTTAAGTGAAAAGAGACTGTAATTAAAAAAAATAAAGTATCAATAAAAACAGCAAAACCAAAACAAATACACTTAGTCTGTATTTCTTGCAACTACACAAATGCCAGCATATTCTAGTACCACCAGCCAGAAAAGGACATATATTAAAAGACTTAGAAGCCCCTCATTGATGAGGCTCAGATTTGTTAAATGTCAAATCTGTCTGGTCAAATCCAACAGGAGATTTAATTAGAAAAGTACACGGGAGGACTGACTGACAGAGGTCAGGAAACTTTAGCCTTAGTGATACTGAGAAGCCAAGTCTGCTCCCACATATACTTCCTAGTAAGAAAAATACATTCCCAGACTATTTAGGTCATTGTGCTTTAAACTGAAATACCAAAGAGTGCAGTGATCTGGTACTGAAGCAATGCACAGAAGCACGATGACTAGAGCCATGATTTCCTCCTTCCTACTGGAAATAGCTATAATATTTTTAAAGTGAAGCTTTAAAATCTTTAAAACTTCCCATGAGCACACACACAGACAACTCGAATTAATGCCATTGAAGTTATTTCATCTGAACTTTTCGAAAGACAGGCCATCAGAACCTTTCTGTATGTGCTGCTTTTAATACTTGAATATCTAACCTACAGCATTTTGTGTGATTCTTTCACACAGGAGATATTAGGCAACAGAGTAAAAATGTGGAGTATTAGAAATATTTTACCATGCAGAGTTGGAAAGAAAACAACTGACTAAATGGCAATGCTGGAAGGTTGATTGTTTTCGTAAGTACTTGACACATAGAGCAGTTGTCATCCTGTTATTACCCACATCATATAATTCCCTTGGCTAAAATTAAGGACTCAGGCTTTCACCATAACAGCATCATAGCCAATGTTATGTATTACATAAAGATTCACATTCTCTCTAATTTGCTCCAGCTACACTCTATAGCAGTGGTTTATATAGTAGTAATTAGATATTTATGGACCATTGCTCCTCCCTATGTGAGGCTAAAAAAAAAAAAAATAAAGCCAGAGATCCTCCACATGGTTCTCATTTGGTCTTTGAAACACAGACACTGGCCTGGCTGGGATTTTATATAAGTTTCAGGTGTGAGGGAATTTGGTTAATCAGAAGTGTGATAGCCAGCACTTTCAACTTTTGCTCTTTTTTTCTGTTTTATATGAAGTTGATCTGTCCCAAAGCTGAGGGGTCACTGCTTCCTGCCCCTGCAGATGTGAATCCTCTTGCATGGCCTTTGGTCATGATGATATTTGCTCCTTCTCCTTCTGCTCAGGGAAGAGCCTTTGATTCCAGCACTGGCTAAAACTCAGTGAACTTCAGCTAGGAGCTCATGTGCCCTCAAGGACAATTAAGACAGTTTTGAATCAGGATTCCTGACAAATCTACTCACTCTTTGAGAGGCTGGTGTATGACTGGGTCTGGAGAGTGCTGTGTTTCACAGCACAGCTTTTGGATCATTACAAAAGTTTTGATTTTCTTCTTTTAAGGAGACCTCCTTTTCCTTCCTGCTGTTATTCTTCAAATATTCTGCTATCATGGGATGAGAGGCAATGCCTCAGGAGTTTATCTTTCCTGCTTCTTACACAATCACTCTACAGATAGTCTGGTGAGCACGAGTCAATCTAACTGATAGTATCTTCTAGGCCTCTGATCGAAGTCAGATGGGACTGGATATTTTTAAAATTACAGCTGTTTTTCAAAGCTGACTAAGGAACTCTGTAAGTCAAATCCCACTAACCTGTAGGGAATTTGGATGCCCGGTTCCCATTATGGCTTTGAAAACCCCACCCAACATCTGTGCAATGGTCAGTGCTCATTTAGGAGCCTTTTCCCTTTCACGATGAGCAGATGGCCACAGACAAAAGCACCATTGCAATTGGCAGCAGTTCATTGACTCACAAGGGGAGAATCTAGCTTGTTGTTTAGCTTCCCTGGTTCACATTGAGATATTTAGCATGACAGATCAAAAAAGCTTGGGATTTTTTGTTTCATGTGAATAAGACAGTGGCCAGTTTTCAGAGGCAGCCAGCATTTTCATGGCCATTATTAGCATACAGGTACAGTCTTTACACAAAGAAGTAATGCACACCTCCAGAGGGACTCACATATCCCTGTTTTAAATTCAGGAAAGAATTCAGAGGAGTCACAATCAATTTACTGCAGCATTTTATATGTACCACTGAAAGCAGTGATCTGCTCTGCATGTGTCAGCTTAAGTGAAATGAGAGCCCAACTTCAAGAGCAAAGAGACTTGATGTTCTTCTACATTATGCAATCACAGTTGCTCAGATATGTCAATTTAAAATAATAGAAGGATGATTTTTCATTGAAAAGTCTTTTGTTTAAAAGATTTTAGCTGAATACCTCAAAAACAGGATACCTAGGTAAAGCAAGGATTTATTCTGGCTCTGAAGAGTTTGCTCAGTACTTTGATCCTAAAACAGGGAATACAAGTGTGAATTGACAGCTGCTCTTTGAAGTGACAATTCAAAAGTTAATGGCTGGATGTTGGCTACCTGGGAGATTCATCTCAGAAGTAAAGCCCACGTTAAGGTGAAAGATCACTCACGTAACTTACAACCAACTGCTCGGTTTATAGTAGGAAGAGGCCAAAGGAACATCATTTAAATTCAGCATCTGAGATCTGCCAAAAGTGCAAAAAAATTCATGATGGTTGTTCATTCAAAATGCTACCTTGTAGCAGAGAAAGGTGTAGGGCAGTTACACAAGTCAGGTCCTGTTTCACAGGGTATAGATCAGCCTGGAGTGGTGACTAACATCCCTTTGTTCAGAAGATGTAGAGGTGTTTCCAGCAATGTTCACCACAGGGGAGGGATGGACCTCAATCTGACTCTTCCTTTCATCCCAAAAGGAAGCACTCACCATGAAGAGAGCCCTATGTCATCTTCCCATTTTATCCAAATTCATAAACCTTTTCAGGCACCTAACTTAGCACCTTGGGAGCTAACCCTAACACCTGCTGTCCTATCCTTCATTATTGTCTGTAACTCCTACAAGATGTGGGTATGGAATAAGACTTTCAAGGACAGCCAGAGTTGTGCCTGACAGCCTGGTTTCTGTGACTCCAAAGCTCTGTTTTTTCACAGTTTTTGTTGCAGCCTCCCAGGCTGTCAGAAGTTGTGGCTGCAAAATGAAGGTTGAATCACTTGGACATGGTGATGCAAGGGCTGCATGCCCACCCAAGGGAATCTTCGAGGACAAGCTCCCTCAGGAGACAACCTCCCATCTCTGTTAAAACATCATCCTGAAAGAGTGTTTCTGGCCCAGCCAACACAGTCAGAAACTCTGTCACAAGCCTGACTGCTTTCAAAGACAGCAGTTGGCTGGCAGGAGGGAAGGCAAACTCCCAGACGTGTTTGCCTCAGATCACTTACATGGCACTTTGCTTCTTTCATGCCTGGTAATAAACACTTAAACAAGGGCTGAGGCTCTTGATTTTGGCAGGGATCATTCTCTCAAAAGCCATGGGCCTGCCTTTCAGTTGAAGTCAAAAATGTCATCAGAGCCAGAGGCTGCAAGCTGCACTGATTCAGAGCAGTGGCACTCAGAGTGGTGACTGTTTATGAGGGAATGGATTATTCCTTTGCCAAGATGCCACAAGTGCTCCAAAAGGAGCTCTCTCTCTGAAAAGCTATTTTTCATCAACCCCGTATCCACAACCTTCCACCCTGGAGTCCTGCAGATTTGCACCCTTTTTATCACCTTTTTTGGAATATTTTAGCATGCTAAAAATAGATCCCTTGGGCTATACTTAGCTCTCAGTAAGGCCATTGTATCACAGACTGGAGCTCAATGAAGCTTGGTGGAAGACTAGAAAGCTAAATTTTGAGTATGATTCCCAGGGATCAGGTGCTTGGGATCTGCTCAGACAAATCTAACATACTCTTTTTATCCACCACCTTTTGGGTGAAATTTGCCTTTCCTGTTATTGTTCTCATTCATTTCCATTGCATGCTGTTCTCCACAGCTGCCCAGGCTGGTTCTGGTGGAGGACCTCATGCTCTCCATTGTATGTACCTGTCAGTGACCTAAAGCTGGTGACAGAGGTTTAACTTCATTTCAGCACCCATCAAAGGCTGCCTGTTCCAATGTAAGCCCCCAAACATTGTCTTTTATCATTTGCTTGAATCCTCTTTTTCTGTCACCTCATGAGGGCTGCAGGATGAGGGTGGAGTGGAAGGGCAGGTAGGTTTTAAGGTACAACAGTGTAAGAAATTACCCTCAGGAAAAGGTAAATTAGAGGAAGTCACATTCCTACCCTGCCCATGATGCTGCCATAGGTCAGGTTTGTATGAGAAAAATGTCTTGTTTTGTGAGGACACTGGAACTGGGGTAGTTAGTCCACACAGGTCCTTCTGCACAAATCAGTTTACACTAGTGGAGGAGCTTGTGAAACTCCAAAAAATGGGCACTTTTCATCTACCATGGTGATGCTTTTGCCAGCACAGAAGTGTATCAAGAAATTCACATTCCCCAACTGATTTTGGTTTCCTTACAGCACCTGAGCCAACAGGAAATGCTGTTCTGGAAGAGTCCTGCTTCATATTCACAGCCCTCCCTGGGCTGCTGTGCCTGAGCTTGCCAGCACTCAGCCTCTTTCCTGCCCACTCTTCCTCCTGCCCTCGGCAGCTGCTTTTGCTCTTCTCTTTAACCCCTAATTATTTTTTTCAACTCCGTCCCATTTTTTCTCATTGTCTATATTGATTTCAGACAACTCTTCTCCCTCACCTTAAAGCTGAGCCTCTGGTGCAAAGCCAACAGCTGGGGTACACTGCAGAGTTCCAGCAAGGTATCCCTCTGCTCTTCAGGTGAGACTCCTCACTTAGCAAGGACCACAGCTCCTGCCCATTCTGGTTTCTGTGTTATGATTCTGTCCTTAACTGCAGCAAACCCCAACAGAATTTTTTACCTGCTGTGAGAAGAACTTTGTTGTTCTTCTGCTGTGGGGAACTCAGACCTACTCTACTACCCTTTTCCTTGAGATTTAATTCACATTTCATGATGATTATGAATAAAAAAATAAATAGAGGGAGGAAGAAAATTTATATTAATATAGTGGTTTTGATGTTAAAAGGTGCTTGGGGACTTAGTTTAGTGCTGGTTAAAGGAATGGAGCTCTGCAGAAAGCAGGTGATTCACAGCCCCTAAGAGCAACATTTTGGGGTAGTAGATAAAATCTAATGGTATAGTATAAAGGAAAAAAAAATTCAAACTGCACTGCAGTGCTGCTTGAGACACAACATCTTTAATTCCCACTCAGCATTTTCACTCAACCACCACAGTAAATAGGTCTGTGAATGAAAGTCTGCTGAGATAAAAGAACCTGCATAACAGCTGACATCAAAAGAAAGGCCTTTTTTTTTTCCCCTAATACATTGGAGATGTTGTTTCCAACAAGAACAATTCATCCAAGTGAAATTCTGTCCGCTTGTACTGCAGCCAGATCAGGAACACTTCCTGCAACTGGCCAAGAAAGTGTCTGGCCCTGGAAGCAGCCTGAAGTTCTGAGTACTTTTAAATGAAACAAAAGCCAAATAGAGCTGAGGTCTTCTCCCACTGAAGCCCTCAGCTAAAATCTCTCTGGCTTCAAATCTGTCCTCCCTGATGAGAGCAATGGCCAGGCAAGAGCAAAACAAACTTGCTGACACTGCAAGACCAGCAAGCCCCAGCCTTAGAAAGGGGGAGTGCTGCAGGGCTGAACCTGGTCCATGCTCATTTAGAAACAGCTGGGGCAAAATTCCAGCCGCAACACCCTGTGGGCTGCAGTGCAGACAGAACCAGGGCAAGAGGTAAAAGCATCAAATACCAGATCATGATAGTTGATTACTAACTTAGGTGTTGATTTTTTTGCAAGAAGGACCAGAGACCTGCAGGGACAATGATGGGGGGACAGATGCCCACACTCAGGGAATGAGTAGAGGCCATGGCAGAGCAGCAGCTGGTGGTGCTGGGGAGAAGGAGGAGAAGGAGGGCCAGGGTTAACCAGGGTGAACAGTTGAACACAAAATGCTCCCTCAGTCAGTGCAGGTCTCCTTCCAGAGGTGTGCATCATGAGACAAGTCAGAGACTCAATGCAACTGAAATATTGCTGTGATTACACAGGGAGGTATGAATAATTAGGTATTTGCCAAGTCTTCCTTCAAGTGCAGTGTGCAACAGGCATGTCCCATGCTACTTGTTAGTAATTTGTTAACAAAGGCCCAAGGTAGAGCATTTTCAGCAATTCTTGAACAGGAAAGGTGTGCTAGTCTCTGTCAGGAAACAGTACATTTTATAGCTACACATATACCCCCAATATGTTGTCACCCTACTAAGATACATTGTTAATTGGTCCCCATGACTTTGGAGTCTTTACACCATTTTTAAATGCCCAGCTAACAGCCCAGAAACGTGACTTTTCAGAAAGCTTTCTCCTGTGCGTCATCATCTCCTCATCTTTCACAAGCCAGACCACCAAATTTACTCTCATGTATTTGTTTTGCCCCTTTGCTGGGCACTGTTCTTTCTGGCTGTGGTCTGAACCAGTAGAGTGGGTGGCATGTGAGGGACACTAATTTTTATTAGAGCTCTGGGTCAATCCCTGCAGACAGGCAGCAAATATGATGAATACAGAAATAAGTTGCAGATGCTGAGAGCTGCATGAAGACCTCTTATCTTTAAAAGGGAAACTTTAAAAGCATTTGGTAGTGTCAGTTTTCTCTGTCACTCTTCTAGACAACACTACTCTACTTGCTTATGCCTGCAGAAATTGCAGATGCCACAGAGACTCATGGGCCCACAGCAAAATCCCAGTGAAGGAACTGGCAGGCTCTGCACCAGTACTGGGGTGAGCTGATAAGGGCTGTGGAGCCAGACATCCTTTCCACAGACGTATGCTGAGTTCTCTTATTTCCTTCCAGAGTCTTCTTGTGAACAACTTTATTAAATGAATGTGTTAAGTGACATAAAAATAATCAACAGGGTCGTGACTAAAGCCTAGGCAGACAAGGTTGTTGGCAGTCTCAAAAAGCATGTATCATCTCAGTTATTAATGGCCAAAACTGTCAGGAGAGTTTAAAACTTTCCAAATTGTCATCCAGTAGCTGGTGAGTCAGACACAGCCTTCAGATGAAGAGCTGAAATTTTCTTTCATTTTTATTCTCTGCTGAAGGAATCCAAACATTCAAAGCTCTAAAAAAGCTCAGGCTACCATTCAGGATTCCTTTGGGATAAAAGGTTGATTCTCAGTGAAGAAAAATGAAGTGCTGATAGAACCAACTGTTGCACAAAATGCAGAAAAGAGAAAAAAGAGGAAGGATATGGTGGTGTATTCTTGCAGGCTGTTTGGGGAGATTTTATTCTAGAGGTTGCAGTCTCTATTCCACCACAAAGACCAAGGCAGAAATTTTCAATCTTTAGACTATTAATTTGAAATAGTAGAGTGTTTTCTGTATTCAGCTCCAAAGAGCAAAAATCACAATAGAAAATGTGAGTTTCTTTCTTTTATCTTTTTAATTGACGGAGGAAAAATGTCTGTCCAGCAAAGAGGAGTCCCTGTGCCATTTGCTTTTGCAAGCCACTCAATGGTCCTCATTTCATCATCCCTTAAGAAATCACCATCAGTCTGGGGCCAGGTGTCTCACTACTACTCCAAATGTCTGGATTACTTCAATCATTTAAATCCTTTATTGACAGAGTAATTTGAAATGTTTTAACCTGACCAAAAATATTTATGTTGTTTCTTCTTGTGTTCCCTGATATTATTTACTGTCGTTCAGTACTAATCATTCCGAAAGGGAAGATGATGTGAAGTGATAAGGACAATCTAGGGCCAGGAAACACAGGAAAAAATTGCTTCTCTTGCACAGAGGATTCATCAGGGTAGGAGGTCAGAGATAAGTTCCAGCTTTATTTGATTCACTAATACAGCTGTAGCCATTGTAGGTAATGAAAAGAAGTAGCTACAGAAGACTACATTTTCTAATATTTACTAATAACATCTCTTTTTTCCCCCCTATAATTTGCAAAATGTCAGGAGTAAGTTCTTTCTGGAACCTTTTGAAGGAGATGAGCACCCACAGGTTTTTGAAGAGGATGTGTCTCCAGCTCAGCAGGTTCCCTGCAGGACAGACAGAGCAGCCTAGAGCATTGTCTGAGGACTTCTTCCAAGGCTGATGCATCTCATGGATCAGGTGTTTAATGGCCTAAAAATCTAACAACTGATTAGTAGCTACTAAGGGATTCTTGTGAGACACCCCAATCTGGTTTGAGGAGTCTCACATGATCTTAAAAGGTTCCTGTGAACAGGGGTCTTCCAAGTTCCGTTTGTCTCTCTTTTGGAAAGAATTATCAAAATGAAATCCTAACCGTCCCATCTGCTCTATGGGCTCTGCACATGCCAGTCAAGATGTTACCTCTTCCCTCTTCCTCCACTCTCCTGAAGACAGAGATTTGAATACATATTAAATAAAAATTTGAATTGACAGGTTTATCAGAAGTTGATACTTTCATCTTAGTCTTTTTTCTTAATATGAAAAGTTATTTTTCCCTTGAGCTGTATCTGCGTGTATGAGACAGATAACGAGCAGGGAAATTTGAAAAACAGAGCTGAAAGATGAATTTCCTACTCAGGCTTTCTCTTGAAGATCAGTTTTTGACTCTCTTCTTCAGAATGAAGATTCTCTATTACCTGATTACCCTAGAGCTCAGCAACATCAGCCAGTTATGAATACATGATATCAAGGAGTTATTGCTTTCTTTAGCTAATCTCTGACTGTTTTCTGTTGTAGTCCCTTTGAGAGGAGCCCTGGTTCCACACTGTTCTCACAAGCACAGCAGCCTGACCTGCTCTCTGAGCAGCTCCTCTGACCTCTCTCAGCCTGAAGACGTTCCTCGCCACAAGCATCCCAAACACTCTCTCCTCATTTAATGTGCTCACATCAGGATTCCTGGCTTGAGGCATTTGGCTCAATCACAGCTGCTAAGATTTCTTGGAAATTCAACCACAGTTTCATAATTCCAAGGCATGTGTTCATTTCTTCTCTCGTGTTGAGATGTGAAAACATGGGTTTCTTGTCTGCTGTGATGGAAATTCCATTGTGCCGATGGCTGTATATTGCTTTTGTTCCCTAATCCCGAAAATGCTGGATGATTTGTGGGCTTCTCATGTGATAAAAACAGATGTGCTCTCAATTATATTCAGTGCCTGCATTAATGAAAAGATTTTCCTTTCTACCGGAGTTAACTTCGTATTTTTGCAAGAAGGCATTTTGTTACTAAGTGTTATTAATTCCAGTGCAACTAACATAACCTGGAAACCTGGAAGCTGAACATTCCCTTTACTCCAATTTTTCACACAGCCAAGTTCAGAGAAACTTTTAGCAAGAAAGCAGTCGACTCTTGGATGTTTCCCCTTGTCATCACGTCACCAGTGTTGATGGCTGTACCCAGTTACCTTTGGTAACAGGCGAGACACCACTAATCCCATCCTGGCTGCAAAACCCTTCAGAACCTCGTGCTGCTGTCAGATGTATTTAGTTGAGTGAATAGATAAACTGTGCTCAGATTTGTCAGGGCAAAGTTTTGGAACTGAATAACAATTACCCTTTTGGGGCTGAAGACAAAATCATCAGCCTTCCTTACTGAAGAATTTTAGGCCAGGCTCTCATTTTGATTTAACACTCATTCCATTCATTCATTACTTCTGTCTGAAATCAATTAATCAATAAAGCATGATCCTACACATGTTTTAAACATTGTAGATTTGGCTAGGAGGCTCAACAACACTTTTGAAATTGGATGCTTTAGAAATCTCTCCTAATGAAAAGCCTACTGTCCTTAAACCCTTAATGTCTAATCATGCAACCTTGGCCACAATGTCTTCTTCCAGGCTTAGAAGTAAATTAAATGGGATTTGTGACTGACTGCAGTGACAAATTAATTGACCTGCTTAAAATGCTCTTTTAAAAAAGTGTTCCGTTTTAGGTGCTGTAATGTAGGAAGGTAGGAAGGCTATAGGGCTATCAGAGAGTATCCAAAGGGCTGTGAGGATGGTGAAGGGTCTAGAGGGGAAGCCATAGGAGGAGCAGCTGAGGTCTTGGTTTGTTCAGCCCCTCAGAGGCTGAGGGGAGACCTCACTGCACTTTGCATCTTCCTCAGGAGGGGAAGCAGAGAGGCAGACACTGTTCTGTTCTCTTCTCTTGGGTGACCAGTGGCAAAACTCGAGAGAACGGCCTGAAGAAAAGTCAGGGGAAGTTTAGGTGGGATATCAGGAACAGTTTTTTCACCCAGAGGTTGATTGAACACTGGAACAGGCTCCCCAGGGAAGTGGTCACAGCCCCACACCTGACAGAGTTCAAGAAATGTTTGGACTACATTCTCAAGCACAGGTTGGGATTGTCAGGATGTTCTGTGCAGGGCTGGGACTTTTTTGGCCCTTGTGGGTCCCTTCAAGATATGATTCTACTGTTCTATGAGAAGTGCTTCCACTCCCTAAGATTCTAGTGAACAGGTCAAGTGATTTATTTCTCTGCTAAACCTTTCCAGGAAAACTTGCTGATGCTAGTTAACATGCCACTGCTGACCTACATGGAAAGGCATATTTCATATGGATTGAAAGACACTATCCTCATTAATTTATGCCTTCTAAGATATTATTTTTTGCATTCAAAAATTTTAAACAACATGATTTCCATTTATATGTCAAATATAGGATCTCAGTTATGGGATCTAAATCATCAAGCAAACTATGATTTCAGGATGCCTGATAATTACCAAGGATCCAAGAAGGCTCAGCTAACTTTGCCATTGCTGAAAAATCCCCAGGAAATAAAACTTTGGACACATTTAAATGACTTTTTAAAGTCATTATTCATACATTTTATTTCCTTCAGAAGATAGAGTTTTATAGAAATCTGTATTTACAAGTTATGAATGTGAAATGTGTCTATGTCTGCATCTTTGAACTATCCTTCATGCGGGAAAGGGGAAAGGGCTCTGCAAAAAAAAGAGACATGCAGAGAGGAATTACAAGTTCTCCATTTTCAGGGAGAAGGATGCCTGGTACACTGTTCTTCAAAGCCTTTTCTAACCTCTGAAGCATAGAATCAGTGACATGATGAAAAATATGAAACAAATGTCTACAAGAACCAGAGTATGAATTTGGGCTCCCTTCAATTTCATATCTCAATTATAAAACAATGTTTATTTTCCAGGCTGTGCTTAGACAAATACACTTTCACAAGGTTCATTTGCCATCTTTACTCTTCTTGAATTTCCACCCACCTTGTTGATGTTACAGATTTTGTTTATAATCTCTTTGTCCAGCCAACATTTTATTTTCTCCTCTGTCAATGTACGCATGGAGGATCTGCTTTCCTGGTGATTCATGAGCTCTGGGACCCACTGCCTGGAGATTGCCACTGGAGCCTGGCCAAGGGCTGCCTTTGAGCTATGCCTGCAAACATGGGTCAGAGTTCACGTTCATTTTGCAAGACTATAATTAGCACAGCAGGTTTAGACAGGAAACTGCTCCCTCTAGACCCAATTTCAAGGCAATTAGGGTTGTGCTTTTCACCATGGTGCTTCTGAGCTAGACTCTGTCTGTCCCACAGCAAGAATAACACGGAAAGCACCCACTACTGTGTATTGTTGTGGCTTGGCATGAGAAAAGAAAGCACACATTCTGCTTATGCCTCAGCATCAGAGCAGGGGAGATCGTGGTGAAGATTTTCAGTGAGTTTCTGTTTTCCAAAGACATGTATATGTACTGCAAGTAGCAATCACTTGCATGGAGCAAAAAATCAGTCCTCAGTTTTAGGAGGTGTTTCCATTGTGGAAATACTGTCCTTCCAGCACTGCTTCAGCACTGGACTCTTTTAAGATGACCATATGTATTATACGAACTAATTTCATGAGTGAAATATTTTAATCTCATTGTCAGATCCCAGAGGGCCTTAACATCCAAAGTTCAGGAGCAGGATGGGAATGAGATGGTGGAATTTGTCCTTGCACAGAGGACACACATTGTTTATGTCCACTTCAGTGCTATTTTGGAGCCCTCTTTCATGTATGGTGTCTGCTCTGGCCTTTAGCAAAGGTTGGTATTTTCTCAGAACATTTTTATGTTGAAAGGCACTCCACGACTTGTGGGGGCTCTGTTGAGGGCATATAGCATATGATTAAGGTCACCTACAATAATTAGATTATGCATCCATTATGCCTGCATTCCAAATGGTGAGGTACATGCCATCTTCAGTCAATCCCAGGGGAAAATGGTTCTCATACTAAAATAGGTGTTTAAAATATATTGGCTCAATCCTCAGTCCCTGTCTTCTTCTGGTGACTCTGGAATGTTGGCACAGGATGATTATCTTAGCTCAGACGTCTTAACTTCTACCTAGCCAGATTGATGAATTGTGCCTTGATCTCCATCCTATGTCATATTCAGCAAGAGTGGCAGGACCAGACTGTCAAACTGGCAAGAATAGACCTGGAAGAACAATGATATCATTAAAAGACCCATAATTATTGTTTTCCTTCAGAAGACAGCTTTGAGGTCATGTGATTTTCAAGGCTTTGCTTGTTTTTTTTAAATAAAAGTACATTTTAACCCTCATGGTTGGGTTGAAAAGGCAAATCTGTGTAAAATTGTGGCAAGCAAATGAAAACAGTTCTGAATTCTGAGTGTGGAGCAATATTAATGCTAGCCTTGTCCTGTAGTTTTTGAATCAGTGATGGAACTGGATTGCTGGGGAAGAACTAGCGGAAAAAGAATCTGTTTACAGTAACATGCTCATCCTCCACGCCATGACTGAGATACTGTGTTATTGCAGACATTGCGTTGTTAAAGAACAGCACTTGGAGCATGGACAACAATGCAGTTTGCAGTCATATCTTCTTTTATTTTTTTGGCTATATGTGATATTTAGCCAAGGGTGATTTTAATGACAGTTTCTGAGCACATTTTTGTGATTAATAAATATTCAGTCACAGAACTGTGAGGTTCTGGAGAGGTGTTTTCAGGAAAAGTTCACTACACAGTAAAGAAGACAAAAGAAATACAGAAAATCTCTTCTAGAACAACATGTTTGCAAATGCAAACATTAATGCAAATATAATTAGTCACAGATGAATAATTTGCCCAAATAAATTCAAATCCAAGAACCATAAGTCATAGAATCATATATAAAACCTCTCTATTCTATTCCCTATAAACAATGATCTGGAAACAAAAATAGAAAAGGCTTGCCCTTAGCTAGTCTTATAATGAGAAAAAAAGAGAAGCTTTTACTAAAAAAGAGATCGACCCTTGCATGTTTCCCCTTGTCATCACATCTGATGATTAGATCTTCCATGGTTTCAATCTGTGATGGACTTCTTATCCCATGACTGGGCTTGTGCTTTACTTTGGAAGACATGAGCCGCTTTAGTTCCAGTAAACCCCCACAGTTTTGTCTCAGAATTGCAGGTTGGCAACACAGGTTCTACTTTTGAACTTCAAGTCTGTATTTCATTTCAGGGACAAAAGCTTATTTTAGCCGTTGTGAGGCTTCAGTTGAGTAAAAAAACATTGCCTGCCTTCTCACCCCTGTTAAACACTTCCTAATCCTTCATAGGTTAATTTTTTTATTGCATCCTGCCCTAAGAAAAGAGACATTCTAAATCCCAGAACACAAAATAATTCAGCATCACAGTCTTTGTTGTACGTTCACTCTGCAGGAACAGAGAACATCTTATGTGAGGAGCAGATGCTGAATGTTTAAAGATGACAACTTACATAGAAGTTACACTCCACACATAAATATTTAGCCAGCACAGTCCCCTAGTTCAGTGTAACAGACATTCCATCATCCCACCAAGCATTCCAACCTGTGCCTTTAAATTTTTTATTTTTTTTTAAAGGAGGAAAAATAAGGAAATATTTTGTAGTCATGGAAGGACAGTTAGCTGTGGAAGGGGAACATAAATTTTCTGTGCTGCTGCAGAACAGTCTTAGCTTTTTGTCTTGTGAGACATCTGTGATACATATATGGAGGGGGAATGAACACATCCGTTCCTGGCAAACCAACTTCTCTTTGTCTTATGTCCTGTAAAAATGTGAGCCTCAACTGCCATGAAATAACACTGCCTCATGAAATAACAGGAGGTCTTAATAAAGTAGGACCCTCTGGAATTTTTAGTGTCTGTGCTAACTTGCAAGCATTCATCAGGATTAGGATCATTGAGCTGGATTCAGATTTGTTTGTGTGACTACAGCTGTAGTGTTAAAATAGGGGAATAGAACTAACTGTGCCATGGTCATACCTAAAGTTTAATTACCAACAGCAAAGCTATTCCAGTTCTGTCCCATGCCAACCAGCACTCCCCTTCAGGTGCCAGCAGCAGGCTGTTGGTGGCCTAGGGGTAGGCTGGTTCATCTGCCTTGGAAAATAAACTTCATTAAAGGTCTGGGTTGTTGCTCCTTCTCCTAGTCAGCTGAAAGCATATCTGAGTAACTACAGCCTATGTGGTTGTCACTTGATGTAGACACAGCTTACAGACCCCTTCAAAATGGAAATTAGCTTCAAAATTGAAATTAGTTTCTAGACTCAGTAGGTCTGTGACAGGAAAAAGTCACTCACTGAGGAAGCTGCCAGAACCAAGATATCATATCTTGGTTATAATAATAGTTTATTATACTGGGTTCACTAAGAGCACAAACTTCTAGCAAAATGCACACTCTCTGTACAAAGATACCCTTGGTTTTGGGAACCCACACAAGTAAAGTGGTTTTCCCATGAGCAGTCTGTCTACAGCTCAGCAGCTGGCTGGGTATGCTTTGGTGATTTTTGTGATCTGGATGTAGAAGGGTTAATCCTCTGTGTCTCTCTTAGTCATGTTGCAAGACATGGGAAAAGAAAAACACTGTCTCTGTAAAAATAAATACAATTGTCAATAAAAGCTAAAATAGCAGCAAAGCAAATTTACAAATCCAAACATTTCACAATAAGACGGTATTCAATTTGCTATAAACTTGAGTTCCTCTTAAAGAATTGTGTGTGGTAAATATCAATTTACAATGAGCAGCAGGATGTCAGTGGATAAACTATAGTCTTGGACAAGGCCAGATGAACCAGGCGCTAACAAGAACCACAAGAGCAAATCTTCAGCTCTTCAACTATTCTGCTGTGTGGGATGTGCTGGTCACCAGAGTAATGCCAGAGTCAGGCTGGTCATCATGGAATCATTGAGCAGTTTGAGGTGGAAGGCAGCAGAAGGATCTCCTTGTTCCAACCCCTCCCACCTTGGGCAGGGACACCTCCCATAAAACCAGGCTGCTCAAGGCCCTGTCCAATTTGGGGTGTTGAACACCTCCAGGGCTGGACAACCTGTGCTAGTGCCTCACCTTACTTTACTCTCACAATAAAGAATTTCTTTGTAATATCTAACCTAAATTTACCCTCTTTCAATTTAAACTGGTCTAAGCTACCGCCCTATGGAAGTAATGCACACAGGCCAGGGAAAAGTGAACCCTCTGTGTGAGTTTCAGGATCTTATGCACATCATGTCCTACTTACAGGACTGCATTGGAGCAGCTGAGCTGCTGTGGGTGCAGCTTCTCTTGATCTCTAGGGAATATTTTTTGCAATGCTCCCTATTTCACAGAGGCGGATGTTTACCAGTTACAGATCTGCTATCTGGAGACATAGGTCCAAATGTATTTTATTTATTTTACTACCTGGACTGAACATCCTCAAGCAAGAAAACAGGTGGCCAAGGTTCCAGCACCTTTTCGAGAAGGTTGGTCTCCTGGACAATCCTCATTAATGCATAATGAGCTTCTCTATGAAAGCTTCTACTCCTTTTTTACTTTCTATGTCTTTCTCATCCTTTGACAATGTAGGTAGCCTCAAATCAAAGTCAGTCAGGTTAAATGTGGACCTAAGTGGTAGTTCAAAGTCATCTAGAATCCTTGTAAGAAAGTCCTGTCTCCTAAGACCTTTGTTTAGTGCTTTATCTTTGTATGTTTTAGTGGTAGAAGGAAATAGTCAAGCAGTAAACTTTTACAGCTTTGCTAATAACATTGCCATATTTGGGCTGCCCTTGAAATATTTGCATATCCTTGTAAAAGCTAGAGTCTACTACCCAGACTGCAGTATTCAAATAACATTAAAGATCACTCAGAGGTAATAAAATACTTTCTGATTGACCCAAACTGCCTGGCTGTGGAGGGACTCTTCAGTCCCTGAAGGATCTCACTGTAAGCACAATGTGAGACATATGCTGTAATACTTGAGCAATGTGGAGTGAATTAGGGCTAAACTGGAAACCTTAATTAGGCATTTTCATTACTGTCATGGGTTGCAGCCAGGCCTACAATGTTATTTAAACATAAACTTTGTGGGTTTCATTTCCATGACCCTTTTCCAAGGGAAATGATGGGATTCAAGTAACAGAGGATGCTTCTTGCAGTGTGTAAAGAGTATGATGCATCTCAAATAGCATTCTCGTTACACATTGTGAAAATAACATTTTTTTATTGTTTGGATGGCTGTTGGGGATTCCAGGGCTCTTTCACCATGTATGGATAATGGCATATTCTACACTGCTGGGGGGTGACTGCTTAGTGAAAGACCAAGTGGGTTATTTGTGTGTGTTAGACACGGATTAAAATATGTTGTTTGGTTATTTCAACTTTTAAAATGTTTCCTATGAATAATTTAGGAAGAATGAAAAGATTAAACCTCTCTTAAGCCTAACAAAAGACTCAAATGAGAAGACTTCATAAGTTGCATGGGCAACGACATTTCAGGCTGCATGTATATTAAATTATTTAAACTATTATAGCCATTCAAGGGTGAATATGGGCCCAGAGCCAAATGGTGCAGACATGGCACCTTGTGCCCACATCATTCAGTGCTGGCACTCTCTGGTTGTCACAGTGCACAGCAGTTGGCACTGGTGTTTTCCTGGCATCAGTTGCTCTGTGTCTCTGAGATATCCTCAGCAACTGATCTGCTTTAGTTCTGCTTCAGCTATTCAAAGCAGTTTGAGGAGCACTCTGTGGAGCCGGGGTGTTTTGGTGGAATGGGCCATCAGACTACATGACCTGCCTTGGAGGAATGCTTGTGCTGCAGGGAGCAGAGCTGGAGGGTTGGTGTGAGGGTTGGAGCTGTGTACACTGCAGACTTCTCCTGTTTGGTGGGAAGGATCATCAAGCCGAATTGTGCCCTATGACAGGTTTTGTTTTTCAGGAAGAGACAGTTCACTCCAAAACAAAGTACAAGTTACAATCAGTATTAAGTCAAATGAATAGTCAAGTGAGTGGACTTGAAGCCATATTTTATACCTGACAGAGGAAATGTATCCCCCAGTATTCACTTAGGAAGAGTGGAAACAGACAAGTACCTCATTCAGAGATTGGGGCCAACCAATAGGTCATGTGGCTCTTGCTGGTGTCCTTCATATTTTGCATCATGCAAGCTGAAATCATCAAAACAAGAACTGAAATGTGGGACTAGTAAGTGGCCCCAGCAAAAAAACCCAGAGACAAACACAGAACTTTGAGTTGATAAAAAGTGGTATGCAACCTTTCAAGAGAATTTCCAGTAAAAACATATTTTCCAGCATTTTCAGAACAAGACCCATTAAAAAAAATAATAAATCTGAGATCAGTAAGGAAATGCAGCAGTGAGTTTAAACTTCCTATACAAATGTTCAATCTGTAATTAATTTGAATGTCTAAAGAAATCACATTTTCTAGTAGTTTTCTAAAAAGTGTTCCAGAGTAGAAGATCACAGCTGGTAGCACACAGCCCTGGAAAGATGAGCCAGTGAGAGCTTTATGGAGAGGAGCATGCCCTGCCAGGAGTAATCCCATCATCTGCAAAGAAATCCTCCACAGATTTCAGTAGCCTCCTCTGCTCCCTGTGTCTCCTGCGCTGCCTTTACAACTACTGGGTAACAATGTGGTCAGCAACAGCCCCAGTGGTGATGCAGCATAACAGTTGAGCAACACAAATATTTAACATAACCTTGTCATAGCACAGGGAGAGTTATAGAGACATCTGTCAGATTTCCTGCACTATTCTAATCTTTCTGAGAAATGCAAAGCCTTTCTGTCTGCTGGCCTTAAAAGTTTCACAGCAAGGAAGGCTAGGGTTGAGAGATTTGCTTTTTTCTTTTATTGTGTGGAATTCCAGATGCGTTCACATGAGCTGCACTTTAGTAATAAAACCAGCATTTTTCTGTCCCAGGTGATTCTCAAGAAAATTCTGTGAGCCCGTTAACAATGCTGGAACATGAATGTGTAAAACATGAACATATATTCGTGTGGCCCGTCAGTAAAACCCCACTGACAAGAGTACAGAGACATAAAAGCAGGAGGCCAAAAGAGACAAGATCTCTGTGTAAACTCACCTGTGCCCACCACATCAGGCTCAGCAGCACAGCACTGCTCAACACCTGCAGGATGAAGCTCAGAGGTTTCCTGCAAGAGCTTCAGACCAGCTCTGTCTCTGCTCTGGAGCTCGAGACATGGCTCGAGCTGTGCTGCTGCTGCTGATTGTGGAGAACGATGCAAAAACATTGTGGGATTCTTTCCTTACCACAAAAAAAGGAGAAATTCATGGGAGCAGCATGTTAGAAAACCAAGCAAACAAACAGCAATGTATGAAAAGAAAGCTGCTTTCTTCCTTCAGTAAAAACAACCAAATTCCTGGGAAACTGCATATTAAAAAAGCAAACAAACAAGGGGAAATATGCAGATGAAAACTTTTTCATTGCTAGTTAAGTCTTTAGTTAAGAGCATCAGATTTATGATTGCATCTGCAGTCTTCACTGAGCTCTTCTTGAACATAGATATTTATTTTACTATTTATTTATTGTTATCTGTTCATTTTCGAAGGACAAATGCAGAGAAAAGTTGAAAGTGGTCACACAAACAGGTGGTGTCAGAGGTCAGCCAGTCGCCTAATTATCCCAATAATCAAACCAATAATACCCTGTGCACTGCTCTGATGCCTTCTGGTAGATGCTTTAACAAAATCACCAATAGATTGCTTGTACTGATTTATATTTTTAGTCATTATTTTTGGATGCTCCGTGTGTCTGTATGCCAGGAGTCTCCTCCTGAAGTTTCAAACTCTTTTTATCACTTGTTCAGCATTTCTCACAGCAGAAATGGAAACAGTGAGGTTTGCCCACAAACTCAAATATCACAACTAATAATGCACTAAAAGAAAGAAAAGCAAGAGTCATCAGGGATAGCAGCTGGGTTTTATTGATATAAACGGTGTCAAAACATCAGAAAAGAAAAAAACCCACACTAGTTTTAGTTAGAAGTACAATTGGCAAGTAGAAGCAAAAAGTGCAAGCAATTAAAAATGAAACAATATCACAAATGAAAAGGTTGGAAATATGTTTGGGGATTTCTCTCTAATTAGGTGGTTGATAAGAGAAGTTGAGCACTCTCCAGAGTTTAAAGGGACAAAGGCAAGAAGAAGGAGGGGGTTTAAGTATATCAGGAACAGCTCAAATGCCAGTAACCATGAAGGTAGCGTGCTTCCAGTGTTTGGGAGCAAGAAGGGTGATACACTGAGATCACATGAGGATGACAAACTAACTTCTGAGCCTCCAGTGGCTCAGAGAGCAAGCAAGAACAGCAGGGTTGGAAAACTTTGACTCAGGCATCTTAAAGTGAAGCTGATGTCGTGTCTGGTTCCCCGAGGTTTCCATTTAATCTCACAATACTGAGGAACAACTGGAAAAATGTTAATTCTCTGGCAATGTTTGTTGAAGACAAACAAGACAATGCAAAGATAGGCTTGAAGCCAATGAGCTTGTTTGTATTAAAAAGAGACATGCTCATAAATCAACAATAAGGCACAAGGCTGCAAATAATGACTTAAGGACATGTTTATGTGAAAATGACTCTTATTTAGTAAAGCTGATCTTTTGTACATGATAGCAAACTGAATAAGGAGACTAGATAGCTTGAACATGCTCTAGATATTTTAGGATTTTAGTACCACATAATTTTCTAAATAAACTACAATAAAATATGCCCTGTACAACACTGAAGTACAAATATTAATGGATTAAAGAACCACTTAAATGGGAGTTATCAATTTATTTACTTTTTCTGGTGAGTAGATTTTATCAAGCAATAGATCTCTTAGTGGATTTCACAGAGATTGGTCTAAACCCAAGTTTTTATCAGCAGCTTTGGGATTGAAACCAGATCTTTCCAATGGCATAAATCATCAGACTCCTAAATTTTTCCCATGCTCAGACAATAATAAGGAGATGATGAAATATTTTGTAAATTAGGGCAGAGCCATTCAAAGTAAATGCAAGTGAATAAAGGTGCCAGCTGAATCTTAGAGGTACAAGTCAAAGCAGACCTAAAAATGCTTTTGGATGCACAGATGAATTTCAGCCTTCAGAATGATGCTGGGAGAAATGACATCATTGATGTGATCATCAGACTTACTCAGGGGATGAAAGTGAGTAAGAGAAGGGATGTGATTTCTACTGATTTTGTAGAAGCAGTGTGTACTGGACTACTATGTCTTGGCCTGAAAACTCTGTTTTTAAAAGGATGCTGAAAAATTGTACAGTAAGCAGAGAAAAACCATAGAAAAAACTCAAAAAACAATAGGGCAGCAAGAAAATATCTCACAATGAAATAAGCAAGTTATTAAAAAATTTGGCTTCTGTAAGTTACTAGGTAACAACAATGAGATGCTTGGAGGCATGGAGAAAACACCAAGAGAAACTGTGCAGAATACAAAAACTATCAGTTAATGTGAGACAAGCTGAGGATCGAGGCAAGATCTACCAGTCTCTGCAAAGGCAGACTGATTAGATTGCTGAAACAAGTCAGCAAGAGGAATGGTGGTTGCTCAGTCTCCTGCTGTTTCCAGCCATGGCTGGAGGCTTTTCAATATAACCTTTTAGCATGATCTGACTGTAGGCAACTGTGATATTCTGTGACTTACAATTTACAGGATGGAAGAAAGGTGGTCTTAAATCCTATAAAAATGGCCCTGCTCTGAGCAGATAATGCATAAGGTATATCTACATATTGTTGTTCAGAGATTTCAGAGCCCCCTTCATTCACAAGAAGAATATGGTATTTCTTGGTGTCTAACAATGGATTATGAAGCAGAATATATGAGCTGCCCAAATTTTCTCTATTCTTTTTGACCTGTTTTTCTTCATTTATTGGTAGAAATCAAGCACATCAAACCTGGCTGCTAGCTCAGACTCTCATGTATATATCTGGCATTACATATCCATCAATGTGTCATTTCCACCACGTAGCAAATTTCCTTATGGAAAAAAACCAAACAAATCTAAACCCCCAAACCATTCAGTCCCATGGAAGGGTGACTTCTGCAGATTCCTACAAAGGTCAATGAGTAGTTCTGAGATCAAATAGTGCACATCTCTGTATGTGACCAAACCAACACAGGTTCCCTGTGGGGTCTAACTTTGAGCCACCTCGACTAGTGGAAGATGTCCCTGCCCACAGCAGAGGGGTTGGAACTTGTTGGTCTTTGAGGTGCTTTCCAATTTAACCATTCTATGATCCCATGACTGTGATTCCATGGACAAGTAATGTGGGGTTGAGGGGGTGGTTCACCTTCAGAAGCACACACCTGTGTGTGGGTGGAGAAACTAACCCATGAACTCCACTGGCCCAGCTGGCTGTGACTGCAGAACAGACAGCTCAGGTGTGCCTCCTACCATAGCAGATGCTATGAAAACACTTTTATTTGTCCTATAGGTCTTCCCTATTGCTGAGGGTTTGGTATGAGTACCATACAGGGCCAAACTGAATGCATTGCTCTGGCCTGTGTTGCTATTACTCTTATTTCATATGGTAAAAGAAAATAGATGTCTCTGCTATTTTAGGATACAGCCAAGCAAATTACTTCAACACATGAATAAACTGCGCACAAAGAACTTCATTTCATAGAAACTTTGACCAAACTGGGGGAAGATGGAGTTCCTGTCTACCACTGTAAATTTTTCTCAGATGAATAATTATTTTAAAAAATTGAATATTCTACCTTGATGCAGCTCTACCTGACACTTATTTCTTTTCCCTTTTTCCTCTCATCTGATCCTGGAACTAAGGAACAGCTCCCAGAATTCTAGCCAACTGTGCATGATAAGAGGATGATGTAATATAATTTCCTCTCTGTGGTCCATATGTGCTAAGACAGAGACTATGCAGATATGCTGTATTTATAAGATAATGACAATATTTCCTAAAGCACTGCAATTTTTTACTGCTTGTGCTGGGTTCCAAGTTATTACCACATCTTTCAAACTGTATTTCCTTAACCTCTTGATCAGTAGGGTCAATGCAAGGAAGTGCTGTGAGGAATTGCTAAGGATGAGCGTCATTTATACAAAAGGTCTTTTTTTTTTCTGTTTACAAGAAGAGAATGTGGCAGTACCATAATCTAGAGTTAACCTCAGATGAACATGTACAGAATGTCAGCGATATTCAGCTCTGGAAAGGCAGCTCTCAGAGGGGCATTGCTCTCTGCCAGTGTGCAGCTGGAGGAAGGCTTGGCCTGGATCCCAAATGCAGGGTCCTAATCCTCCATATAGTGACAAGTTTGAGCCCAGGTTTAAGTGCCAGGGGCTACTGGAAGAAGAGAGTTCTGCTGCTGTGTCCAGTGCTGGTTCCTGTCAGCTGCTCTACAGTAGGTATGAAAACTGCACAGCAAACAGAAAGAGTAGGCTGAGGATTTGGTGTGCAAATCCCTTCTGAGAGCTCAGCCATTCTGCATGGGCAGGCACAAAACTCTCTCCAGATACATGTTGTATAAACACCGTCAGTTCATAAAAAGGTGTAAGCAAACATTATCAGCTGTATCCTGCCTCTAACCTTGAGCCCACCTCAGTGGGAAAAGTTGGACTGTGTGATCTAAATTCCCTTTGAGCATTATGTCTGTGATTTTAAGAGTTGTGCCTTTCATACCACAGAAACTACTCTCTAAATGCTGGATTCTCCAGGGAGCTCCCAGTCCTTTATGCTGCTTTGGGGAAGCAGAGCAATTAACTACTTTAGCTTGCTTTATAGCTGCTTTGTGTCCCTGGGGCACTGCAAAGGGCTTTGATGCATTTTCTCCTGCAAAGCCCAGGGCATGCTAATGGTAGGTATAGAATGTAGACATTCTCACCTGGGACAAGGCAACAGAAACAATCATGCCCAAGAACCTTCCAGAGACCTTGAGCACACTGAGGGGCACTGAGCTTAGCATTAGCTGAGGAAGCAGGAATATACATTTTATGGAGTTTTCCAAATAATTTGCCAAAAGTCTCACATCCAGCTAAGAATTGGTACAGAAAATGCTGCTGGATGTGCAAGAACTAGCACGTGTGTGGTTTAAGGGATAAGCTGTGGAAAAAACTATATCATCAGGAGCTAGATTTGGGATTTATATACCCATTACAACTCCTTGTTCCATGCTGTAATAATATTTGATTATCCCTCCAGCCTGCAGCCCAAGATCATGAAAAGTTCATGCATAAGAAACATCTGTTTTATCATTCATGACAATAATTCAACCAGCAGATAATTTACTCCAGCACTTTCTACACCACACTCCTCCACAGAAATGCACAGTGGAAGCAGCCGTCCCTCAGCAAGTACTTGCAGCTCCCAGGGGAGATGACACAAGAAATGCCAAATTTGGTCTTGTTGGTGAGGATGTGTTGCCATTCTGAATTTTTCTAGAGCAAAAGAGTAAAATTTTAAGAAAACGAGGAAGAGGATTCATGCACAGGGATGTGAGTTTGAGGCCACTGAATATCCCATTGCTCTTCAAAATCCCCATGCCTCAGTTTCCAAGGAGAGTGTTAAAAAGAGACACCTATGATTGAATATAGATGGTTGACACCTTCTGCCATTTGATGGCACAACTCTTTGTCAGGCACCTGCTTCCCAATCCAGGGCAATACTGATATTTTTCTTTCCTCACAGAAGAGATGATCCTAAAATATTTCTTCTTAGCAACTTCATCCTGGTGGAAATGATTTTGTAGAGAATCCTGGTTTCCCCCAGCCTCCAGCCTGGAGGTGAATCACAGCCTACACTGGTATGAACTGGCAATTCCAGGCATCAGACAAATGCTTTATGAGGACATGTGAGAAGTGGAAACTAGGCCAGTTTACTAAAGATGCCTATAAAAGAATTGCTGGAACATGTAGGGACAAAATCATAAAGGCCAAAGCACAAAATGAAACACAACTAGCAAGGGGTGTGAAAGATAGCAAAGAGCTTCTTATCAATATTTCAGCAGAAGGAGGAAGATGAAGGAAGAAGCCAGTCCTTCACTTAGTGAGGAAAAAAGCTGATAATGCCTGGGGAGCTGAAGTGGTAAATGCCTTTCACCTTTCAGCCTTCACTAAAACTGCAATGAGCCTAAAACTAACATGGGAATACCAGTAAGTGAGGAGGAGCAATTCAACTGACAGCAGGCAAGAGGCAGGATAAGGGATTTCATTAAAAACATAGATTTTTTGTTTGTTTTGGTTCAAATTGCAAAACTGCCTAGCCACTCTCTTGAAGGATATGTGCGACCTAGGAGGGAGAGAAAAGGTCAGATATAGGTCTGATGTTCTGAAAGAAAGGGGAGAGCTAGGGAATTATCAACCAATCTGCATACTGTCAACACCTAGGAAAAAAACTGAAACAAGTGAAGCAGACCATTTTGGAACACCCTGAAAATCAAACCATGATTAAAAGAACAGCAGACTTGACAGATCTTGAAGGTATGAGAGACCGAGTATGTGCTGTAGAAGAGGATGAGGTTGCTCTGGTGTGAATTCACCCTGACCTGTATAAAGGATTGTGCCGCTATTTCACATGAAATTTGCTCAAGTGGGTTTGGAATCTAACCCAGATTCTGTCCTCTAGTGTGGATGGCTATCTGGTAGGACAGTTATCCTCAGTAGGAGTTATCTGTGCTGCCCTCTTGTCCTGGAGGAAAAGCTGGAGTGGGGCTTTGGAATGTAGCCTGGGGTCTTTCAAAATCCTTCTGTCTTGTACAGCAGTGCATAGGGGTGACATCAGCTGATGATGCAAGTCTAAGTTTGAAAATAAAAGATCCCATGGAGATCCTACGAAATAATTATTTCCTAAAGGCATCCAGGACAACAGCAGGCATGGAATTGCCTCGGGCTCCTCAGCTGTATCAACCACACTGACAGTTATTTTCTCCCAGGATGCATTAACAGGATTCGTATTTATCATATGAAATCCAGCACAGGGGAAGAACAGAGATGGGGAGAAGTAAAGCCCTGTAGGTTACTACAAGGCCTATCTGAGGATGGCTGCTGCTGATGAGATTCTGTTGCTTTTGACAACCATTTTATCCCAGCAGATTTAAGTGATGTTGCAGACATCCTCCCTCTTCCACTGCAGTGGTGACCAGACAGACTCTCTCAGATGTGAGCAACAGGGTTGTGGCCATGCAGGTGAGGCCTGTGTTGGCTTGGCAGTCATCAGTCTCAGAGGGAGCAACCACTACAGTGGGAATAGGTGCCTTCCTGCAGAAATACTCTAGGTCATGAAGAAGAAAGTGGGAAGCGAACTCCAGAAAAAATAAAGAGAGGTTCTCTGTCTAGTCCCTGCGCTAGCTCTGTTTGGGGCACCTCAAAGGAAAAGACAGAATGCTGCAGTAGATGTATGTATGTTGTCTTTAAACTCATTAAATTCTGCAATGAAGATCAAAGAAAAGATTTTTTTTCCACCATGCCCAAGAAGCAGTGGACCTGCTCTGCAGCAAGAGAGATTTCAGGTAGAGACTGGGCTTAACTCTCTGAGAAGAAAGGCTTGGAACAGGTCACTGCAGAGAAAGCAGAGGGAAGGAGCTGTGCTTACCACAGGCCAGATTAGACCAGCACCTGTCAGTAAGAGTTTATTAATGCAGGCTTTGCCTTGGGGCAGGGGAGACATGAGAGGAACCCTTTAATCTCTTCTAGCCCTCTGACTGTGTACTCAGATGTACTCCCTGGCCTCCCTCTCCCTCCCATTTTTCCTCTTCATCTCTGGAGTCGGCTCACCAGAGGCTCAGGACCTTGGCCCTGCCTCAGCCCATATCCTTCCCTGCCCCAAACAATCTGGAGTCCTGAGGCAGGAGAGAGGTTGTGCTGGCTCCCACCTGAGGAAGTTCCCTGCCAGGAGCTGTACTCCATCACTGGTACCCTGGTGAAAGCCAGGCCTCTCCATCATCTGTGTGGACACTTTCCCTGGGCAAGTTTCAAGACCCCTGACACAGCACATGGTGAATAAATGACACCAAAATGTTTTTAACACATGAAACCTCTCCTAACTTGGCCACCTAACTTGTAATCTCAGCAATGGCTTTAAGCCTCAAATTGGTCAGATTAGTTTTCTTTCTGAGTTGCCTTTCGAAGGTGGCAGAAGATGAAGGCAACAGTTCCCACTGTGCAAAGAAAAGGGTGATTTTCCAGGGGAAAAACAAACCAACAAACAAAAAACCAAACAGACAAACACCAGACACCATGCTGGCCACAATTTTTACTCAATATGAGAACTACTGGTTTTTCCCTCTGTATATTTTTCTGATGCTTAAACCCAGAAATAACTAATGCAGCCTAAGAAGCACAGTGTTTTGGATCCCCTAAGAGGTCTCATATAGTGTCCCAAAATACATCTTCCTTGCCCAAATTTCTTTTTGGGAGCTTGTCCTGGCTGAACATGTACAGCCCAGCCATTCCTCAGGGACGCAAAAACTTCACGTGAGATTAAAGGAAGATGGACCAAAGCCATATTACAGGGAAAGAAGTACTACCAGAACCCAGGAAACCCTTTTTCACTTGATAAAGAAGAAAAACGTTTGCTGGATCAAGGTAGACATCAACTGCACCAACCTTTTCCCTGAGCATGTGGGGTCAGAGCTATGATCCAACCTGATCTTCTCCTTTTCCCTCAGGTTGAATACAAGTCTATATCATGTTCTGCTCCAAAAGGGTGACAGGAGAAGAAGAAGGAAAAATAAGTCCAGAGGGAACCAGTGATCACTGTGTGTGGTGCCCTCAGACCAGGAGAGGGTGGATAGTTCCATCACACTACACAGGGATGGAAAAAAGTGGAACTGATCACAAAGATCAGAGCTTAGGGCAAGGATTCTGCTCTGACACTCCAGGTGTGACACATCACCTCCTGTGCCCTGGTTCCTTTCTTTGCATTGGGATTGTTTTTGGCAAGAGCATCCAAATGAAATTAGGAAAGAAAGTCACAATGCTCCCGATTTTGTCAAACTGACATTGAATGAATGCTAGCAGACATTGTGGCAAACACCTTCCAGGGTATGGAAAAGTAGTTTATTATCTTTGTTGTCATATTTTTTAATGCTTCAAACACAATTATCAATGATAATAAAAATGTGTATGTTCTGAATGTGCTCATTTTAGATCTCCTTCTGCTGAAAACAGGTCTAAAATATCTCATATCATCAGACCTTCAGTTTATTCATCTTGAGACAGTACCACTCTACATCTACAGGAAAGTTACTGTATCTTTGCACATTGAAAGCATCCAGGCAGAAATTTGAAATGGACTTAATATTTTACTTCCTAAGGCAGAAGTGTGAAAATGGATACCTTTGTTTTCAACTCTTTTGCTTTTATAACCAAGATCAAATCAAGAACAAATATCGGCATGAGGTGGGAGAAGAGGAAGTGTAAAGTTCTGCTTGCAAGAAATAAAAAATAAAAATATGAGATATTGAGAGCATGTGTGCCTAAAGTAGCAGTAGTTTTGCGAGCATTACATCAATAAAAGCCACTTTCCCCACAGATTTGTGTCTGGTGGCTGACTGCAAACTCCAGCTGAAGCTGTTTTCCTGCAGTCTGACAGGTCTCAGCTGTGTGACTCCTCTGGCTCTATTAGTGTGTGAATAAACACCTCACTTTCCCCAAAAGTGATCTCCAGTGGCCTCTCTTATCTTCCTCGGTGCCTCCTTTCACAAAGTGCAGGAATGCCATCATCAGTGAGACACCCATCTTTCAGAAAAAATTTGGCTTGATTTTGCCCAAAAGGCTCAAAGATTATTGCAAAGACACAAAGACACAGACATGAATACGTACAAAAGTGATTGCATAAGCTCCATTTCCCCAGGAAACACAGACTGAAAGCAGCTCTGTTGAAGGGGAAACGTTTACTAACCAAATACCACAGGAAACTTTGAATAAAATGTTACCAGAGTTAAAACACAGAATTTGGATACTTGGGCCATGGAGGAAAAATATTTGGTCCTCAAATATTTCATGTTTCAAACTGATTTGATCTCTTAGGAATTTATTCACGATTTTTTCTAAACATCTCACAAGGTTTCATTATTATTTTCTTTAATAAGAAAATAGTATGATTTGCCTGCATTTATTAAAAATATTTTAAAAACAACACTTGGGCTAGAAGTGCGGACCTACTTTCCAACAAAAATCAAGGCCATCACAGGCAGGAGATCATTCTATTTTATAGACTTTATTTACTTCTTCTATGTTTAAGGCAATTTCATGGGCTTATTTGGTTGTTTTTTTTCCTAATCAAATACAAGTTTAATCTAACCCAATTTGGAAATTCACAGACATATCTATAGTGCTGGGAGCCTCATTGTGTGACTGAAAAGTTCAGATCTGGGTCTAGAATAGAATCTTCCCTGAACAGAATTTCCAGGAGAACAGAGGAGATTTCCCTCCTCATGTAGCCAACTCCAACCCAGAGACTGTAGAATATTGTAGCACTAGTAGAAATTTAAAAATGGCCAGATTAATGTATAATGTTGCAGTTTTGTGGTCACTGATCTAGAGAATAGAATTGTCAGCATGTGGACATTATCTGCAGTGAGTGACACCATTTTTTGGAGCATGTCATGAAATTACTTGTCCATTACATGATATGAAGCTGCCCAACCTACCAAGGGAGCAAGATGTGCCATTTCAGGAACGTGTGCAATATTTGATAGGATTCTTCATCCTTTCATAGTTTGTTAGCCAGTATATTGTCCTCTCATTTAATGGGCATCAAGAAAAACAACGGCAGGAGGCAAGCCCAAAGATTAATTCCTCCCCTGCATTTGCTCAAATAGTTGAACTAATATTCATGAATAATGCATTGCACCCATGAATGCCACAAATCAATGTAACTCCAAGCACTTCATAAAACCAGATGAGGCACAGACTTAATATGTATTATTAAGGCAGCTTCTTTTAATGGTTAGTAAATATTATGTAAATATTTATTTCCAGAAGACTTTTTTTTCTACAGCAATGAATTATTAAGAGTTTGTTCCTATTTCTGACAGTTTCCTCATCCTTTATGGCCAGTTCATTTTGGTTATTAATTATTTTTAGTGTTTGGTATCTTACTTGTGTGGTGATTTTGTGTTTAATCTTTTAAAAAATATTATTATTAATTTTTATCCGAAGTTTCATTTGAAAGCTTTAATTAAGCAATTGGTGGGAGTTTGAGTGCAGATATTAGAACAGACAATTACTCAGGAAAAACACTGATACCCTAGGGTACTGTTGTTGTTCTAACAAATGTCTGGTAGTGGTTCAAAACCATCAGAGTATGTGCTTTGCCCACATAAATGTCCATCAGGAAATTATGAGAATTTAAGAATGGATGAACACAGTAGTGAGGGCATTGCTATCGAGGGAAATGGAGAAAATATAATGTTGCTGTCATCAGTAACTGAAAATCTAATGTAACCCAGATTTGAATATTGATAAAAAAAACCATAATATTTTATATGGAAAAGTATTTTAATGGCTTTTTTCTTAGCTACTGTCGTTGGTGCCTGTACATTTTTTGCTCACAGTGGAACAGCTCAGATACTGTCAGCCAGATTAGTACTGCTGAAATCAAAGAAGTCACACAGATTGACACCAGCTGAAGACCTGTCCTAATAAATCTGTCTTTATTTATGGGGAATGAAACCACAGTCATGTCTCCTCAAAAGCAACAAACAGTCCTGCTCAAATGGTGGGAATAAATTGTTTTGGCTGCATGAATGAATTCAATATTGAATGTTCCATTTTTCAGACTTGGCTGCTGCCTCACCTAAATCAGTGGAGCTGATTTACACCAGCTCTTTGGAGAAATGACCAGTTGGTCCTGGAGTGCTGACAGTCAGGCTGGGTTACCTGGACCAGCTGATTTTCTGTTTAGCAGCTGGGTGTATGATCAGCCTCACAAATATTCTGGCATAAGGAGTTCAAGCCACACAGCGTGATGCATGCTTTCTCAGTAATGGAAACCTGGGCTGAGTAACATTCCAAGGTAAATCCCTTCATCTGGAATTTTCTAAAGGACTGAGGAAGGAATTCAGTGCTGGATTTATCACCTTAGCTCCTGGTAGGTACCTTCTGCATCACTGTATCAGGGGGACAGGAGGCTGAACAGGAGCAAAGGAATATTTGGTCTCTATCCACAATGTGATTCCTGCCCATCTTCTTCTTTGGAAAAACTCCAAACAGCAAAAGAGGGAGTCTTAATGTAATACTGCAGCTTCTTTCACTCAGGTCTCATCTGGAAAGGCCAACAACTCTGAAAATGAGATATTCACCTGTGCTGAAGTGGGGCTGGCTGAGTTCAGATGCTTGATGTTATAGAGATTCAGCTAAAACAAAAGTTTTCATACTCTTTGTAATGGTTTGATACAAGCATCAAAAAGTTATCCCAAGGCACTCCTGTTTGTAAAGCTTCTCTGATATTTCAAAGGCCCAGGGTGAGGTAACTCTCCTTCCTATCACCTAAGTAGTGTCAAAAACAATAACAATAATTGATGGTGCAGTTTGATTTCTCCACCTCCCTTTCCATTCCAGCATGTTCTTCCTGAACCCCAGCCTTTCTGCTGATTGAAAGGGATGTCACCTTCATCACAGACAAAAGCAGAAGAAAAAGCACTCTGATAGGAAACTCAGACAGCTAGTGGTTTGGCTCATTTAAAAGTCAGATTCGTGACTCTACCTTTACCTTTTATGAGTCAGGAAAATCCTAGGTGTTCTTTTTTTTTTCCCTTGGACTTGTAGGTAGACTCTGATCTCACTTATTTACAAAGGGAATCAGCTACAGGCAAGGAGCTATTCCTGCCATGCATTTGCAAGAGAAAGCACCCATCTTCTCTGAGCTCTCTTTCTGTTCTTAGTAGTCCCCGTATTCTTTGGCTTGCTACAGCTTTCAATAAAAGTGTCAGACAAATCAAACAGCATAAAATAAATCAATCTATTTCCCAGTTTATTTGTTCTGAGAAGACTGTAAAATAAAGTCAAATTGAAAAGCCTGTTTATGTGGCTGAGAGGCATAAGGGATGTATTGAGGAAGAAGTGATATTAAAGCATTAGCCTGACAGAATCAGAGCTAGCTTGTACTGGGACATGCTGCCTGTTTCCTCTTCACTCTGGATGGCTGTAGAGTGATGGATAGTGGCTTTGGCAGACATAATATCCATGGAAATGGAAAGGTAAAGACATAAAAGTCATAAAACTATTACATTCAAGTTCCCAAAAAACAATTTAATACTGAGAATTAAAAACAACGTGGCTTCCTTGTTTTATTAAAGAGAAGAGTCAGCAGTGATTTATGGAACATTTGCATATTTATATGTTGGAAGAAGGTGCTGAATTTTCATCAGCCAAGCAGACATTGGCAGAAAGATGAAACCAGCAAACTCAGACTGAAACATGGCACAAATGTTTAATAGTGAATGTAACTGAACTCATCAAAACATGAAGTGGATTTTCCATCATTTGAAGATCTTAAATTGAAGTCTTTGACTTAGAGAGAGAAGTGTCTTTAGAGCCTGTATTTACTGGTATCGGCGATTGATGGAGAGACAGAAAGACTGATTCATGATCAGAATTCGATTTTACTGAGGTTTTCCAAGTCTTATATACCATCACAGTGAGGTTAATAATTTCTACTACAATAATTAGGTTAGAAGATCATACAAGCAACTCATGCATTATACAACATCTTTATCATAGGGGGTTGATTGAATCTTTTCCCTTAAGCAGGTTTTAATCCCATCTTCTCATAAACTCAAAGTTCTGTTTGTCCTTGCCACAGCATCCTAGTCACCAGAGTAGTTATGCTAATTAAGTCTGTCTTACTCTCAGACTTGTGTATTCCCACATACTGGGGTCAGCACAGGACTCCCCAGGGTGAAGGCAGAGTGATACAGGATTGCAGTGATCTCTTTTAGCATGGTCATCCTTAGAGGGACCTGAGAGCTCATGAGAGCCCAGGTTTGGGCTGCTGCTCTCAAAGAGTTCATCAAGAGCCAAAATGTCCCAGTCATCTGGGATTTAATGAGATCACATTACCCCCAGACACTCCACTGTGCCATATCCACACAGGAATCTCCACCAGAAAGGCTGCTCAGGCACCTGGATGTCTCAGCATCCCTGCCTGGGGCTGCAGGCCCAGTCCTTGAGCCCTGTCTCATCCAAGCAAAGACAGAGTGTCTGGTTTGTGATCGCTCTTGAGCTCATGGCAAACTCTCACAAGGCAGCTGAGGTGGGCTGTGGAGCCTCAAACTGCCAGATGTCCACATCTCAATGACTTCATCCTCGCTGACACACTTGACCACAGCATTTGCTAAGGAATTCACTGAGGCAATGAAATATGCTGAGGAAATAGTCAAAGAGAGGGAGATAACCAAATGTTCTTTGGGAAAAATCCTAAACCAGCACAATGCCATTTTTGTGTCATTTCTAAAGTGCTCTTTCCCTTGATGTCAGATGGTATAGTCTGATATCACAGGAGCTTTGAACTCCTGTTCCTCCTTCATTTGGAAAGTTATTTTTGCTAGACCTGCTATCATGGCTCCTTCATTCCCAAGCCAGCAATCACAATTGGTATGAAATATTAGCTAATAAAGGCTAATATTAGCTTTTACCCTATGCTAACCCAAATAGTTTCACTTTTTTTTTTTTTTTTTTTTTTTTTTTTTTTTTTTTTTTTTCAAATGGGTCACTTCACCTAGGTCAGGAGAATTGAACCCTCAAAATGTTACTTTCACTTCACAAAGTGAAAGTTTGAATGCCAAAGAGGTTTGGACCTCAAAGTCTGGCACTCTAATATCCACATGGAGATGAACACCACCTGGGTGTCACCAAGACAGCAGGGTTTGTTCTATGCTCCTCAGTAGAATATCAACACTGGGCAAGGAAGGATGTGTTGGTGACAGTAGGGTGAGAGAGAAATATTGAAACAGAAAAAGCTGAAATGAACAGAGAAGGATGTGAGGAAAAACAGGGAGGATACAGAGGAGGGAGAATAGACATGGTTCTGGAGCAACCTGACAGAAAACACAATCCTGAGCCTGGTCTTCAGGTTTGTGAGTCCTGGGAAGGGGCTGTGGGAGAGGTGAAGGTGCTGGAGGATGAAGACAGCTCGTGGAACTTCCTCCAGTTTGCATTTAATTCTGTTTGAATCATCTCCCAGAGGAGCTGTCTGTCCAGACTGCCACACAAACAATCTGATATTTTAGAGTTCCTGGTCCAACTGGTGAAACCATTAAACTGCTCATGTCACACGGCATGAAGGGATGGAAGTTGTTGTGTGACCAGAAGTTGCTGGAGCAGATTTCTCACCCTCCTCATCCCACTCAGTGTCAGCCCCAGCCTTGAGCATTCAGCTGGGCCAAGCCTGTGGAGCAAACCCCACACAGCACCAGATACCCAGGAGGGCTGGGATAGAAACATAGAACAGTTTGGGTAAGAAGGGATTTTAAAGGTCACTTGGTTCCAATCTCCCTTTTGTGGGCAGGGACAACTTCCACTAGACCAGGTTGCTCAGAGCCCCACCCATGACCAGAGCCCCTGGTCTGGAGCACTTCCAGGGATGAGGAACTCACAGTTTCTCCAGAGAACTTGTTCCAGTTTCTCACAATTCTCACAGTGAAGGATTTCTTTCTATACATAATCTAAATCGAGCCTCTTTTGGCATAAAGATATTTCTCCTTGTCCAGTCACTACGTGAAGGCCAAAGGACTCTCCTCTGCTCTCTTGGAGCCCCTTTACAGACTGGAAAGGGCTAAAAGGTCTTCTTGGTGCCTTCTCTTCTTCAGGCTGAACAACTCAAACTCTCTGCCCTTCCTCACAGAAGAGGTACCCCATCCCTCTGGGCATAGTGGCCTCCTCTGGGCTCACTCCTACAGCTCCATGTCCTTCTTGTGTTGGATGGCTGCTTAGGGTGAGGGGGTGGGAGTATTGGTCTCCTCCCATCCCGACCTGGCTCACCTGAGTTCCAGGTGGTAACCAAAGTTGAGCAGAAGTTGAGTAAACATCTGAGTTCTAGTTTGGCCATTAGAGTGATTCACCCACCCATCGCTGCCCAGCCTGTCACATCAAGAAGAAAGGTTTGTCTGCTTTCAAATTTACCTTGGCACTTATTTTAGCCCACGAATGAACTCTCACATTTAAGACCTGTGAAGCTCTTTAACAGGGCCTTCCTTCCCTTTTTTTGCTAGCACTCATTTTCCTTATAATACTCTATTTCAGTTTAGGGATAAAAGAGACTTTAAATTCTTTCAAATTCAGATTTAGCATGGCTGGGGAAAAACCTATACCTGTGCCTAAGTAAAAGGAGAAAAATACATCAGACATTTCTCAGCTAAAATCAGGGCATATCTTAGCAGGTATACAGGTGATCAGAGAGTTTGGGGTGAGGTGTGAGTTCAGGGTGGGGTTTGCACTTTCAGGTACCTGGATAATATTTGTCGTGCCTGCTGCTGGCACAGGAGGGAAGTGTAACTGGGCCCAGGGCTGATGCACACTCCTAAGCCCTGAAATCATGGAAGGGATGTGCAGCATGGCAGGGGATCGTGTGATCCAAGGTGGTTCTGCAAAGAGGGGAATCATCAGACTGCCTCCCACAGGGTGTGCGGGACAAATGTCCTTTTGCTCTTCAAATGAAGCCACTCTTTTACAAAATCAAACAAATCAAACATCTGTGAACAATTGTATACGTGTCAAGTCATTGATTGCAACCAGTGAAAGCCAGATCAAACGTTTCTTTCTGTACTAACTACATTGCAAGAGTCTGAACGCCTTCAGCGGCATGAGGGGTGAGCTCTGAGCCTTTCGGAGCTGCGCTAAAATCGCAGCGTGTCGGACCCCGGCGCCGCAGCTTTCCCTTTAAGAGCCCTTTGGCTCACGGCGATGCACTGAAATGCAGGAGGTGGGACAACACCACACACAAAAATGAAGAAGTGAAGGCAGGAAAAGTTTCTCCAGAGGAAAAATGCAGGGCTTGTCCTTCACCGTGACGTCAGATCTGTCTTTAATAAAATCCCCAAAGAGCCAAGAGAAAAAGGCAGAGTGCCTAGGCTAGGTTGCCAGTTCAGGATTGCTCTGCATTCCCCAAAGTGGTGTTTTTGTTCAAAACGGCTCTAAATCTGGGTTCAATCAAATGTATTTAATCCCGGCTTCCAGGGATGAGGTGGCTTTTGCCCTGGATTCTAGCAGCAAGCAGCATTTTGCAGGTGAGTTTGGAAACTGCCGGGGAGACCTGTCTTCTGCAAACACACTTGTGTTTAGTGCAGGGTGGGCTGGGAGAGCCGAGCGCGGTGCATGCGGGGGGGTGGGCACGGGAAAGGTTTGGGGAGGTGGGAGGTGTGAGAGCAGGAAAGGAAAGGTGAGAGGAGATGCAGAAGTGTCTCAGACTTGAGCTGTTCTCAGCATCCAGGGGGATCAGCACAGAAAACTGTAGGTTTTGTCGTTTTAGTTTTTTCTTTGTATTGTTACTATTTGTGCCAGGGAGCAAAAGAAGGATGAGGAGACCCCGCGCTGCTGCCTGGAGCAGCACGGCCGAGGCTGTCAGCGGCCCGCTGTGGAGGGGACAGGGCAGGTTCCGACGGGCGGCGGTGCCCAGGAGTGCCGGAGCGGGGCAGTCCCGCTGCAGGGACGGAAACGGGACCGGGATCGGGTCCGGGTCCCGGAGGAGCCGCCGGCCGCTCCCGCAGGTGGAGCCGCTCCCTCCTCTGCCCTGGGGCCGGCGAGGGAGGAGGCTTTGATCCCCCTCCCCATCTCTTGGAGCTGCTGCTCCGCGCAGCAGCCGCTTTCCTCCCTCTCCTCTTTGGAAAAACCGGTCCGGGGAAGCCGGTTATTCTCCAAGGGTGCCGGAGTTCAGCTTTGCTTTTCCCGGTGCATGCCCGCAGCCCGGGGGAATTGCCGGGCGATGGGGCTGGGCTGGGAGCAGCCGTGGGGAGCGGTGAGGTCCGACGGGAGGAGCAGCGCCTGTCCTCGGAGGGTGAGCGGTCCCCTGTCCCGTCCCCATCCCGAGGCAGCGCTGCCCTCCGGGCTCAGGGAGCCTCGGGGACCCTGGCAGTGACTGGGATGTTAGAGACCCGCTTGGGCCACCCAGCTCGAGGTGGGGTGTTCCCGCAGCCAGCCAGACACGGTAACTTCTGTCTGAGCATCCCTGGGCTCGGGGCGGGGTGATTTCCACTGCTCCGCACAGAGGATTTTGTGGCAGAGCTGCTGGCATCAGCGCTCGCGTTCTGTGGGATACAGCGACACTTTGAAGCAGGAAAGCAGCACGCGAGGTGCGGCACACCAGGCACACCTGTGTGACAGCAGATGGCACCGAGATAAGTCCCGCGTGGATGCTGAAAACAGGGCCTCTTCTGTAAAATAAAACACACCACAAAACTGACGACAAACAAACTGCACCTCTCGCGCTCCTGCGGGAAGTTGGTTCTTACCACAGCTGATTTTTCTCAGCAAGGAAAAAAAATCAGAGGGAGGTGGCCCCCACCCCCCAAACACTGTCACTAGGGGAGATCTGTGTGACCCTTATAAACTGTGCAGTGGTTGTCTTGGGTTGCCTTGGTATCAAAGTTTTTTGTAAAAACCTGCTGTGGCATGAAAATCTGTGTGAGTGCAAGCAGGCACACGTGCTTCCTGAGGAGCAAGGCAAGTGACTGCAATCCAGATATTGGTAGCAGCGTGTTTGGTCTAAAGAGTATCTAAAAAGAGTTCAAAACAGTATAAAAAATAGCCTAAAAAAATTCTCCTGTTTCACCAGTTCCAGCTCGGGCTCTCCATTGAGCAGAGCAGGTGAAGCTGCTCCTTGGAGCACTCAGGGACACTATCATCTCCTGGACACACCCATGGGGCTGGAACTTGGAAGGCTGTGCCCACAAACCACTGAGTGGGGATAATTTTGCCCCAGTAATGAACTGAATTTCTCTGGACCCTCTCCATGCCTGAACTGGGATGTGATGGGGGATTGGTAGGCTGATGAAAAGCAGGTTTCTGTTTGTCATATACAAGGGAGTGGGGAAGCAGGGATGAAAAAAGTGTACAGCATGTATCAGTGAGGAGGGTGGGAAGAGCATCTGGGAGTATTAGCCTATGTAGTATTTAAAGGAGTTTTGGGAGCAGAGAAGGCTTAATTTGGTCTGATTAAGGGTGCTATATGAAGAAACAAGGAATATTGCAATTATCTTGGGATTTTGGGAATATTTAGCTGGCATGGCCACCCTGCTCATGAGATATTTTAGTTAAGTCATGAGAGTCATAACAAATGAGTCCTGGTAAAGCTCCAACACTGCCCCACCTCATCATTCATGGTTTTTGTCTTTGCTGGCATAATCACAGCAGTAATAAAGATATTTCTGGCTCTGCAGAGACATCCATGGAGTAGTAGCACCAGGTGGGTCACTGTGCACATTGTGCAAGGCCCTGTGGTTTCCCTGGAGACTTGTCACTCTTCATGTGTAGAAGAACTATGGACAGAAAAAGATCTTCCACTGGGAAAGAAGAGGTTGACCCTCTGGGTTAAATACAATATTGTTCCAGGGAGAAAGGCAGAGGAGATAATATAGGAAGGTGAGGCAAGTCCCGAAGTCATTTCAGAAGGCAGCTTTCAGGTTCTGCATCCCTTAGTACTGTTTAAAACTACAAGCAGTTATTGAGTTCTTAAAGAGTTTTATCAACAGGGGCTTTTATGAGGGCAAAACTGCACAGGTGATGGGCTTGTGGAAACAAACAAACAACTAAACATTGCTGGGATTTTAGGCATAAGTTTTGAAAAATTTCTTGATTTTTTTTTTTTTTGTTAACATAGATATAAGGACCAAGACCATGGGATCCTAAGTCCCTTCAACCAGGCTGAGATTCCTCAGTGCCTGAGTCATTTTTGCAGCAAGGACTTTAAAACTGGATGGATTGGCTCCTTTCAGTGTTGCACATTGAGGAGTCAGAGCCAGTAACTTCAGTTTCTAGTCCTGATGACTCAGAAGTGTGAGACCACTTATTCAGAAAGAACAAAATGTCCTAAACCAGCGTGATGGTTAAAGAAACTATTCTGTACTTCATAGAAAATTAGTAAAGGAGCCTTTGTAGGAAGAACAGCATTGGAGGTTTCTAAAACATTTGAAGTGGAGGAATGGGTGTTGTGTGGACCTGACAATGTAAAAAAAAAAAAAATAATAATAGGATGAATGCAAACCTGCAGACTTCTCAAATAGAGAAAGAAAGCAAAGAATTAAATTGTTCTTCATCACATCTACTAGTAGGCAGGTATTGATTTAACTGATGTGATGGCAGTCATGGTACAGAAACACAAAGCTTTTGGTTTTGATGGAGGGGAAGGAGGAGAGAGATGCTTAAAGATGGTTTAATTTGTCACCATCTCCTTTGTGGACACCTATTTCACTACATGGTAACTGATAATGACCTAGGCTCAGGGCTGCCTCAGACTGGGTGTTAAGAACCACAATGTGCTCTTTTTCTTTCTTTTAGGAGATTTACCTTACAGATATAAAGCCAAGAATTTAATCTTTAAAATATTTGTATTTGGTAGCAGGAAAAAATTATTACATTTCTTTGGGCTCTTCCACGAAAAAACATATTCTGACCAAACATAAACAGAAAAAAAACCAAACCCAAAACCATCAAAAAACAAACAAACAAACAAAAACCACAAAGAAAAGAAAAGTGACAGCTTTATTCTTCCCTGCAAAAAATCCCATGGCTCTCCAGGGAGGGTGAGCTGAGCTTTACCTCTTAAGTGCTTCTCTAACAGAAGGGTCCTGGTTTGCACCATGGCTAATGATGCACAGATTATCTCAGGCAGTGCAGGTTCAAAGTTGCTGTGCCTTGTCCTTCTAACCTTCCCACTATTCCCCCTTGCTTGACAACATCTGTTTACCAGAGATAGACTGGATACACTTCTCTGTAGAAAGGCTCTTATCCTACACTTCTGTAAATTGTGGGTGACAATTAAAATTGCTCTGGTTATAGCAGCTGAAGAGTCAGCTATGAAAATTAGCATCTTGAGGCTTGAAGCTGGCAGACACAGCTCCCATGGGTATGGCTGCATTGTGCACAGGGCCTTCCCAAAGCTGATCTTTCATTTGGCAGTCTCCCCTCACACATCCACTCACAGAATGAAATCATTGCTAAGGCAATATCCTGAAGGTAGCACTGAACGTTCTTCACACAGATCAGAGGCCCACACCCAAGTCTGTTTCTGATGAAGATGCTTCCTAAGTACATACACACAGAGTTTCTGCTGAGAGAAGCAGGACGTGATGGATTTTTTTTTCATAATTTCTCCTATAAGTGTCTGGATTTGCTTTGGTGGTGTGAAACACTGTCTTTTCCAGCATCAACCACAACAGAGCTGTGGACAGGGATTGGCTTCCTCAGCATCCCACAGTTGTGCCAGTGCCTGTTTATGTCCCCTAGGGCAGGTCCTGTCCCCATTCCACACTGCAGCAGTCCTGCCCTCAGGTGAGGCTTCTCCAGGAGAAGGCATTAATTAAAAGTGATAGCTATGGATTTTAGCAAAAGTGTGAGATTTATATGATGATTCTGTGTGTCTGTCCTTTCAGAGACTCATGCACATTTAGTTTTTCCTGCCTTCCTCAGGTGCTATGGTCAAAAATTTCAGAAGTCCTCTATACCCATAGTGGGACATTGTCTTCTTTCTTCAGAAGCTCTGGGCTACCATATTAGGATGTGAAGAGTTGCTTTAGCACCTTGCCAGGGCTCAGCTTACTGAGAACTGCTCTTTTTGGATGTCTCAGTGTCCCAGAGGGGTCTTGAGCATTCCTGTCTGGACAGCCCTGGCTCTCATGCATGACTGGAATTGAAGCTGTTTATAAACCCAGGAAATAATATCATGTATGTGAACTTTGGCAGCTGTGGCCTGGCAAAAGCTGGACACCCACAGCTTCAGCTGAAGATACATTTGAATATTAAACCCGACAGTGTCTCATGGTATAGGCCAGAATGCAGGGTGAGATTTTACTCAGTCTTTCAGATCTGTCAGTAGGAGGTTTGGGTGGGTATCCTGGATTAAGTTGCTCCTCCTGCTTTCTCCTTTGCTTTCCTGTGATATAGTTCAAGCATCCCCATTCTTATGGTCCTTACCTTAAAAGCACAATTTTCCCTTTCTATTGAGTGGAAACATTGACTGGTAGTTGATAGGCTCAAAGAAGTTCTACCCATTTGTTTTCTTTCTGTGCTCTGATGTCCACCATGTTGGACTGGTCTTCCAGCACCTAATTTCCCCATCATTCCCTCTCCATGTGTTGTGCCACCCTGGGTTTGCTGCATCCTGAGGTGAGTTGTCTTTGGCTTCCCATTGCTGCAGGTTGGCAGGAGATCACAGATCTGATTTTTACAGATGTCTTGCAGGGTCAAGGGACTCTGACTGCTGCTTTAGGAGCTCTGTGCAGGTATTCTCCACTGTTGCTCTGAGTTTCCTATGGGTGAGGATCACAGGTTTTCCTACAGCCTCTCCTACAGCTGTGGTGGTCTCCCAGCTTTGGGATGTACCTCTGCTGGTGCTCTGTTATTTATTGCATCCATGCTGAAAACTTATGTGTGTTCTGGCATCCTGGGTGAAGCTTCTGAAATCCCTTTAATCACTTGTATCTTCTCACAGACTGCTGCTGTGCTTTGTAATCCTTGCATCTGGGCTAGGTGTGGGAAAGTAAAAGGAAAAAAGACATTTTTTCCTCTGTGAGTGCCAACCACTGGCTCTGTCCCACAAGTAAATATCCTCGTGGTTGGGGAAGGAAAGAAGAGCCTTTAGGCTGAAACAGCTGTGGAAGAAGATAACACTTAAGCTGAGCTTTGTGGCACAACTCGAATAATGAATTTCTAATACTTGGGTTGGTAACGCATTCCAGGACTGTGTGGTCATTTCAGTTCCTCTTTTTTTTTTTTTTTTTCACAATAGCTCCCACGTTGTTCTTGTGTTTTATTAGTCTGGGTCTGTCATTCCACTTAGCCTATAAAGCAAACGAGAGATGAGCAAGTTGGAAGGCCAAGTTTCATGAAATCCAGGATGGTGTGCAATGAGCCCAAAAGGAAACCTGAGAGGCATTTGCAGAAATAATTTAGGCTCATCCATGGAGGGTTGTGAGTCACCTGCACAGTTAAGTCTTTGCTGTCACAGAGCAATTCCAGCACTGCAAAAGGGAACTTATCCTATGAGCTTGCCTTGCAAATTCACAGCATTTCCTAGAAAAAAAAATACCTCATGCTTGGTGATGGGAAGGCACAGCAAGATCACTTGGTCCAGCATTTCACTGACACTCAGATGTACAGAACTCACAGAACCTGTAGTGTTTGGGTGCTTTCATTCCTTTTGATTAAAGCTGAAACAAACTCCTTCTACTCAAAATATACTTGCCCTTTTCCTTCCAAACATATTGAAATAATCCCCAGTAAGAGGCTTTCAGGTAGATATGATGGATTGATTTTATTATTACATCTCTAACATGAAACTATGTAACTTGACTCAGTTAGTATTTACATTAGATTCAGAAATATGTAGATATCACGTGTAGTCAGAGAATTATAGAGTATTTTGGGTTTGACAGGACTTTTAAAGGTCATACTGTCCAACCCTGCTGCAATGAGCAGGGGCATCTTCAATTCAACCAGATTGCTCAGTCCTCCAACCTGACCTTCAGTGTTTTCAGGGATGGAGCATCCACCAACTTTCTGGGCAATCAGTGCCACTGTTCAACCACCCTTCCAAAAATAATTTTTATGTGTAATCCAAATTGACCCTCCTACAGTTTAAAACCATTACCTCTTGCACACTTGCAATATCTGCATATAAGGAAAAGAGCACAGTAATGTCAGGAGTAGTAACCAGCTTTGTAATTCTGCACAATACCTGACAGAAAATCACCTATATGCCACCAGGAACAGTGCAGCCCACACAGATTTCACAGATTTGACCAAAATTGCTCTGAATGACTCATAGACTATCATTATTAAACACTTCTTTTTTATTTTCATTAGAAGGTAGCTGCATGAACTGTTGCACTTTCCCTTTTCTAGAATTTGTAAATATAACTTACACTTTAATTTCTGAGTGGCTAAAAGTTTTGATTCTTTCCATGCTTCACCAGTTTTCCACACTACAATCAGGCTTTTCTTTTTGTTGTTTCCTTACCGAAGCTTTTTGATTTACAAATGATAGCAGGATGGTAGGGGTTATTTTTTTCCCTTGCTGAAGTTTCCTCTCCTCCACACACATATCTTTGGCCTGTGAAAAGAAGAATATAGTGAAAAAATGGAGCATGGCTTTGCTGAAACACAGTTTGATACCTTTTGGGGACAGCATTGATCACCCAAAGGAATGACTCTGATGAATATGTTTTATCTGTGTAGGGACCAGCCTTTTTGCACTGGGTGAACAATAATATACCAGGGCTCTGCAGAGAGACTGGGAATTTTCCCAGAAAATGCCATGACTATCCTATAGCACCTCCTGGCTGTACTCTACACTCCTGGGTCATTATCACTGCCGTGCTTGGCGTGTCCCTGGCATTCCCATAGCTGTGGGTACATGAGGTCACTATCTATCTGAGGTTTTTAGACTTGCAAATCCTCCTTTCTGTTTTTTTTTCAAGTCCACCAGTATATTCCTGGGTGTATGTGATGGCCAAGCAGGCTATAGCCCACATTTATCATCACCAACTTGTACCAGCTGAGACAAAGGGAACTCTCTGTATCTTGGCTGATAAGGAGGCAAAGACATTGGGATCCATACGGGGAGAATTAAATTCTCCTCTGAATGGCTGGCACATGTTCCTGGCTGCCCCCAGGCTACCAATTCCCTGGGTTTACACTAACAGCTGGGTCATTTTAGCTGTTTAGCAAGGAAGGACCAAACCACAAAAACTGCAGCCAAGGCTAAGGATCTGCAAGTGGATTACACTATAAAACTCTTTGGTTACATTTTAATGAGGGGGGAAGAAAAGGGTGGAAAACAATTATTAGGGAAATATCCAGGTTTCATTAACTAGTTTGGCCATTCAGCAGGTGATTTATTAATAAGTAATGCTGGCAATATTTCCTGCTGGATCTTGGGTTTACAGGACTGGATCATACCCACAGCATCTGTGTGTGGGCTGATAAACATTGATGTAAGAGAAAGAGGGCAAATTCATTTGGCTCCTTTCTGTGAGTTTTATTTCCACATTTGACCCTAGTAGTTAAATATAAAATGACATCCCTGCTATTTAACACTGCAATTCATTTATGAAGACTGTTCATTATGAATTTTCACTGTTCTAGCAGAGTGCCAAGGGCACATTTTTAAAATTACATTTATTCAAACATTTCTATGAGACACAGCAGTCCACGAGCCTAACAAAGGGGTCATAGACAGCGGAACTCTGGAGGTTTCTTGACTTATATTTCCAGATTTTGCATCAAAACCTGAGCTAATTTTGCCCAGTGTGCTGGGGCTCTCAACAGAGGTGGTGTGATCCTGCTTATAAAGGCTGGGTAATTCCTTGCCCACCAAAGCTGCCTGGGTGTGGGTGAGCTCCCAGGCTTGTGGCTGAACAATGTATTACATGCCTAGTTTCAGGCTCAAATAAGATGTTTATACTTTTTAAAGATTATATGTTTACTTCTGTGTGGTCTACATGTACATATATATATATATGTATGTATATGGTACATATATGCATATACTCACCCCCCACTCCCTTTATACTTTTTTGGTTTGTGTCAGTTTTTCAATACATATCATACAGAGTCTGCTTGCACTTGAGGAGATGTTTGTGCCATAGTTTTCACTGTCTCTCCCTGTCCCAGCTATATTAAAATACTTGCCTGAGTATCATCTAGGAGGCTGGAGTATTTGATTAGAGGAGTAAATTGACACTACAGCAGCAAAAATGAGATTCCTTTAAAGCCTTCACATCCTCGAGAACTATAACATTTTATGGAGCAGTTATTAAATAATTGAATTTGTTTCGTTCCCCTGTGACTATATGACTAAAGGAGTTGATCGCGGTTTCATTGTTCACCCTCTAACACACAAGGGAAACTTCCTTTAGAAAAACTTCCTCTGACAGGATATAAATATCCCGGCTTAACACCTCCCGCCCCCTCCCCATACGCTTTCCCAAAGGCGGTTTTTGTCTGGTGCAAACGGTGTCCATGGAGCAGCCTTGGCCCGGGGGATGCTCGGGAGAAGCCGGGCGCTGTGCAGGCTGCTGGGGAGCACCATTCGCGCACCAACACTGCCCTCGCGTGTCGGGGGTGTGCCAGACCAAAATGTTAGTGACATCATCAGCGATTCGCCTTTGTCCTCCCAGAGACAAACCACACAGCTGGTGTCCTCCTCTATGGGTGGAAGCAGCATAAGTTCACAAAAGTTAACTGTTTAAGGGATGGGATGTTGCCACTTTCCAGCCTGGCATTGTTTGGGATGGGGAAGTGGCAGAAATACCCTGGCCTGAGCCAAGTTCTATTTGTTTTGCTTTGTTTTGTCCTGTGTTATGCCATTCAGAGTGTCAGCAGGTCTCTGGATCCGAAACAGGGATTTTGTCACCTGCTTGGTTTAGGCCCGGGCCCCAGCAGTAACAGAGCTGCCTGCAAGCAAGACAGAATCATGTGTGAAAGATCCGTTTCATCACTTTCCACAGATGCATCAAGCTGTAAACTGTGATCAACACTGATGTGTGGGATTTGAAGGTGTTGTAGAGGTGAAAGAGTTCTGTCCTTTTGCAGGCATCAGGTGCATGTGAGGGTTCAAAGCCAAACACTAAGGAACTGGCTTTGCTGAGCTGACAGCACCTGAGAAGCAGCTCAGTGGAACGATTTATTTTTTGCATGCAGTAAGAACTCAGTGACTTAGTTTATTAGCTGTGTGTAGGAGGAGGGGTCATGTTATGGTTACAGTGTAGGAACAAGAAATCTAACTGCTATTTCTGGCTCTGACACAGATATCCTGCCTGCCTTTGGGGCAGTCACTTCACCTTTGGGGCCCCACATTCAAACAGGATCATTTCATAATATCATCCTCATTGAAAGTTGCTTCTTTCCACCATGAGTAATCCCTCCTAGAAACAGAATGTGACACACTCTTCTTGCTCGTGCCACATGATGTGTGTGCATTCTGAGTTGGAGAGCTGACACCTTTAAGTATACCAACCTTCATATTTAATTCTTGCAGGGTTTTAGGTTCTTTCTCTGTCATCTCTTTTTACCAAAGTTTTGAATTTCAATTCTGCTTCCACGGACCTTGGGATCCAGGGGATTAATTTTCCAGCTCAATTAATCCTTTTTCTATATTTATATTTTCACTTCTTTTATTCTTAGTGAATCCTGTGCCAGGAAGTGTTCTCTTTTCCTTACTTGTAGTTTCCACTATATTTAACTCAAAAGCTGTGGTTTTGTCCTGGAGGTCTTGTAAGTCAAGGCCTCTCTCTATTTTCTTTCTTCCACCTTTGCAATGTGCCAGTATTTGTTAGGGGTGATAGGGAAGGTACAGCTGATTTTTGGGGCTTTCTGTTGTATATTAAAAGAGGATCTGAGCTTCAAACATATCTGGAATAGAGTCTGTAGTGCAAAGCCCACGTTGGCTCACGTGCTGGCTCTGACTTCTTCTAAGCCCCTCATTCCCACTGCACAAATTTGCTCTTTGTGCTGTTTCTGGGCCAGATCTTCAGGAACAGCCTGTTCTCCCTGTTCAGGGTCTCATCACTCCCACTGTCTTCTCTTTCACAGCACATGGGACAAGATGCTGCCTGTAGCCATCACTCTGCTACTGCTCCTTCACAGCAGTTCTCACTAAAAAGAAAAAAATATCCCTTAGAAAAATTGTTTGGCTCAGCTCATCTCCCAGGCCTCAATGGGAGACTTGTCCAGGTGATCTTGGATCCAAGCTCCCTTTGGCTGTGTGTTTCTGCTGGCTTCTCATCCTGGATGCGCTGTTCTGCTGCTGCTCTGGGCAGCCAGAACGTGGCTGAGAGAACGCTGTGGTGTTGTTCTGTCAGCACCAGGGACTCTTTACATCCCAGGGCCACAGGTTGGGGCTGCCAAGGCAGATAAACCCCAACCAGTGACCTCGGAGCCTGGGCACCCACAGCCCCAGGTGGCCTCACCTTGCTGTGGGCTCCAGGCTAGGAGCAAACACAGTTCAGAGCTGTCACAATGCAATGGCCCAGTGAGCTGAAACGAGGCCTTAACCAGCTTTATCCAAGCCTTGAATGCCAAATAATCTCAGCCAAGTGCTGCTAATTTTCGGAAAGGGAAAGAATTCTTTTCCTAGCCATGAGCTAGCAGCCAAGAGAAGGAACTTTCCCATGCCAGGTCTGTAGAATTTTAAGTGTGAGTTCTATGGAAATCCAGACCAACACGGACCAGATGTGGAGAAATTGCCCATGACAAAGTAAGAAAACTTTACAAATCTGAGAAAACATCAAGGTGAAAATTTTGAACTCAAGGCTTTCTTTAAAGAATGGTATCAAGTAGCCAAACAATTAAAAAGAGATTTCCCTTAAACCTGAGATGGAGAGATGATCTCAGAACATCTGTTGATGGGAACTTCCTCATGAACCCCAGTTCAGTGCTGAGGAAACATTGTTTTGGAACAAAACCATTCTTTTCTTCCCTTCCCACAAACGTTAAATAAATCTTTCTGAGATATTTGAATAGCAGACATTCCAAATGATCTTAATGTTATGAACATACCTGCTGCCTCCTGGCAGCTGCCCTGGATTTTCAGCCTCTGCCTGTGGAAACCCCAGGTGCTTTTTGGTATGTTCTAAAGATGATAATATTTTCTGATCATCTAATTTCCCTTTGATGCTATTAAAGTGTAAGACAGTTATTTATTTTTTGGGTTTTTGGGGGTGTTTTGTTTTGTTTGTTTGTTTTTTGTCAATCTATGTGGATTATTTGATGCAATTAAAATCTATGGCATGAAATGATGCATCACCATTTACCCTGAGTTGAGTAATCACCTGAAATAAACCCCACCAAATAAACAGGATATGGATTTAAATCCCTCTTAATGATTGAAAATAAGGTTAAAATGTAGCAGAGTGAATGTGAAACCCAGGCATCCTCTCTCCACCACGACTACCAAGCAGGCAGTATCTGTTTTCTCTTCTGACCTGGGGGGTTAATGGTTGTGGGCTCTGTGAACAGGGGGAGTGAGACTCTGGCCCCTAAAGGTCAGCCTTAAACTCCCCCCAACCACCATGCAGTTTGTGGCAGACTTGAAATTATTAGTTCTTGGCTTGCAAAATGAGTGTATTTGGAAAAACAAAATGTTTTTCCTTCTCATTTTGCATCAGTCTCTTTGTAACAGGTTGGCTTGCTTGTGTGTCTGTGGTTTGTTTTATCTAATAAAAGAGACTGAGTAGGAAGGACACTCCAAGTGCTGTGTAACAAAATTTGCAGTTTTTTACTCACTTTCTGATAAAAATGCAAATGCCCTTCCTGCCATTTTTGTAGTGATCTGATAAACTGTATCAGAATTGGGGGGTGAGGGAAGAGGGGGAGCAGGAAGAAAAGTCCTTTTGTATTACAGTTAAAATGCTGAATTCAACTGTTTACTTGGAAGTCTAATGGGAGCTCTGTGTAGGGTCAAGAACCTGAGACAGATCCATACCAATGTTCTAACATCTCTTTGTTTTTCTCTACTTTTTGTCTGAGTTTTATATTGAAATCAGTGAGAGTTGGACACTCCTCTGAGGCTTGGAGCTTGGCTGAAGGAATTGAGAAATAGGAAAATGAAATTATAACTTCTTAAGGCTACTCAGCCACAGAGAGTAGGGGAGAGAGGACAAAAGTAGCCTGGAGACCAGGCAAAATATGGGGGTGTATGCTGAGAGATGGACAGTCACAGAGGTCTGGTCCACAGGCTTCTGGCTCAGCTTGACCCAAGGGCCTGTCAGTCATCTTCATGTCAGTAAATTCCCATCATGTGTGACTTCCTTGGGCCTTGAATAGGCTTTATGTCTGCATGGTGGGCTGGAAAGTGGATGCTACTGCTGATCAGTGCTGTGCCAGCACACTGGAACCTACCCTCTCCCCTCTCTGTCCTTTGTTGCTGCAGAGTTTGCACACTTAAGGTCTTTGTTTTTTTGTGTTAAATCTCCACTGTTAATCTCCTTGGTAGGTTTGAGAAAGAAAAGGACAAGTCTAAAAATGCACTTCTGACTCCAGATTCCTCTTCCTGTTGATACAGCTGTGTTTCCTACTTGATGGTTTTGTAAACACTCAGTTTAACCCTTCAGATCTTGCAGTTATGTTGCTTCACCATCATCGTTTTCTCTCCTTAAAGGGAATTTCCTACCTTCTCTGTCCAGAGCATCCTTTTTTTTTCCTCCTTCTTTTTGCACATCCCTGCACATTACACATCCTGCTATAGCTTAACACTTCATTCAAAAGGAACAGGATTTCCTCTTGCTGTTGGTGAAAGCAACTGCTGTCCTTTACAATCCCTGCTTTGTCATGTTGTTTTTGTAGAGGGGGAATCATTACATCTTCTAAGTTTAATCCACAGTAATTGAAATTATTAAATTTCCCTGCAAGAGTACCAGCAGAGAAACAATGTACCAGAATTCTGTAGAGAGAAATTTTAGTGCATGAGACGAGAAAGTCTAATAGACCTCAGCTTGGGATAAATTACATTCCAGGGATGTTTCAGCCCTTTGTACCAGAACGAAATCTTCACCTGTGTCTGTTTTCCTTCTGGGTCTGCACACTATTTAATAGATGGCATTAAGAGTATCATACCCTTTTTTGATTCATGGCGTTGGTGATATCATACCCACTGGTGAGGGCCTGCTTGCATCTGACTGTGCCATCCTGAGTGAAACCTCTCTGCTACTGGAACTACAGGTATATCCTGCCTGAGGAATTTGCTGGCTGCCAGATCATTGTTCCCCCATGCAGACTTCTTGAAGGTGCTCAGCTGTGGTGCTCCAACAAATTTGAACTCCTCCAGACCCATCTGAAAGTCATATTCAGAAAAATTCATATACTAAAAGCTGAATAAGGATATTTCTGTGGGTGAGTGGATAGAAATTCATTCTTCCCAGGCACAGCATCAGCAAAGCCCTGGGGTTATAGCCCTTGTAGCAGCTCTGGCTTTCCTACCTCTCCCTATTCATACTGATATTTTCACAGGGAACTCTTGGGATCTCCCTCACCTGCCTTCATTGCCTTCTCCCTGGTAGCTGCACGTTCCTCCATGGTCTGGGCAACTCACAATCTTCAGAGTTTGTTCCTTGTAGCAAAAGCATTGTTACCACTCCTGTTCTGCAGACACAGAGAGGATAAAGCTGAGTTCAAATAACAAAGTCATGCCCTACTCTTCCAATGTAGAGTCTATGTTCTCTACCTTTGTCTGCATTAAAATCAGGCATTTTATGTAGAATTGTCAGGTCTCCTGAGAGGTCAATGCAAGAATCCCCTCTGCATTTAGCAGAGAAGGGCCCAGTGTTTGCACCCAGCAGCTGTGAATGCAGCTCCTTGCCCAGAGAAGCTGAGGAAAGTGGGTGGGTTTTGACACATAATTTCGCCAGTGCCTTACATCGCAGTGATCTACTGAGTTTCTCACAAGTGTGGTTACTGCTTAGAACCAGACCTGAAATCTTCTACAGCACTGCACGGAGAGCTGGTGACTTGGTCCAGCACATTTTTGGAGCTAAAATGGTCATACATTTGACTGCCTGGGGGATTTATTTGTGGAATAGATCAAATTAATTTCTCTGTGAAAATTATCTGACTTCTATTAGCATAAATATTTTTTTAAGGCATTGATGTTTTAGTCATGTTGTTCTGCCTGTCATTTCTCCTTTGCAGTGACTATGAGACGTGAACAAGATGCATCCATGTGCAATGACCACGTGCCTTTGTGGTCTACATTAGAAAAGGAACTTCTCTTTTGTAGTCTTACTTGTAACTATGTCTCACTGCATGGGAATCTCACTGCATGGGAATCCCCAAGTCCCAACCAAAACCGATTGTCTCCGTTTCTCCTCCACTCTCCAGCTCTGTCTCTCTAGCTGAAAAATTCTGGGGTCTTCAGCTTGGAAAAGAGAAAGATTCAAATTGGAGTAATTTTGGCCTTCTGTTACCTATAAAAGCAGCCTATAAAAAAGAGAAACAGAGACTTTTTATATGGACAGATAGTGACAGGACAAGGGGGAACAGTTTTAAATCAGAAGAGGAGACATTTATGTTAGGTATTAGGAAGAAATCCTTTACTGTGAGGGTGGTAAGGCACTGACACAGCTGCCCAGAGAAGTTTTGGATGCACTGTCTCTGGAAGTGTTCAAGGCCAGGCTGGATGGGGCTCTGAGCAATCTGATCTAGTGGATTCTTACCTTTTCTGGGGGAAATCTGGTCAGAGATCCTCTTGGATGTGTAAGAAGTTATTTGCTTCTACATTCACAGAGAAGAAAAATGTTTATTTTCTACCTTTAATCAGATAAATTAACCCTCAAATGACTGTGTGCTCCAAAACTTTTCTCTCCTTAGGGGCTTGAAAGCAGATTTTCTTTTCCTTTCTTAAAGAAAAAGTGGAGGTCAGTTTGCTTGTGGTTGGGCTTGTAGCTCACATGAAGTTTATGACAGCATTAAGAAAATTAATAATATGTAAAACAAATTCATGTTTTTACATCTCTTATTAGATGCTCTCTTGGAAATGCAGTGCTGATGTTGATTTCTAGCATGATCCCCAGATAGGTTAAAGTCTGTTAGGAAGAACTTATCTGTCTCAGATTGGTGCTAGCTAAGGGATAAGTTTCATTATCACTGGATGGCATTCAGTCTGTGGGCTTCTGATGTCCTTTTACATGTCTCTTGATTCAGATACTGTACAGCATTTCACACCTGACCACCACTGAGACTGAGCCGAGCACCTGGGCGAGAATATCACTAGATCTTTTTTCCTAGATTTCAAAGAAAGAGGATGCTGCTTTCCAGCATTGTCTGTTTTGGTAGACTACAAACTACCTGTGCATGCTTGTCATTGGTAACAGATCATAAAATATTGTGCACAGGGTAGTCCTGGATCTGGTACATCTGGTGATGAGTATGCTGAGTATCTGAAATTTACAGTCTCCTCCTTTCTGCTTACAAAACCTGTACTCCAATCTACTTCAATGTCTCAACTACTATCTAAAAAAAGTTAACAAATTACAGATTGTTTTAGTGTTCCTTTCCATCCTCATAGCTTTAGGCCTAATGCTCTTTGATATTATCATTGGGAAGGGTCACTGTGTACAAGTTTTGCCACATAATGTCTCTGCTCCACATGTTGAGCCAGTAAATTTCTTCAGATAGGCTGGGCTTGGTCCAGGGATTTAGGCAGATAAGCTCAGCAAAGCTTGGGAAAAGCAGGCCTCTAGCTAATCACTGTGCTCCTGCTAAATGATCTCACCATAAAATTGGCAAGGTTGTTTGTGCTGATCTCGGTTTAACTTCTAATATGAGCTTACAGCAATTCATCATTTCTCTAGCTTAGGGACCACCCTGGGTCTGGCTTGCTGCCTACCTGCTGTGCATGGCTGCAGACTCCCTTCTAACCATGATCTCTGTACATTTCATCTCATGCAGTGCTTGCTGCTACATTTATACTGAATTCACTGGGTTTATTTAAAAGTCTTTAAGTCTATTTTTGCATGCGTGTGTGCTGTTGTTTTGCAGATTTTTGCTTTTCAAGTCAGAAGAAAAAATGCTCCAAAGGTTTGTGTTAGCATTCTGCGCCTCTTTTTAGGCATCAGGTGTCACTGCTGCAAAGGGCATCAGGTTTCCTTTGGAGAACCTTTTCTGCACATTCTAAAGCACTGTGACAAAATACATAATTAAATCTGTCGGGGGGATTTTAAGAAGCAGTTGTTTGACATCGGTACCCTGTGATATGGCTAAAAGCTTGATACCAGCTTTAGGAAGAAAACAGATTAGGAAGATAATGTCTCCCCAGGGAATTCTCTACTTCAGCTCCTCAGGGATGTGATTTAAAGCAGCATCTGCTCTATGCTGTGTATCATTTTATACTTTCCTTCATATCCCTGAGCTGAGGATTGTTTAGATGTGTGTCTGAGTGAAGAATTTCACACTACAGTATAGAGAAATGTCATACTATCTGGAATTTTGAAAGAGGCAGGAGGGACTTACATGGTGTCCCACCCTTCAAAGAAAGGGGAGCACCCAAGATTCTTAGGTGTTCATGTTGGAAAACAATGACGAAAGTCAAAAGGTCCATGAAAGCTGACAAAGTTTCATTGGTAAATTACTCATTTTGCATGGAATTGGTATAAGTTAGTCCCTGTTCTCCTAGTGTAAGCACACAGCAGCAGGGTTTGGGTACAGAGATAGGGTGATAGAGAAAAGAGAGAGAGAGAGAGAGAGAGAGAGAGATGAATTGGATAAAAGAAGGGGTGAGACAGAAAAAGGAAGAGAGGATGGAAAAGAGACATCACCAGTCTTGGTGGTCCATCTGATAGGGTGTCCAGGTTCCTGGGGGGCACACACACCAGTGCTTCATGGGAGTATTCTTTTATTGATAAATATTCCCCACTCTGGAGGTAAGTTTCTCATTTTCTATGGAAATGATTTAGCATGCACAGACATTCTGTTCTTCTTAACTTTTCTGGGAATGGGCTGGAGAGGTTTGGGGATATTTAGTGGTCTTGGTTCCCCCTACAGTCCATTCTACATCGCTTACAGGGATAAGGCTGTTCCTCAGCCTCAGCCCTACCCTTGCGCTGTACTGCATTAATCTTCAGGAACCAGAACAAGGACATTTATCCCAGAAATGTATTGCCTCTACCTGCCTGTGATCCCTTCTCCAGCCACATCCTGTTCTTTCTCACAGTGTGTTATTACCAAGACCCTTGGTTGGCTCCACAGCTATTTGGCTGTTGGTGTTTGAGGCATTCACATTAGTCCCTTATCTTCTGTGATTCTCTGACTGTATAACACTGAAGGCAGAAAACATAATCCTTGGAAGTAGCATAGGCCATGGTGCTGTTTCTGTCCTGCTGTCAGTGCGATCAGATGTCCCCAGAGGATGATGGGGGAAAGTTAGAAGGTATTCAGTTCCTTTTTTCCTCTTTGTGACAACCTGGGTGCCCCAGTTACCTCATGTTTTTGGTTAGTCCCTCACCCTGCCTTAACCATGTCATACGACTTTAACTCATAGGGAGGTTTTGTGGTTTGTCTTCTGTGTGAGTCCCTTTTTCCTCTGCACCCTCAGGGTGATGACAACACTCGTCACTTCCCAGATGTCTTAGCACTGCTACAGTCCTGTTTTCAGAGATTTCCAGATGCCTGGTGCTTGTTCAGAACATCAGTCAAAGCTCTTGCTGTCTGGATACATCTTCAAGTCATGCTTCCCTTCTTTAATTTAAATACTTTTCCATTTGATCTTTGGAATTTAATCTGTTCTTTTCTCAGAGGAACTCATGGTGGGGGATATCAGCTGAGCTTTCCACAATACAGACGTGAAAGTATCACAAGCTGAGCTGACCTATGATGGTGCAAATCTTGCCCTTGCAAGCACAACACAGCAATCCTGTGGATGGGGTTTCTCATTGCTGGTACTCAGAATTGTACTCTAGTCATTATTCTTTCCCCCTGTTTGGTGTAAGATAAAATCTGATGATGCTCCTCTCCCACTCTGTGTTTTGCTGATTTCCTGATTTGGTTTTCTAGAAAGATCTACAGGTGCTGTGTAAAGTCTGGTTGAACATTTGGATTCCATGATTCTGTGAAGAGAAGCTGCTTTCCTCACAGTTGTATGGCCAGACCACACCCAGAGCAGGCAACCATCCGCTGTGCTGTGGATGCCTTTGCTTCAAATGTACAATTGCTGCTTTACCGATCCTTTTGCACGCACAGAACCAGCTCACTTCAGCTGCTACAAGAGACTTCTGCCATGAGTTTGCCTGGCCAAGGGTGAGATAACACAGACCACTTCAAGCTGGATCATCACGTTCCCCAGTCAGACTCTGAATTAGTATCAGGTCCTCCTCAAGCAAGCAGAAGTCTGGCATCTATTGCACCTAGAGATGTAACTGACCTATGTCTTCCATCTGTGTTCTCTGTCTAGCAGATCTCAGAATATACTATGGACCACAGTTAGCAAAATATGCCATACTTGGCACGAAATATCCTTTTGTGATGGGGCTTTACATCTGGAAATACTGCTGTTTATTCAGACAAGTTGTAGGCACCATCTGTTTTTCACTTAACCACAGGGATGTAGCTGTGCAAAGATTGCTCATCTTTCATTGAGAGCCTTGAGGTGGCTTTGATATAATGATGCAACACTGTATTAAATGGCAGCTATGTTTTTTGGATGAAGCCATGCATGCCATGTGTTCCAAAGGGACCATTAAAGCAGCAGTAGCAGCAGCTCCTTTTTACCTTCTGTTATCTTGAAATCTTCCAGCTACAAAACCAGATTTATGGCATGTTTCCTATTATCAAATAAAATAATAATAATAATCTGTGAAATAACTTTTGTACAGCTGGGCTTGTGATAGGAGATGGGATGGTCCTGAAAAATAGGATTCTTTTGCATTATATGCACCATTTAACAAATAGATCAATTTTTATCCCCTGAGCCAGAAGCAGACTTTAGGTGTCACACTGCAGAACTGAACTGGGGAAGATGTCTTGTAGGTGGTTTGGGTTTATGGGTGTTTTCCACATGTGGATTTGGCAAGGTGTGCATGCACAGGCTGACAGGAATGCTTTGAAGTCTGCGTGTAACACGTGAGGATGGAGAACCCAGAGCCTCCCTGGATGACCTGCCCTGGTGCTGCATTGCTCTGTTAGTAAAGAAGTTGTGTTCAGAGCCTCCCTAGCTGTATTTTGTGGCTTCTGCACATTGTTTCACCCTCTGCCACCACTGGGAAGAGTGGACTGAGAGCAACCCAGCTTCCTCAGTGTCTTCTCCTTTTGGTCTCTGACCATCCTTGTTGCCATATTCTAGACTGCAAATTCCCAGATACACCATTTGAAGTGAGAGTCCAGGACTGTAGACCAGGAAATTAAATGATCAAATGATATCTCACTGAGACCAGATTCTTTTCTATATTGCATCTAAATAAGCTTATTAACATAACAATTGCAAAATGAGAGCACTTAATTTGGATTTCAAGGAGGAAGAAACTTTGATATTTGGAAAATAAAGTGACCAACTCAAAATTCAGAACTAGAGAGAAGTAGTTGTGGAAACTTGATATGGAGGGGAAATTGTTCTTTAAGGGAAATAGGGATTCATGACTTCAGTTAGTTAGCAACTCCAGGGAAGAGCAGATATCCAGTCAAGCAAATTATTTCAAATTAGAGAATTTAAATAACATTGAATTTAAAAATGAAAAGTTGTTTTAAGTCAAAATTCTCTGCTTTGGAACAGAAACAGGAAATTCAGGATACTTGAAAATGCAAATTCAGGATACTTGAAAATGTAAATTTCTATTTTTGTTTTTAAAAAAATGAAAACCAAGATAATTTTGAAGAACTTAATGAAATCTGCACTGTTCTTGCCATGGGGGAAAAACACCAAAACCAAACAAATAAGTGGAGCTTTTAATTTTTTCTTTACTTTTTATGCACAGCATGGAATAATGTCCCCAAAATGGTAAGAAGGCAAAAAGTATCTTCCTTTGGATTTCAAAGCCATGAGTGGAAAGGAGATAAAGCAAATGTAGAACAAGGCCATTTGTAAAGTAAAACCTGTGCCAAAGCAGTCTGTTCTTGTCTGAGAGCTGGAACTGATACTGGTTTTGCTCCCCATCTTTTTGCTGGTACAGCCACATATTGTACTATACAGTTTTAGGATGGTTTCAAACTCTGTGATCTTGGATGGTCCACATGCACTTTCCCTTCCCTAGAACTGAACTCTGTCTGCTTGTAACTTCTAGAGACATTTCTCATTGCTCCTCCAGATGTTCCCTGTTACTCCGCAAACTCCAGTTCAAGCTTGTTTCACGGGATGAGCTCATTGCAGCACAAGACATTAAAATGCTCTTAGAGCACAGAAATTGTGCTGTTTAATATCTCTATTTGTGGAGTCAGTGGTGACAGTGTCAATTTGTTAATGGTGACCAAACACTTTAGGTCACCCTATTCTAAGTAAGTGCTTCTACTGGGGCAACAGTTATAAAACATCAGGTTACTTTCTAACAGGGAAGTTTTTGGGGTTTTTTTTTCCACTCTAAATACTCCGTGGAAAAGTATAAAGAAAATGGGAGGTCACACTGAGTTTGCCAATATAAGCAAATTTTTGGCAAGGAGATGAATGTATGTAATCTTTACTCTGTAAATATCTAAACTGAGTTAGAAAAATCTATTCCAAACATCTGTCTACATTCTTCCCACAGATGCATTTCCCAAAATAAAGTTATGGGAAGCTGATTGCTCATCATTCATGGATCCACAGACATATAATGATTGGTTCACTGGGGATATTTTATTTTCTTAGGCTATTGAATGTTTTGCTTCATGCAGAACGCTCCTTTCTGCTGAACCTACCATGAACAGCAAGAATAAATCCAGCTGGCACCTGACATCTTTAAAACTGTCCTATATTTCCTGGGTTCAGAGTCTGCTATTTCACAATATGTCCAGGAGATTTCATGTCTGGGATCAATTTCAATGAGGGATCTAGAACCTCACTCATGGGGAAGCTGAGCCCTGCATAATCATATTTTCCTCTGACCATTAAATTACGTGTCCTGCAGAATCTGATTTATATCTCTGTCCTCATGCTACTTGTCCCTAGCATTAGCCTGTGAGAGTTTTATGAGCATTCATGGGGACTTAGGGATTTGTTGCAAGAGTTTAACAGTGAGGAAGTCCTGATGATACTGTGATTACTGCTGATCTCCCTGTAAGAATTGGCTCTCTCTTAACCCATCTGTTTTGGGTATGATAATAATTCAAATATTCAGAAATATTCAGCACAGAAGTTTCAGCTGAGCAAAGTCAAGAGCAAATTCTTCCCTGAGGGCCAGATTTAAGCCCACTGATGTAAGCCAGGTCCTGTTTTACATTGCCATATCTGTGACAAGCATTATGAGTTTTTAACTTCTGTCTGTTGTGGGATGAAACTAAGCAATCCCTATGCTTGCCCAGAAACACAGCTGAGGGATGGAAGAGTATGTGGCTTTATTTAATGGATTGTTTATATTTCATTTTGTCTTTTCATTTTTTACTTACTTCTTGGGGTCCAGATGCTCCGTTCCCCTGGGAATGTGCTACATCAGGTTAGTGTTAGAAACTCTGGGAATGTGCATGAGTCTCCTGGGGTGCCTTTAAAACAATTTTGGATAATGGGAATGCTTAGAGTGGTTCTTAGAGCTGGAATTGACTCTACAGGCATTTCTGCTTGTTCTGTCTCAATAGTTCAGCCAGTAGGTGGAACCAGGGGAAAGCAGATGTGTTTTATGCACCAAGCTCAGCTTTTTCCTAGGAGATGCGTCCTAAGGTGTCTGCATAAAATTTTGTTTTTAACTTCAGTGTTCTTGTTTAGAAGAGTCAAACTCCAAATAAGGAGTTTCTTCTAAACAGTGACAGGACAATTTTAGACTTTGTAGTACAGAGAATGTTTTAAAATTTACTCATTAATAATTTCCACTTGTGAATATGTCAGAGAACGGGATAATCCAGATCACATCATATCCCTCCATCAACATCTGGCATTTGTTCAGAAAGGCAGTATCAGAAATGTAGGTTAAAAATATTTCTTTAATGTGTTCTACTGTGAGAAATTAAATGTAGTCCACTCAACAGCATGTATCTTACAAAACACAGCTTGGGCAGCTCTGACTGAAATAAAAAGCTCTCCTTTGAGACTAAACTGCCACCAAGGAGAAAACAGTGAAAGCTGATAAAGTATTAAGGTTTCTGCTACTACAGAACCACTTCTCCAGCTCTCTCAGCAGCCAGAGGAATCCAATTTAGAAGTCACTATCCTGTCTGAACATTTCCCATCAATAAACTGGAAGGGAAGAACAGAGATAGCTTCTCCCTACCTTCACTCAGCTGATGAGAAAAATACTTGAAAGAAAAAGGTTTTAAGAGTAAGATCTTGTAGCACTGAAACAATACAGTCAATGCACATTAATATAATTTTAAGCAACTCTAAAATCTGGAAGTAAAGCAGTATATTGTGATGCTTTGCTGCTTTAAAGCAAAGGTAGAGGCTTCTCATATATTATGTAACAGTGCTGCAATAAATCTCCTAGCTCATAGTTTGGGTTGTATACACTGGATTCCACACCATAGCTTGGTTCTTCCAATTTTCAAAACTCAAACATACTTACAATTGCAGTACTTTTCAATAGATTGAAAATATATGTTTCCAGTAGGAAGAATGTGGCACTAAAATGCTGCTATCCACTTTGTATCTTGAAAGTTGGGAGTAAAACTCCTGGCTATTAAAAATACTGAGTTTGGGGCTATGGCAGACAGTGGGTAACTTTTTATTTTATCTTTCTTTTCTCTTGAATGTGAAGACAGAAATTAGCTGGAAATTGTTGCTAGCAATCTGCTCTGCAGATGCAAAAAGAAAGTAATTTTGGAGCTTGCCAAGCATAGATCAGGAGTGACTTTAATAGAGAGTTATCAGGCACAGCAGGGTGAGAAAGCCTTCATCTTGTTTTAATGAGAATGGGCTTGTACCTCCAAAAGCAGAAAAATTAGAACTCATGAATAATTTTGGTGAAATATTTTCTCCTTGGCAGCCAAGATAAAAAATCTGCAGACTCCAAGATTCAAGAATAATTAAATGAAACAGGTTAATTACCAGTACTTGAGAAAATTAATTTCCTAACAGGCATATTCTTTTATCTTTCTGACATTTTAAAATAAACTTGACAAATCCCCACTACTGTGACTTTTGGTGTTCGTTTCCTCTTTGCTCTTATTTCAGATTGCCTACCAAATCATTGTCCTCCTAAGCATTATATTGATCCTAAATCCATGATTACTGAAACTTTAAATTACATGGGAGGATTTGTTTGTTTGTTTGGTGTCATTTTCTCGTGAAGCGGGGTTTTCGTTTGTTTGGTGGCTTTTCTAGTGTTTTTTTATTTGTTTTGGTTTTTTTTCTGGCCATTGGGGAAGGCTCTTACAGTGTGATTTCCTGTTGATAGCACTTGTGGAAAGCATTAGTCATGATGATTTAACCAACATACTCATCAAAATGGAAGGGTCTGTTTTTAAAAATGTTCTGGGACATTGAAGTAGTAGGGCTGAATTGACTTTTCCAAAGAGACTCAGGCGACAACACTGACCATGGAAATGGGAAACCAAATAATTTTATAAATCTACAGATTTTTTTTTTCCCATAGTGAAGGTCTGAGGGACTTAGGAAGAGAGAGGAGGAGAGCCTGCAAGGCTGTACAGGTTGTGCATTTTTAAAGACTCTGGTGGACAGCAGTTTCCAAAGGCTGGGTTTTGCTTAGATGGTGATGGAGCCTAGGACATGATGCCAACTCCATCACTCCATGCTGTCCCTGTTGGTAAAACCCAGGAGTGGTAGTGCTTTGGTGCCTGTCCACACTGTGTCCATCCAATGGACTCAGCCACACCACTGGACAATTCAGCCAGCACATCCAAGGGCCACAACAGTTCCTCACTGTGAGGACACTGGAAAGGCTTCCCTGGCCAGCTCAGGTGTCAGATCCAGAGGAAGGGCTATTGAATAATTTGCTTTAAACTCCTGTCTACCACAAACCACCAAATGTCTCCCAGGTATTCTGTGCTTCACAAGAATTCAGCCTCAGCCCTTCACATATGAACTAAGGCCACAGGACTATGAGGACTCCTCTTTGCTGTGTATGTTGGCTCACAGACATTTTTGTATCTGCACAGGGAGAAGCTTGCTCATGTTGACAATAGAAACAAGGGAAGGTGAAGGGATTTACTTACAGGGTTGGGCTGTGGCAATGAGCTCTTTAAATAGCTGTGTGACTTTTGTCTGTATATCTGGATCTGATTATGAAGCACTTTTTTTTTTTAAATGATCAGCAACAAAGTAAATAGGTTTATTGCACTTGAGGAGGCCTCTCTTCTCAAGTGGCAGATTATTGCACCTACTCAAATGATTGTGAGTGGAATGAAAAATCCTGTGATTAAATGGCCAGGGCTTTTCATCAATCTGAATGTACCTCTTTTAATAACCCTGACAGCATCAAGGAGCCTTAAAGTGGGAGTAAATTATATTGGTATGTTTTAGTTTAAACAAGAGTTTAAAGGTGTGTTTAAACCAACTTTGAGGCCAACTGTTTGTAAAGGAGACCTTAATGGAATTGGGAATTATGCCCAGAGCAAACACATTGTCTATTTGGCAGTGATTAGTAATGTGTTCACAATTTAGTATTCTAAATATAGGATAACTGGTTACCAAGATATTTAAATGCACTTTCAGATACAACAGTAGCCGGCTTAGAAATGTACTTTAATAAAATCTGAGCCTGTTAACAAAGAAACTGCAAGAGACAGTCGAGGGTCTTTGCAGAGATATCCTGATGGATAGCTCACCGGCTGTGGGGTCCTAATTTTTTCCCACAACCTTTTGAGTGAGGCGTTTTCCTCACGGAGAGTTTTTGGAAAGCCTTTCGTTTGAAACATCTCAAACTGCAAAGAGGATAAAATGCGGAGGACAAAAAGTGCAGTACAGGGAAGGCAGCACAGGATGGAATTGCCTTAGCAATTTCTCGAGTCTGACTTTCCCTGTTTGAAGTTTTTAGGGTTACACTCTTATTTTTTGCAGCACTAGAAAGGGCTTCTAGGCCACATGTGCCCAAGCAGTGCCATGTTCCCTCTGCTGTTGATGCCATGTGAATAACTTCATTTGTTTCTATGCCTGAGATACTGTGCCCTGCTTCACCCCCATGTACAGCACGGGTTTTCTGTGCAGTGATCCTCTTAGAAAAATGAAATCTTCGCTTTGTCTGATTTGCACCCTTCCTGCACCACAAGCATGGCTGTTAAATGTCATCCGGAGTTTGTTCCCTAGGGATTTGAGAGCTCAGAATGCAACGAACCTCTACCTTCGGTGGGTTCTGATATGAACTACGGCATCCCAGTACTCCATTATTTCAGGAACAGTGACCTGGAATAGCATCACTGTGTTCCACGAAATCCCTTTTCAACCTTGATTAACCTTGACGAGGTTTTTTACCTGATTATCAAATTCTGAATTGACTTACAGGCTGGGTTCGTCGAAGTTTTTTTTTTTTCGCTCATTAGACCCGAGGGGATTTTACCGGAGCAGTAAGCAGCAGAGGGTTTGCAGCCCCTGTTTCTCCGTAGCGCTCCCCGAGCCGTGTTTCTGTGTTGCAGGCCAGTGCCCAGACGTCCCTCGCCATGCGCGGCCCCGTCCCGGCCACGGCGGAGCCCCGGGCCCGGCGGCAGTACTGCCGCTGGCCGTGCCAGTGCCCGCGGGCGCCGCCGCGCTGCCCGCCCGGCGTCAGCCTGGTGACGGACGGCTGTGAGTGCTGCAAGGCCTGCGCCCGGCAGCGCGGGGACAGCTGCACCGAGGCCGACACCTGCGACTTCCACCGCGGCCTCTACTGCGACTACAGCGGAGACACACCTAGGTACGAAATAGGAGTATGTGCACGTAAGTCATGTACATATATTTTTGATTTAGATACGCGCCGGCGGCTCCTGTCAGTCTGAGCAGGGGGTGAGATTTGGCTCACTTTAGGTACCTGGCTGCACGCTTGTCAGCTCCTCCGTGTGTCGTCTTCCGTCCCCCTGTGGCTGTCTTTGCTCTCAGGGCAGTTGGCTGGGTGAGAAACGACGTCTGAATTCCTGCCCTTTGACTTGGCTGCAGCCAAGAGCAAAGACAGACCAGCATTTGGAAGTCTCCATATGTGTAAACAGATTATCCTGTGCCCCCTGTAACAGGAGGAGGTGCTTTAGTGAGCGCCTAAATGAAGGATGGGCAGCTGGATTGAAAGACAAGCAATATGGGCCTCTACATGAAAACCATGACATGAAGGGGACACTTTTGGCTAATTCCCGATAGAAGATACCTCAGAACGATAGCACGTGGTTTGTAGAATCCCCTGTCAAGACGGTCAGGAATGAATCGTCTCCTGTCAGATCTTGTCAGTAACATACTGAGGTTTAAGCCTTAATTTTACAATGGTTACAGTCACATTAGCTGTTGTGAGGCAGCAGGATTTCTTCCCACCTCTCAACGCAAACTCTTGGTTCCCTGACACTGGAATGCTTTTCAAGAAGTGCAAAAAGAAATTAGGTAGCGTTCAATGTATTAAGAACATATTCACTTGTTCTGAGTTCGAAAACGTGAGGGGGAATCTGGTGTGCTCATAAAAGTCAGAAATTATTGAAAATCATTACTCTGGGAATGATGAAAGTGAAAGGCTCATGTGCACAACCACACAGGTTGTTGATTGGAAAGGCTGCATTTTTTAAAGTTATTACAACATATGGTCCTGGCTTTAGGTTCATAAACAGGAAAAAGCCATTCAAATAGAGGGGCTTCTGAGCTGGAACATAAAAACAAATGATCTAAGAGAAAATGCAAAGGTGAAAGGAAACCTGGAGGAGAACTGACTGTGATATGGACTGATAGGGTAACTGATCCACAGGAGAGGAAAAAGCTCACAAACTGTGGGCTTCAATAAACCTAGAATATGAGCAGAGGTTGCACAAGAGACAGGTCTGAGGAGTTAAGAAGTTCAGGATAAGCTGGCAGATTCTCACAGAAGTGATATTAGGCATTGCTCTTCCTCAGCAGAAGGGTGGGAAGTCTAGTAAGAAATGACCTTGGCTTTGCACTGGCTCAGGCACCAACCCCCCCCCCCCACCCCCCCCACCCCTAAAAAAAAAAAAGAAAGAAAGGCAAGCATGCAAAAAGTGCAGTCTAACCAGATTTTTGTAGGATACAGGCAAAATAACAACAAGAGAAGTTACGTGCTAGGAACTGTAAACTTAAACCGTGATTTTCAAGATTAAAAAAGATTAGGTTAAGAAAAGAGGATATGAGATCATTTAAATGTATTGTCCGGAGTGTGTGTACAACATTCATGAGAGGTCTGCAGGAGCAGGTTAGACAAACACTGTCAAGAATGACATCGGTACAGCTGGCCCTGTGCTGGGAGAGGAAAACAGGCTGGATGTTGTCTCAAAGCTATCAGCCTTCCTAGGCCTCTTTAAAGGCCCTCATGTTGCTTTGCATTTGCTTATTTATTTAAATGGTTATTTTCTTAGTTGGCTGTCTTTTGGTTTTGCAGTCCTTCCACACATCACAGGCACTCGATGTGCCTGTGGCAGCAGCACTGTGCTGAAGAAAAACTGGCCCCTAGCTTTTCCAGCCAGGTCTGGAGGGATTCCCAGTCTTTGTTTTCACTTCCCTACTACCGTGACAGTATATCCCCTGTTATGTGACATTTGTGGTTATTTGGTGAGGGGCATTATGATGTGCACAGCTGAAGGAAACAAGAGGAAGGTCCGTCCATGGTTAGGATGTGAGGCAGATTGTCTCTGACTCCAGAGAAACGTGTGGCCTTTGCCTTGTTTTCAGCCCCCAGGTAGAGGTACAGGACAGGGTGTGCTGATGTGTCCTTTTCCTACCCTGGGCCCCACTCTGAGCCCACCAGCTCCTGTCCTGACCCGGTGACTGAAAGCTCCTGTGAGTGGGGATCCTGTGCTGGGTGCTGGGGACTAACTGTGAGGAATTACCTTTGCATATGGATGCTTTCAGCTAGATCTAGAGAATCCAGGGTGTAAAGGGCTACAGAAACAATGTAATTTATGTAAACTAAAGGCCCTGAAAGAGTTAGGATTATGTGTTGGGAACGGGAGTGGGGTCAAACTAGGGGAAATTCAGGCTGTATCTGGCCTGCCATGCTGAGGTGTGCCCCAGGATCTAACCTCAGACATCAGATAGGAACCTGCTGGGAGTCACTGCAGCTCTCCTTTTGTTGTTGGCTTTTCTCTGCAGCAAAGCAGGAGCAGCAGGGTGCTGAGGGTGAGGGGGTGAGGCAGGTGTTGTCCATGTAGGGTTGGGAATTGGGATGTGCCTCCAAATCACTTTAATTTGATACAGACTCAGTGAGGTTCTTCATGAAGGCATCCAACAGCCCCTTTGTCTGTGTTTGGGGATGTTCTCGTGGTGAACCTCTTGGTGTGTGAGACCTGCAGGAGACTAAGGTAACATAATCCAGGAAGAATATGCTCATAGGAAAAAACGAGGAGATACAGCATTTTTTTGAACTGTCATTATCTGTGTGCATACCTAGAATTCTCAGACTCAACTCCAGCACTGAGCCTTTCCAGTACAAAGATTTAAGCATTACAAAATTTCGGGCTGAGCATGAACTGCAGATCTAGATATGTGCTCGAAATTCCAACAGCTCTCATTTTTGTGCAGAAGAAGGGATTTGTGCTTGATGTTTTCATTCAGCTCATCCTAAAAATAGGAAGCCCCTGCAGAATTTTAATCCAGCATTTCAATTTGTGTTTTCCTGAAGCAGCTCCATTTCTGACCAGACTCAAAACATAAGCAACCCAAGCAGTGCGTGTGCAGTGCCTCCATGTGACCAAACAAAAAACTAAAGTTTGAATTTTCCATTGGAAGCCACTGCTTCCAAATAACTGTGGATAATTTGAAACAAACAAAAAATGCTGCTCTGTGATTCCTGTTTATAGGCAATCAAAAGCCTTTACTTTTTAAAGTGATTTTATATAAAAAATTATACATAAAATATTTATTTTCATGGCTTTATAAAGTGTATTTCATTTTCCAAGAAAATTGCTCTGTGATCGACTGGGTAAGATCCCCATCCCCAAACAGAGGAATCCAGTGCCATTTAGGTGCTCCTTTTGCTGTCTTGTTTGTCCTCCCCTTTTGCTTCAGATATCCACAGTTATTGTAAACAGATGTGTCATACATGTGACTCCATGAAGTCCCCTCATATGTCTCTGAAAACCTCAAATTTCACTAAATATCTTTTTTAATTGCTTTGATTTCTCCCTCTTTGAGTAATTCCTACCACCACGCTATGAAATGTTTTTGGGTTTTTTGAGTAAGAACTTGTGGATAGAACTTGTTTTACTTTATAACTTACTTTTTCATCGAAGCATTAAAAGGTTCTCTTTTTCTGTTGTAATTTAGAATGGAAACAGTTTCTAGATGGTGTGACTGCACTTGGCACAGCATCAGGCCGAACACGTCCCTCTGCACCACTGCCAGCACAGGGATCAGCTTGGTAAAGGAACACATTGGAGCTGTTTTTTGCCACCTGTATTTTAATGGTGCTCTGTGTGTTTTTTTCTCTCTTTTTCTTTCTTTTCAGAGATTGTTGGTGTAGGATGTGTCCTCAATGGAGTCAGATATAAGAACGGGGAGACATTTCAGCCTAACTGCAAATACAACTGCACGTGCATTAATGGGGCCGTGGGCTGTGTTCCCATGTGCACAAACTCACGCCCTCCACTTGTCTGGTGCCCAAACCCAAAGCTGATTAAGATTGCAGGGAAGTGCTGTGAACAGTGGGTTTGTGATGACTCCAGGAAAATCAGGAAGACGTCTCCGCGTCACATCGCCTCTGCAGGTATGGCGGGAAAGAGGCAGATCTCTCCTTTGCCATCTGGCAGAGTCTACAAGCAAAGTAACATCTCGTACTGCCAGACCTGGCAGGTGTCTCACCTTTGTGAGGGAGACAGAGCCTCCCACACACCATGTGCTGAAGGACAGGACAGGCTACACTAGTGCAGGCCACACTAGTGGAACTCATTAGTAGCAATATGGATTTGGATGCCCCATCCCTGGAGGTGTTCAAGGCCAGGCTGGATGGGGCCCTGAGCAACCTGAAACAGTGGGTGCTAACTCTGCCCATGGCAGGGGAGGTTGATTGAGATGATCTTTAAGGCCCTTTCCAACCCAAACCATTCCACAATTCTAAGAATATGATATTCATCAAACATGCTTGTTCAACCATTCTGGAATTCTGTGTGGCAAAGCTGCCTTTGAAGGACATATCTGCTGCAACTTTGAAGATGTCAAAAGTCTTTTTTAATTCTTTGTTTTCATTCTTTTTCTTACTCAGTCTGGACCCTCTGGGAAAGAGAATGAACTCAGTTTAATTTGGGATTGAGGCTTTCTGTCCAGATTATATTGCTGTTGTAGTGCAATTTTAAAGCCCCTGTATCTTAGGAGTCTCCAACTTGCACAACACCTTGAAGGCAGTTACTGTGTGGAAATTTCACTGTGGGTTGGGCTAAGTTGTCTTTGTGTAGTACAACTTTTCATCATTCTGAACTGATGGCATCATTAAACCTTCTGTCCTCACACTCACGTTTATGGTAATGGTCACAGCTCAGTGCTCAGAGGTGGTATCATTTGCCTCAAACATGGTCCCAAATGTTTAAGATCGACTCAACTTGCCATATGTCTTAAATTTATTGTCTAAATGCCCTCTGACATACTGTAGTGACATTAGCCACATTAGCTCCATGTTTTAGACCATCTCACAAAAGCAGAGCTCAAAGAGAGATAGGATTGTTTTAAACAAAGGTTTTGGCTCCTTGGTGGTAAGAGGTCTTTTTCCTTAACCTTGGTCTGTACTTTTGTTGCACAAAACAAAGCTTCGGTCTTAATTTCTGAGTCAAAACCACCAGAGTTTAGCCCTCACTTCTCTGTTCCTGATAGCTCTGAAATGTGGGGTAGGTCCAAATTCAAAACATCTACTGAAACTGTCCTCATGGCCTGTGTCCCAAAATGGGCAAAACACAGCTTTGCTTTCCTGACTTTTCTCCTGTAAGAGGTCGTATAGAAGTCAGACCTAGTATTTATTGCATTTAATATAATAATTAATATAACAATAAATATAACAGTGAGCAAACTCAAGGCAGCAGTTTCTATCAGAGTTTTGGCTGTGGACTGTCTTGTGAGCTGTAAAGAAGTGGGGACTTTGGGTGAGCCTGGAAGAGAACCATAACTGGGGTTGCTGCCTGCTTTAAAAACAGAGCCCACCCTTTTTTCAAATGACTACTGAGCTCTCTGAGAGCTATTGAAGCTGTTCTTCCTCCCAGTGAAAGGCTGTGGCTGCTTCCCAAGCCCTCTGCCATCCAGCAGAGACTGTTGACCACTTTCTGCTGCAGGGAACCAATTGAATGGGCTCAGAAATAAACTTTCATGGTGAGATCAGATCTCATCTCCTTTCTCCAGCCGCTGGCTCAGGCTTCTGTAATTGTTTATATTGTGGCAGCACCTGGGGGTCCCAGACAAGGACCCCCTTGTGTGAGGCTGTGAAGGGGAATAAAGGAATGAGCCCTGGCCCCGAGTGCTCGCAGTGATGGAGACTCTGACACAAGTAGGTCAGCAAAGGGGGTGGGATGAGGGAGTTCACAGGAATGCTGAGCCACTTTGCTGTGGTTTAATTATTTGGGTTAGTGGCCTGAATGTGCAATGAGCTGGGTGTTTAATATGTAAAGCTGCCAGGGATGGATAATGTGGGGTTAATCTATGTCCACAGCGTACGAGGGAGAGGATGAAGCCTGGCAGAAGAACTGCATTGTGCACACCTCACCCTGGAGTCCCTGCTCCAAGACCTGTGGGCTGGGCATCTCCACCAGGATTTCCAATGACAACGACCAGTGCCGGCTCCTGAAGGAAAGCCGCCTGTGCAACATGAGGCCCTGTGAGGTGGATATAACCCAGCACATCAAGGTGGGCACTCTTTCTTTGTGCACCCCTTCAGCTGGACACTGAGTCAGTCTTTCTTTGGCAGCAGTCAGGCCTCATGAGGCTGCACTTGTACATGGACTTACTGTGCTGCACAGAGTTCTAAAATGTGTCCTGCCTGTGCTGGTATGAAAACCTTTCCCTGAAAGTTTTAGCTCCAGCCAAAATATCCTTGCAGGGAAAGCCAAGCCAAGCCTGCTGTGCTCGGACAGCCCTGTACTCAGCTGGCAGAAAAGCAGTTCTGCATGTCTGAACTTTCTTACACAAGGATCCTACTTGCAGCTTTTGGGTTCATATGTCTAAACATTTACAGCTTTCACACCACCTAGTTCGAGGCTGTAAAAGTCTTCCTAACAGCTACAAATCCCTTTTAAGCATAGGAATCATAGAATAGAATAATAGAATCCTTAAAGTTGGAAAGGATGTCCAAGATCAGTAAGCCCAATCTTCGACTGAATACCACCATGCTTGATAAACCACACTGCAAGTGCCACGTCTGTTTGTTTTTTGAATACTTCCAGAGCTGGTAACTCTATCACTTCACTGGGCAGTTTTTTCAAATGCTTAACCACTCTTTCAGTGAAGATATTTTTCCTGATATCCAACCTGAACCTCTCATGGCACAATTGGAAGCCATTCTCTTTGTCCTATCATGTTTACCTGATAGAAGAGGCTGAGTCCCCTGATCCCCTGATCTCCCCTTCCTTGCCCTCCTTTCAGGCAGTTGTAAAGAGCAAGATGGATTTTATGTCTTACCTGTGCCAGCACTGAATGTTAACCTCTTTGTTTTTATTTTGTTCTCTGATTTAGCCTGGGAAGAAATGCTTGGCTGTCTACAGGGAGAACAAACCCATGAACTACACCATCTCTGGATGTGTGAGCAAAAATTCATACAGGCCCAAATACTGTGGAGTCTGCACAGACAACAGGTGCTGCACACCCTACAAGTCCAAGACTATTGAAGTGAGGTTCCAGTGCCCAGATGGAACGGAGTTTTCCTGGAAAATTATGTGGATCAATGCTTGTTTTTGCAACTTGAACTGCAGGAACCCCAATGACATCTTTGCTGACTTGGCTCATTACTATGATTACTCTGAAATCGCTAATTAAATTGGCTGAATGCTGGAATTGATCCTTTGCTCTGATTTTACAGAGGTTTTAAAATAAAAGGAGAATGTTCATCCACTGCCAATGTTCAACTTGCTTTTTTCCCAAAGCAAAGTTTTCCCAAAGCAAAGAGTTAGGATGTCTTGAGAGGCTACCTAGAAGAGAGGCTAGACAGTGTTAGAGGAATAAAGTAGGTGTTTATTAAAAGACCTTCAAAGGAGACACCTTGAGCAGTAAAAGAGGCTGGCTGAGGCTACACCCAAGATGCACTCCAACTCATGAATTTTTACACTTTTATAAGTTTTGGTCTATTACATATTTGGGTTAATTGTCCAACTACAGCCTCAGGTAATGAAGTCCCATCCTCCCAGTTTGCTCTCCTCAGTTCACTGTTGTTTATACTTTTTGGGGCCTGAAGCTGCAAGTGTCATTCAAGAGCTGGAAAAGGATTGTTTTGTCTGACTAAACTGTGAGGAGAACTTGCTACCACTTTATATGAAGTTCAGAGTCATACACTAATGCAGTACAGAATCTGGAAAATATGAAAGCTAAAACTTAAGGCATCAATGTTAAAGCTCTTTGTTTTGCCACACTGTTTTTGAAGAGGCCTTGAACAAACAAGATTTTTAACTCTAATAGATCTTCATCCAATAACAGTAGCCAGAAATCCCTTTATGCACCAATGCTGGGACTAAAATGACAGTTCTGTTGGCACTGTTATTTACTAGGCCAGCAATTTAATTGCCCATAGGAAAGAACAGTACACTAGTATGACAGCAAAAGTATGGCTGTCATTAGCTTAGACATGAGATTCAGGCATCCTTATTGTCATTTCTGGAATGTTATTGTCTAAGCTGGAAAACTGACATGTATGCTTTATATTCAACATTAGACACCAGGATCTGATGGTCTGACCCTTGCAGCTGAAGTCTAGCATCTGTCACACTGAGATCAGTCCTAGAATCACCTATCTGTTATTCTCAGTCAGATTCTACTCCATGGTGAATTTCTTGGGAAAAGCCTAGGGACAAGAACGTTTCTCCTGAAATCTCTGTGTGATGTTTCTGCCTCTCACTGCATTAGGCTGGGTCCAAGAACTTTTGTGTCCTGCTCTCCTTGGACTTATCTTAGTCTCTTGAAGTATCTTATTCCAGGAACATTTTCATAGTTCTCTGCCTTCTCTGATCTTGAATAGCCTGGCTGAATCCAAAACAGTGACCCCAGAGCTCATGTTTTCAGGATAGGCCATCTAATCCCCAGGTGATGTACTGCTCCTAGGATATCTCTGCAGATGAAATGTAGAGAGCCAGGTAAGATGTGAAGGACAAGACCTCATGCATCCATTTATTCCAGTAGAACTAGAAATTGTATGGCCTGTGTTTGGGGACCACCAGCACAGAGGTGCCTCTTCCCACTGCCACTTTGCCAATAACACAAATCATTGTTTTACGTGACTGGGGTAGAGGAAAGGACATGTGTTAAATGAGAAAACAGGAGTTAGGCTCCACATCAGCTCTGAGAATGTATGGATGCAGGAGGAGAGGCAGCCCTTGGCATAGCTTGTGGTGCATTAATTCCAGCTGGGCTTAGACATCAATGTAAACATTTTCTACAGAAGTGGTTTCACATACAAATATCAGCTAAGAGAAGAAAAGAACCCCTGTCATTACCTTTCCAGGTAAGAAATTTATCACCACTGAAGGATGTTGGAGCCAGGATTTTTTCCTCCAATAAATTGTTAGTACAGCAGCCATGCCCCATGGCATGTTTGCTGTTGCTTCACTTGGAGAGCAGAATTGTGTCTCTGCATGAACAAGAGAACTGTAGTATCCATTCAAAAAATCCCTGGTGGCACAGTAGAACTGCTGAGTGACACCAGTACAGGGCTGAACTTGGGATGATGTAGTTGTTTATTTTACTTTCAGCTAGCAAATTGTCTTCATCTTGATAACCCAGCAGAAGCTTTGTTTCTGGGAGACATAAATTTTTCTGGCTATGATGAAATAAAAGTTCTTGTGAGTGGGCTGAAAATAATACCATGCCTATGTAAAAGAAATTGGGAAAAATGCTGTCTATCTTCAAAAGCTGGTAACACCAATAGCATCTTAATTTGTATACAAGGCCCATATATTCTTTATAGGCCTAGGTTACTCCTGAATTTAAAGCTTTATTTCTTTTTTGAAAATTCCATGAAATCTCTAGTGGCAGAAAGGAAGGGTGATCCCTGCCCAGATGTTCCAATGCAGTTGCAAAACCCCTCTTCTCTTTATTTCTCTGGTGATAAAGCACCTGGGGCCACCAGCATTTTGCAAGATTCACCCTCATGATGGCCTTGGCCTGGATGATGTGACAGCAGAGGTCATACCTGACCTATTTGCCTCCTGTCAAATAAGACCTCAGCACCTGCAAGACTGAGAACATTACATTTCATACTCCAACCCTTGGTAAAAAAGTTCCATGTGAACATACAAAAAAGAGGCTGTGGCCAAGAATTTGACAATGTTTTCCAAAAGAGAAAATGTTTTCTATGAGAAGTTACAGGGAAGACATACTAGGATCTCTTTCTCAATCAGATCCCCTAAATATACCTTGGAACCCTGTGTTCTAATTCTTGCCCCTCTTAAAATGCCATATATATGCATGTATGTAGATATATGCATGTATATACATGCAGGTATATGCACATATAATATATATACACATTAATCTGTAGATGTATACACACCTATAAAATATTATATGCAGGCATCTATATAATGTATATAATATTATATATAAAACCATATGGAAACATGCCCATGGAGATATATGTATGTGTGTGTATATTTACATATGTATATTCCTATGGTGCATTAAAAGCAGTGCATGTATAATGTGTGTTTATAAGCACAGACAGTCATTCTCTGCCTTACAGGTACACATAAGGAAGCAAGAAAACAGGACCAGATCATATATAAAAAACTGTGCTCCTTAACAGGCTTGCTCTGTTAATGCTGTAACCACAGCAATCAAATGCTGCAGTGGCTGTAACACAGGGCTTTCACTGAAAGATAAAAGAAGCTATTGAAAGCTAATGCATGACCAGCAGCTCCAGTGCGTGTCAGTTTTTAGGGAAGTGGATGCCTGGAAACCACAGATCTTGCCCAACACACCCAAGATGTTTCTGTCTCTAGCCTGGTTTCCTAAGGAAACTGGGTGTATGCAGCCATACAGTTCATTTGTTTGTCTGTCAGGCAGTCCCTTTGTGGGAAATGTCAAACAAAGCAGGCAGAAGTGTAAAGATCTCAGAAGCATTGCAATTTCTGCAATAAAACATTAAATCAAAGAGCAGGGCAAGGAAGAGGCTGGCCATATTGTCCCTGTCAAGCCCATGCACACCTGCCAGGCAGTCACTGCACCCAATACGACTGCAATGTGGCCCCATCACCCCAGCAGCAGCATAAAGTGCTTTTAAATAGATTTGCCAGCTGGAAACCAGTAGCCATGGAGGAGGCAGAGCTGAAGGAATCATAGATGGGGAACAGTGGTTATTAAACTACTGTAAAGGAGTTTTGTGAGGACATTTGACACAAATCTGTAGGAAAACAAGTGCTGTTAGCTCTACTACTCTGCTTGTGCCACTGGTTGTGTGTCCAATGGCTCTAAATGGGGAAGAGCATCACTTGTAGCCAATTAACTTGATCTGCAGCCTGTGGTGCTTTTGAGATCATTTGTTTTAATGGGTGTTTACAAGCAGATTAGCCCTAGGACTAAGGCAACAGTCCAGCTTTAGATTCAGTTCCCTGGCTCCCTCTGAGCCTGGGCAAATCATGTAACTTTTACAGAGATACTTTTGAAGTTACTGTTTTAATTAATTGAAGATCTAGATCCCCAAAGGCTTTCATGGATCCAGCCCTTTGCTACACTTTTCCTTGGGATTTCAGAGCCAGAACAACAAGGCCCTGCTGTTCATTGCCTATGTTGAGAGTGAAAACTCCTCCAGCAGGAGCTGATGCTCATTGCATATTTGTGCAATGGGCCCAGGTCTCTGCTGGGACCTGAAAGCAACACCACCATCCAAGGAAGAGCAATTATAGCATTGAGGAGATACCAGGATCAGACCCCTGATCCTGCTGCAGTGGGCAAGTGAAAGGCTAAAGAAACAATGAGAGTGACAATTTTGCAATCCACCTAAGCCAAGACAGCTTGACACACATTCAGCTCATGGCAATCATCCTGTTGGTCCTCTAGGCTGGGTCAGGGATGAAGGGTGAGATTTTGAAGGTCTGGTCATGCTGGTATGAACAGCAAGTCTCCAGCTATCTCCAGTGACCACTGCCATTAGCCTTCTGTGGAGGCTTCACCAGTCAGGACAGTAGCTCAAGCCACCTTGGTTGGGAGCCCCAGAAAACAGGTTATCTACTCACCAAAGAAGCAGGCATAAAGCTTATTAAAATGCCTTTCCATGGAGTGTTGGCTGGAATTTAAAACACCATTTTGGTATGCAGGCAACAGGGGAGAGGGGGTAGTGCAGTTACCAGGTTTTGGTGTGTTCAATAGGTTGTGCTGTGTATATGTAATATGTCAGGAAAACCACAACATTTAGAAAGCCTGTGTCATTTTTGTAAATTAAACCCTGGGATTTCTTGTCCCAGCTTTCTTGAAGGAAATTTGAAACGAACAGTTTATTAAACTGATAGAGATAGTATTCTCACTATCTAGAGACACATCTCCATACATTTACCTTCTCGAATTGTGACTTTCCAGTTTTAACATTTCTATAGAGTTATTTCTGTAAGCCTCATATACTGAAATATATGAAAAATTAATTGGAAAACAAAATTGGTTTAGCAGTCTGAGTTACTCCAGCTATATAACACATCACTTGTTTGTAAAGCATCATATTAAGGTTTTCTAAGGTGGTATGTTGCTGCTGTGGTTTAAAGATATTAAATAAGTGCAAATGGTTAATGAATCTGTGACACACACCTTTAGAAGTTTAGGCAAGCAAATGAAGGTGAAATATATCTGTGACTGACATTTCTTTTCCTTTTCTGATCTTCTTCTGATCTTCTGATCTTCCCATTGGCCAATGTCCAAGTGGGCATTTGCAATCCATGACAAAGCTGTGAACTCGAGGACACACAAAAATAAAGAGTAACGTGGTACTTTAATGTGATAACAAAGGATGGTCTGAGAGCATTTCCTTGATTTTGAATATTTTGACAGATTGGAAAAGCCAGTTGTTTCCCAATTTACATTTCTTTGCTGGTCTGATTCTGGCTCATATATTTGAGGTTTTTTCTGCAACACTTATTGGTCTTGGGACACAGTCTTTGAGCGAAGTGGAGTGTATTACTCAACCTGTCTAAGCATGTCTTCATTATCAGCTCTCTTAAGAAGTTGCAGGAGTAACCTGTTTGCAGCAGCCATACGTACTGAAATTTTTGAAACGAGGTTATTAAAGACATGGGGAAAAACATTTAAATTAAAGAATCACTTTTTTTGTATCCCTTCATTTACATACTCCCTGTGCTAACCCCAGTAAAGATCCTACTTTTTAATTTCAGAAAAAAAACCTGTAGTGTTTTCTTTCCCACAAATTGAGTTTGCCTTCCAGACTGAAGTCTGTTACTTGCCTTGGTTGGAACTTAGACACTGTGAGTAGCCTCCTGTCCCGGACTGAGATGGGTCAGTTGGGCGTGCTTATGGTGAGAAAACATGTTCTCCTCATTCTGCCCAGCCTTCTCCTCCAGTGTGCCTTTTAAAAAAATCTTTCTCTCTGTTTTCTTTTTTTTTTTTTTTTTCCACAAGAAGGGCAGTTCTCTACATTTTTAAGCATTTTCCAGCCAACTGTGCCTCTGGCAATAGCTTTCAACAAAGGTACAATATTTCCCTGCTGTCTCTACAGGCACCAGAAGTCCCTTCTGGCCTCAGCAACCTCTGCTCACCCGTGTGGCAGCTGCCCAGCACACAGTCTTGCATGAAGGGCCTCCTGGCTGCTTTCACTAGTCTGGGAATACCATAATCTCCTCAGTACTTTGCACTTTCCAAATAAAGTGCTGACCCTTTGCGAGGCTCTGCTTCTGTAGGATCTCCTCTGCCTCAAACACACATGAGCAGCAGAGAAGGAATCACCACAGGATCAGATCAATGTTTAACATTAGCAGCTGGTGATAAAGAACTAAGATTTTTTTGGATTTGGTCACAGTATCATTAAAAAGGAATGAAAACATATTGCAGTCAGTAAATGACCATTTTCTAGCTGAGGAGATCTGTGTGGGTGTGAGGTCCAGCAGGTTGGTTGGACACTGCATCTCACCGCTGTGGGGCACCTTTGCATGGGGTAGGCTTGCCAAACCCTACAAGCAACCCTACAAGATTGGCTTTTCCCTGTGGCACTGACAGGTCCAATGGGTGGGGCAGACCCACAGCTCAGCAGCCCATTGTAAGAGTGTACCCCTACACCTGAGCAGGTGCTTCATGTAAGAACATGTAGGAACATGTAAGGAAGTTAAACTAGAACTTTCCATAGTCTTCTCATTGTAATTGGCTAGGTACCAGCACAGGGGCACTGGTTGGGTTTTAGAAATGTCTCTCAACATCTGTACCTACTTCTACTGGCAGCAAGACAGGTTGTCCCTCCTAAATCATTGAATACTTATGAAGGTGCACAAAGGAACACAAGTGCTTTTTGCAGTGTTTTAGCAATGTGTCAGGGCTTCTTTGACATCTGTTCTCAGCTTTTTCTTTTGTTTCTGTATCATTTGTTGCTTTGCTTTTATTAAAATCTTTACAAAACAATCCTGAAGAGCTGTCTCACAATTATTTGAAGCCATTTCTCTGCAAAGGCTGGACCCTCAGAGGTGGCAGACCTTTGTGGGGTTTATCACATCTGACCCCATACAAGATTCCATCACCCCATTTTCCCTGCCCATTGTGCTGTGTGTGGGGTCCTGAGCCTCGTGGAGACTTGTGCAGACATGGAGGTACATACACACACAGAGCCAGCGGGTGAAAAGCCCAGGCTGACGGCACGTCCTGCTTTTTTCCAAGTGTCCTGACTCGTGTAGGCTTTGCCTGGAGCTGCCCCAGCCCTTCTCCAGTACTGCTGCCCAGCAAACAACCCTGCCCTTCCCCAGCCCCCTCCACGCACCGACCTTGACCTGAATACCATAATCCACTCCAGCCATAAGCAATTGCAGAGTGGCAGGTCACTCAAGGATACTTTTTGCAGCTGTACTGCAGGTCACAGTCACTCTGGTGCAGGTGCTTTTGAAGGAAAACTGCCTGCTATCCCCTTTCCCAACCCTTGGGCTCCTCTGGACGCGCCCAGTGGTGTCTGCACCTGGTGTTTGATGCACATCGCACGAGTGGCCAAAATATGTAAGGGTGTATGGGATGTGGGGCTGCCTCTTTAAAGACATCAAAATAATAACTCTCCTCCAGCCCAGAGGAGTGCTGGGTAAGCGAATAATCCCCACGCTGAATTGCAGAGAACAGACATTGAACTGTCTGGCAGTTGCAATCAGAAGCCTTTTATTTTTCCTTTTTCTTCCCCCCTAACACTGGTCAGCAGCTGTGTTGTTTATAAAATGAATGGAGCCCTTAATGAAGCAATAGAAAGAAACAGTGAGAGGCTGTGTCTGTCTGTTACAAAGGCTGAGGGGGAAGGGTTGAGTTCTTAAAATACCCTGACATCCTTTCTGTCAGTTATTTAAACATTAGGCATAGGAGTGATCAGCTACCAACATAAAGTCTATATTTGGCTCAGTGGAAACGCTAAATCCACACATCAAAACAGCTGTTCATATAGACAGACGGGGAGAGGTTTCCTGTGCCTGTGATTGTGAAATAGTGCAAAATAGTGCAAGGAAAAAAAATAAAGCAGACAGCATGTGGGAGGGGGGAGGGCCAAACTGCAAGCAACACTGCTCAGTGTGTTGTGTCGGTGGACCCCATTGCAACAGACCCCATAACAGGCACATTGAGGATTGCAGGAGATACTCTGCCCAAGATGCAAAAGCAGACAGGGAGAGGATTCCAGCACTGGAGAGAAAAAATAAGCAGCTTTGCCCTAAACAGTTTTCACTCCAGCTCAGTCCATCACTCACAACACATGACATCAATCATAAACCTCAAAAACACATCTAGGTTAAAGTTTCCAGCTGTTCAGTCGATAGAGACTTTTAAAGAGGAAAGCAGCAGCATCCTTCAGCACAAAAGTCCTGCTGCCACAGGACATGGCATTGGCACATCCACTCCCCCTCTGCAAAGGAGAGGGAGGAGTGGGGAAGATAGCATGAAGTTTAGCCAGATTTTTATACAGTGGATGTCGAGGCCCAGGCAGAGGTGGAAATAATTTGGATTTCAGCAATGACATCCTTTCTATTATTTCTGGTTTTGAAGAGTACCACTGCAGTAAAGTTTTGGCATTGAGATACACTAATGCAATCAGGAAGCGTCATGGTCCCTAGGAGCCCATCCTGTTTTCTTTCTTTATAGCCCCTAAAGCACTATGAGGGGCAAACTGATTATTTTCTGGAAACCTCTTGCTACTTAATCAGAATTTCCTCTATGCCACAGTAGCTCCTTGCTCCCTGGCGGCCATTCACGCTTGGAAAAAAGTGAAACCCTAGCTCCTGTTTCCAGGTTAATGATTCTACAATATCCAGGCTAATTTTGTCTTCAACACTAATGCAGAAATCAGCATTTGCAGGTCTGGGAAGGGTTTTTATAAAAATTTCTAATAAATCTGCAAGCCACTTGCAGCACTTTAGTTACAACAGAAGCTAAAAATGCCAGGAGACCAGAACTGTAGGGAAAGAGGAGTCATAACTCCTTGTAAAAGGTAAGAACACCACTCCTCTGTGCTGCCCTCCAGCTTTTATGCACAGGAACACAGTGTTCTTTGCCAAATGAACACTTCTGATTGCAAAGCTGACATTTATGGCGATCCTAGCAACTCCTTGCAGCTCAGAAGTGCTCGCAGATCCCTTTGTGCTGCAATAAGGCTTGGATGCATTCCTCCCCATTAAACCAAAATAAACTGCCTAGGCTTGACAGGCACACCATGGCGTCCTTGTGGAAGGAATGATTAGCTATTCCCAGAAAAGCTCAGCAAAGAACGTAACTTTGCTCTTCTTTTGTAAGATGAGTTGGCACAGGTTCCTCCTGTTTTCACTGGCACTGGCTGTCAAGCCCTTTGCTGGTATCAGTCCAACCCTGACTGCTGAATCATCACATCTAGTAGAGCCTTGGCTCAGACATTACAAATATTTGCTTTTGCATCTTCCTATCACAGGATTTTTTGAGATACAGGAGGAACGAGCAGCCCAAAATAGTCCCAGCAAAGTCATCAAAGCACTTGTCCCTGAAAACTCCAGAATGTAAAGTAAGTCACTAGGTTAATCTTTGCTTTCCTGAAGTTACATTCTTGTAAGAGCTCCAAAAAGAACCACCTTTAGAAAATCCAAGTGGCATCTGCAATTTCAGGCAGGAGGCCTGAATAATGCCAGCTATTCGTGGGGAATTAATCATATCAATGGACTCAAAGATCAAAAAGGATGCAATGAGTGTGGCACCAACCCCAGCGAGGAAGTCAGACCCCAGACCTGTGCACTAGACAATACTTCATCCAGGGAGACAGAAAAAAAGCTCAAACAGCAAATAGTGGCCTTTATCATGGCTCTATATTTTTTCTATATTTCTATATCCTTTAGTACTAAAATAGTCAGTCTATGCTGAAGTATGTGGTGTTTTCTTAGAACAGCAGGCTGGAGGAAGGAAACCTCTGAGCACAAAAGTAGGGAATGAGAGATCTGAGCAAAATAATAAAAATTGATATAAAGGGATGACAAGAATATATTTCAACTGAAAAGGATTATTGTACTCCTGGTAAAATATGAAGACACCAGACATTGCAAAGTTACAAATTTATTTGTTTTGAAATAAATACAAATACTTCATTAAGAAACTTTTCTTGATAGACTTTACACAATAACTTTATTCTTTCTGGAAATTGTCTGTTCTTCCCACAAAATGTTATGGATATTCTACACAAGAGCCGAAGTTAGTCGATATAAAGGAACCTAGATGGTGTTCTTCTGAACAAGCAATCCCAAAGTATTAACGTTTGCTATTTAACTGCTCGGCATTTGAGCTTTTTGTCTGTGAGGACTGCACTTCAGCAGGTATGCACTGGAGCTCTGGAAATCCTGTCCCACTAGCTACGGAAGGACAAACTTAAGAACACCCAACTGTGACATTCTGAGTGGCAGAAAGGTATCAAGCCACTAGCTTCAAAGGAAGCAACCCAAGGAGGCTATGCAAAGATGCAGAACCAGCAGATCATGACATTTACAAAGTCATTAGACACTGTATTCCAGAGATACAGTGTTGCTGCTCCACCACTTTGTGGAATACGCTTTTCAGCACCAGTGAGATCTCATCAGTTTCAAATCTAGTAATTAGTGGCAGTTGAATGTACAGTATCTAATTACATGCCCATCCCACAGTCATTCATCTCTCCTGACAAAGAACAGCTGGATCTGTCTTTGCTTACAGAATTCCAAATTTATTACAATTGTGCTGGACACAAAAAACTCGAGCTGCAAAGAAGCTTTCTGAAGGAAATATCAAGCTGTTTCTGCTTAGCTGGCATGTACAGCTACCCTACTTGTTATAACTACACCAGCTTCTGCAGTTTGGTAAACCCTTTAGCCCAAGTTCCCAAACAGGAAATCCTACCTTGCTTACCAAATTAAAACTCTGTCCTCATTTGGCTAAGCAGGTTTTAGGGTATAGGAGGGGGGGAAGGAAGGAAGACTGGAACTAAATTTCAAAAAAGTGAAATGAAAAACCGTAAAGATTTAGTTCATCTCAAAGTCACATTAAAATTGCCTATTTTAGTAGTATATTATTGTACATAGGAAAACAGGCTTGAATACTAATGAATTAGAAGGCCTATAAATGCACGATACATTAACTTTTCTATCATTTGAAGTCAAGCTATATACAATGAATTCAACTCCAGCTTCAACATGAGGCCATAACACATTTGTTTCATTTCCTTTTCTTAAAGTCATCCTTAAAAGTTGTTTTTTTTTTTCTCCCCCGCTTTGAAACTCATCTCAAATTGTGCCAGTTTACTTCAAGAGAATAAGAGATAAAGGGGACTGTAACAGCTTTGATTTTAAAGGAGGGTATTGAGCAATTCTGGTTTGACTCTGAAGTGTTTACAACCACATCAGCTTTTGGCAAGTATCCTTTAGAATTTGGCATCCACTGAAGGAGGGCACAATAGCAGCAGCTGTCTGAGATACAAGAATAATGATAGAGCAAATGAGATGCTTCTTTTCTTTGGTCCCTCTCAGACCCTGGTGAACAGAGTTCATCCTACAGAATAGCTAGAGATTAATACCAGTTATGTTTTTGTGATACACAGGGGGCATCCATTACTTTTTCACACTGTGACCAGTTTAAAGCCTCCCACAGCCATCTAACAGGACACTTCCATGGACTTGGGGCTTGATTGTTCAGCGTTGCTCGCCGAGTTCGGCGTCAGCTCGATCCGTGTGTCTGTGTGGGAGCGGTTCCTGGAGCCGTCCCCGGTGTGGGAGCGGCTCCTCGTTCCCTCCCCGGTGTGGGAGCGGCTCCTGGTGCCTTCCCCGGTGTGGGAGCGGCTCCTCTGTCCTTCCAAGGAGGTGACGCTGGAGCCAGAGGCAGTGCGGGACCTCATCAGCCTGGTCATGCTGGCCGAGGGCACTGCAAGGAGAGCCGACCATTAACACCTCGCTGGAAGGAGCCCTTCCCTTCCTCCCGGCCTTCACCACCCCTGCAGGAGCCTCCACGGTGGAACAGGTATGTTCCAGGGTACCTTCACATGCAGAAGTACCTCCCCTGCTCCAGGCATGTAGTCAAAGAGATCAAATTACTGCAGTGGGGTTAGTGGCCAGGGCTGAGCGAGTAAAGAAGCTTTAGGGCACATTGCTGTGGCTGCAAGGACCAGAGAGAAACTGAAGAGACTCATCAACCCTCCCATTACTTTGCAATATTCAACCTTTACTGGCAGCCCAGGCTCAGAGTGCATCCTCAGAGCAGCTGTCAGAAGCAGCTATGTAAAAATAAACAGCCACAACTCAAAGAAGTCTCTGAGCCAAATGAGGTTTTTAAATGTTGTGTGCAGTGGATGAACCGTATCATTAGATGCCACGAGAGGACGCTATTACAAATTACCTTAAAAACATCAAGATAAAGTAAAAGAGGTATTTGTGGGTATAAGCTGTTTACAAAACTCTCTACTATTTAATAACATCACTTGGTCTGAAAACCCTTTGCCCAGATACAGCATGGATTTTTTACCCCCTTGCAAATGCATATCTAAAAGGCAAAAGGTAACATATCTGGCATCAGAGACTCTCTGGGTGCTTAGATGCCCAATTAACTTCAGTAGCAAGATTAGCCATTCAATAAAACCAGTACTTACTGTATCCCATTCCCTGAACAAAGTATTTGAAAGCTTCAGCAAGCTTGGCAGGCTGCAAAAGAGAGACAGAGTTATCATAGGCAGTGCTCTGGTTATATTACAATGTTACAGACTCCAAAGATGCAGGGATCTATTAAATATTCTCTGGTTTCTACTGACTGTATGAAAACTTCATTTAAAAGAAAATTCCCCCATTCCTCTCCCTAGTTGTCTCTCTATTATTTTAAAAAATGGATACCTGCATTTGAGATCTAGGGAACACAAGTGGTCTAAACCTGGCTCAAAATTTGACTAATGCAGTTACTGAGGCAGGTGAACCAAAGTAAAACAACTGGTCTCACAAAATGTACAAGGCAGTTCATACAAGACTGGCAATTGAGTAATTCTTAATCAGCAGAGAACAAATTCAGCAATTCAGAACTAATGATTATGTTTTTAGGGCAAGAAAGCTCACCAGGAATACACAAGCACAACTGCCTACAATTGACATTCTTGCCATGAGGCACTCCCTGTTTTTCTTCTCTGGTAACAGTGGCCACATAATCTTCAGTCTCAATTATGTCACATGAAAATATTTTTTGAATAATTCTCTGAACCACTGCAAAGAATGGACTTTCTATAACAGAAGCAATGCACATACTATGTGTAGCTTTCAAAAAGCCTTTTCCCAATTCTCAGTGTTGCAGCATACACTGCCTGTACAGGGACATCAGCTGCAGGCAGTTACAAATTCAGCTTTTCCTGAAGTTCACAAACACCACTTTATATTACTTAGAAATCTGTTTAAATGTTAGGTCACATTCCAAAACTAATTTACAAATCAGCTCTTTTAGTGAGACAACACAAGGGCATCATTAAATTCTCAACTTTGCCAGCCTGGCTCTATTAGGAGCTTGGAAGTTTTGCCTAAATGTGTTTTAGAAACTCCATCCAACTGAGCTGAGCCAGTGCATGCAATAACCTAGCACTGTTATTTCCTGCCTCCCACTTTCCTGGTGTATACTATAAATAGTCCAAGTAAGAATATTGTTAAAATGTCAGCCTTAATCCCCATTATCTTAGTAAACAGGCATAAAATAATACCTCTGCATTCTCACTTCAGTTCTTTACTTGGTTAAGACTCTATGACAGAAAATAATATCCCCTCCCAATCTTAATTTTGCTCTTCATTGCTCTTTAAAGAAAAAAAAGAAAGCTCAGATGACCAACTGACATCATTATTCATGAAATCATAACCATCCTTTTGGCTGACATTTGGGAACAGCAAGAACCCTACAGGAAAACACCCATGTGTTGCAGTCTGATACGCTGCAGAATGTGATTAGTGGGATTTCCGCCAGCCAAATCCTACCTGGGAAACCTGGGGGAGCCCACCGCAGTCAGCCATCTGAAATGGGATGAGAACAGCCAGTCAATCTAATGCCAGAGGAACTCACTTATGCTCAGGATATATTGATATGACCTTTTCAGCTATCTGGCAGAAAAAAACACTTCTTTTGCTGTGTGAGTAACATACACGTGGATGAACATATCAAAACAAGCTGTTAAATGTTTATGAAAGCTACGGCTGCACCCCAGAAAACCACAAAGTGCCTTGATGCTCAGGGAAAGCATCAGCTGGAGCTACAAAGGCTTTTGGCTGGGCAGCGATTACCAGTTTCTTAGAAACCAGCCTTTTAGTCCTGGTTGCAAGTTCAGCTCCGAATTACAATAATATGACTCTGTATTGACCTGGATGACAAACAGGGTAGAGAAAACAAACACCTAAAGCTCAGAGGTGAGAGGGAAAGAACTATCTGCTGAGATTGCTGATGGCAAGCATCAGCCTGACTTGCCAATGGAAGCAGGGAAAGCCGAATGAGAAAAGCTATCTTGAGTGCATGAAATATTTTTGGAGCGTTTCATTTTTCCTGCCACTCCACCCCTCAAAGTCAACCCAACAAAAACAGTCCTGTTCCAAGGAACACTACAAGCTGAAAACAGCAGAGCTGTAAATTACAGGAAAGCCCCAATCCTATCTAGGATTAGTTAGCAGCAAAACAGGCCTCCAGCAGAATATCCCTGGACTGAGCAAAGGCTGGCCACAGATACAAGGTCTGAGACAGTGTCACAAACTTTCTTAGGGTATTTGCCACACCCACATTATAGGGCACTGTAACTCAATGTTAGGAGGAAAAAAAAATAAATCTTTATGATAATTTTCACAGACTAGTTCACTGAAGAGAGATGCAGTAGAAGCTGTCAGCAAAGCATGACCAAACTTGTTCCACTGTTTGCATGCTATTGCTTCATCAGTAACAAGCTGAAGATTGCATTCATACTCTGAATGCCAAATATCAGCCAAAGCCTTTGCATGATGGTCTGCTGTCTCTAAGTGCATTTTATCAGTTTTTCTGGAAAATAGCAGTAAGATGTCCTGGACTGTACCCTCATAAAAGGCAGGTTGACCAAACTGTGGCTGATAGATTATCTGTTGATTCACCTGACATTATTGCTGAGAGACAAGCACAGGAACAGAATGAACTGGTTTGCACTCCTACTCTATTCACAGCTTTTCGAACCTTGCAAAATATCTCAAGATCAGCTTTGCCAGCTCTAGTCAAATTCATTATGGGTATGTGAAATACTGAACATTTCAACTCTCATCACTACTATTCTAAAACAGAGGAGCTGAGAAATTCCCTGCTGTTAATTCTGACAAGAAGCCCCTAGTCTTGTTTATCCCACTAAAATACTCTCACCCTGAAGGAACTATCTTTTTAAATCAGAACTTTAAATCACACTGTATTATTGGTATAGCAACACATCACTCTAGTTCTGCTTTTTTAGCTAATCCAACTGGCTTTCTGTGAGAGGAATGTTTATTTTAAAAAGTACAGGTTTTGTTATTACCTTCAGAAGCGTGGTCCTTGTTGGGTCCAGCTTTGAGTTGCATTCAACCTGTAGAAAAGAATAGCAGCATAAGGCATTGCCCACAAAATTTCAAGTAGGAGCTCCTGTACAAAACCAGATCCAACACCTTCCACCTTCCTTTCTGGCTAAATACAGACTAAACTGGCTGTCTTATGATTCTGTGTGAAGACTCTATGGATACATATACACATCTTTAATCCCAAGTAAGTCAGCTCACATTTTTAACTGCATTTTTCCATGTACAAAACCATAGTTGGGAACTGGAGACATTTTTTTCATCTGTTTCTGGGACTTCAATGGCAACAAGTGTTGTTTATCTTGTGATTTGGGGTCATCTGGTAGTGTCCCAAGTGGTGAGCAGCCATGTGGCCACGGGCCAGCAGACTGGGCATGCCCATTAAGGCACAACATTTGAAGTCATCCAGTCATCTGGGGAGAGTTATAATGGTCAAAAAGAAGCTTTTCACTACCAGAGTGACCCAGGGCAGAGCTCCAGCACCACACAGCAAGTTAAAATACCAGCAGCAGATTCCTCTCCAAAGGAAAATATTTGCGGTTCACTGGAACTGCTGTGGTGATTGTTCCTAAGGTGGTAGCTATTAAATAATAGTGCACAGGCAGAGGGGACAAACAGCATGGAATTAATGGCAGCTCTCCTGCGGTCTGGAAGAGGAGAGCCACTGGGCTGGACTGATAGCCAGCAGGGCTGCTGTGTGGCAGGGGCTCTGCTGGCCTCTCACAGCCCCTTGGATCGCCCTCCCATCCTCAGCAGGGTGGCAGAGATGGCTCGAGGTACCCACCACAGCATCCACCGCCGGGGAGCTGTCACCCACCACCAGGAGGACAGGACACCTGCAAAGAAGCACACATGAGTGGTGTCACCCTTCTGCCACCCAGCCCAGACCTGCCCTGAGCTACATTTTGGGTCCCTGGAAGGGTGAGACAGTTAAGTGTGAGAAAATTATTTGGCTTGTATTCCAGACACCTTAAAGATACATCAAATCCTGCATTAGCTGCAGATCTGCTGACATGCTCTGATTCTTTGCCTGAGAACCCATTCTTTTCCCCAGCTGGCAGCAAATCAGCCCTTGCCAGTGCTCTTATTCCTTCCTTGCTTTGTAAGAAATTGAATGTGGGCATTAGCATCAGTCTCGCACCTACCAGCCCCCAGGCCCCTGAGCTCCAGCTTTTGGATCTGTCCATCCAATTCCAAGCAGATTGTCAGAGCAACAGAGTCTCCTGTGTATAACCATCAGCAGCTGAGCTAGGGAGGACTTGACAATCTATGTTGCACAAGTTGCAGCATAAGGAAAAGGCAGATCTGACAGTCAGTCATTCTCATACCTGCTCTATCTTCCTGAAAGTTTTTGTTGTTTGGTTGGTTTTCTCAATGGTTTTAGGCTGGGGTTTTTTGCTTGAGTAAGTAAAGCTCAAAGGCCCTCAGAGCTAAAATTTCCATTAGCTATAACATATTTCTGCATGAATCTAAACACACTAACTTTCCAAGTACTTTGTAAGTACTTGAAAAGTACATCCAAATTTTCGGATGCACAGTGACGGGAACTACTTAACTTTCAATTTCATTATGTTTGCCAGGTCTGAAGAGAGGAGTTCTTCCTAATGGCAGTCCCTGACTTGCAGTAAGCTCTCAAATAAAATACTTACTGAAGGGTGACAACATTTACTCCTGGAACAGGGCGCTCAATCTCTAGGTCTCGCCGACTGAAAGGAAATGGAGAGGAAAAAGGCCTTTAATACACAGGAATTTTATACATACTTCTACATTCTTCTAGTTGAGAGAAAGCACAGACACTCATGTGTTAACTTAATCTGACACATGTAGTGGCCTCTATTACTGATGTAGATACATTTAGACTGAAGGATCAATGTCATAGTTCAGTTCCCAGTGTACAACCTTTCACCCCACAAATGCACAAGGTCCTTCTCCAATGAGTAAACCTGAGGTCCCTAAAGGCACTATTAAGCAGAACTTTACACTGGGGGAACACATGTAATCCCACCACACAAGAAATACTGTCTCTAAAGAGCTGGACAGCCTCCTGAAAGTTTCCAGTTAGAAATCAGGTAAATGTATTTACCTGTTGTAAGAGTTGACAAAGAGATGAAGGTTGGTTTGATTCATATCATTAATGATATGCTGACGGTAAGTATGGATCAGGTCATGGTTGCTGTGAATCTCTTCCTAAAGTGGAGACAGAATTGTTCAGAACAGGGGCTATTTCCTGAAAGGATCTGAAGACATGGCACAGTGGTTGTGTATCAGACTTACATCTGCACAACAGGAGTGCACCTTGAGGGAAGGGACAGCTTTCAGCACCCAGTGGAGTCACCCAGAATTAATATTAGCTTCTGATTGCAGTACCACAATTTTCACTTTAAAACTCAATTATGTTGTAATGTTAAAGTCTCACTATTGTAAAACATGTTGTAGTGCAGATGGTTACACTCAGACAAGTGTAAGGTTTTAAAACAAACAAAAAGAAGATTCAGGGTAAGAAGCCTAATAAATGTTTCCAGGGTAAAGCAGATGTTGAAAGCTTACAAACACGTAACATGGAACTCAATTTCACAATAGTAAATAACTAAGCTTTGACGACTTCAATCAGTAACATTTTCAAACAGTTGGGTTCTAAAGTCTTTATAGATTAGTTCCTGTTTCTGCTGGAATGGAGTTTTCCATTGCATTTACTAACAATTTCAAGCACAGCAAAGTAGCCTCAGAAAACAGTCCAGCACTTTGCATTAGGCTTGCACTGGAGAGCACCATTAATACTAATAACCAGCTGTCACAGAGTTACAAGTATATTATATTTTAAAAACTCTGTGGTGTTTTTCAGCTCAGAACATGAGGATATACAACTCCCATACTCATGTTTAAGTGTTGGCTGCCTGTACAGGGAGCTGCTCCTATTAGAGTTGTCACAACTGAGGTGCACTTGAGTACTCAGGACACAGAAAATCCCATGATAGAATACTGCCCAAAATGCTGGGGACACAAGTATGAATCCTATCTCACAGTTTAACTTCATCTTTTGTTGTTTAATTGAAAGCTTCCACACTCCTCCAAGCCCCAGGAGGTAAATACAGATGACTGAATACATCAGAGGAATCTTTTGAACATTACCTTTCCAAATAGATGTGAAATGACCATGTCTGGCAAGGCATTTGTCCAACCTGAAATCTGAACAGCAAGATTACCTGAGTATCTGCTATTAACACGGCCCCTGAACAAATGACACTTTCCAATTACCCATAAATAGATTAATGGCTTTTTCTCTGCTCTCTCTACATGTATGATATCCTAAACTGATATTTTACCCCCTCGACCCAACTAGAACACCATTAGGTGTTTATGTTTGAGCCATTCTCATCAGTTGACTTCACTAATGCAGTTATACAGAGAATACACTGCTGGGGGAATGGGTGTGTAGGGAATCACTCCCTGCAAGAACACCAAGCAAACCAGCCAGCTGAGTGTCATTTAACCCCACTGCCCACTGTCCTCCCCAATAACCTGACAATGCAATGGAACTGGTACCAGAAGCCCACAACCCCCAGTAAATGCTCCTGCTTTGGAAGGACTAAGAACATAAGGCACCTGCTGTGCTTTTGAGGTGAGCCATTCTCACCTTGAGAGGGGAAAGGCAGAGGCACAGATGTGGAAGAATTTAATGCCCTGAGGCATTTGATTGAGAATCAAAATGAGACAGTAGGTTCATTTCAGCACAGAAAAGTTACTACATTTCATTTAAATTAGTTTGTCTATCAGTTTATTTTGGTAAGTTTGATATAGGAATATAGTTAGTATCTAAGCCTTGAAAGAATGTTACATCATGGCTCTGCAAGTTTCTCATAGGAGTTTCTTTTATGTCAACATTTTCAGGTTGTATGAACAATCTGTACCAATATTCTTTTCCAAATACTTTTGGCATCTAAGACGCTCAGATGATTGAAACTGGATAATGCTGTTCTGGACATTTTTCTGTGCTCTGCTTCATATTTTAGACTGCGTTGGTAAACAAAACCATGGCCCAGAAAGTACTGAATGCTACACTGCACTTGAAGTTTTCTTGAAAGATGTTCCCAAAACTACCACGTCCAGGTAAACTGTTCTCCCCAGTAGTTATGAGCTCTTAAGAATTGTCCCAGTAGCTCCATTATGCCACAATGAATCTGTTTTCTTAAAGTACCTATTTCTATCACTACCCCTGTATGGAGTATTTTTGCAAATGGAAGAATAAACACCAAAGGAATTAGGACACCCAGGATGTTTAGTATCTACAGACATGCCTTGACATACGAGACTGCCAAGCTCCTCATGTCTCACAGGCTTGCAGTAAGATTTATTTTTCTAATTTAAATTTTTTTACCTTAGTTGCTGCCCAGTCCATCCAACCTTCAGCACAAGGGTTTACATTAATGAGAACTAATCCCTCCACCATCTCTGCGTGGTTTAACTGCAAAAGAGAAGGTCTAAGATTCATCAGATATTCTTTGCAACTTGACAGTCAGCAAAAAAAAAAAATAAATTAGAAAATTATGCCGTGGGGAAAAAAGCAGTAGGTTTAGTTTTATTTTGCAGAAAAGAAGTATATGTATGGAAAAAAAAATTCATTAGATCAATTCAACTGAGCAGATGGAGAACATTAGAATTTAACTTTTTCTCCACCCTCAGTTTAAATAGAGAACTCCCATTATAAAAACCTTCTGCAAATTAACTGGGTAGAGCCCAGGCCTTAAAATGGAAAATCTATGTCTTCTGGATTAGCTATCCTGCAGATTGTGGTATTTCACTTAAAAGCCTTGGCTTGTATACTTAACTGGGCACAGCAGAACAGGAATTCTCCATGCATGCTATAGGGACAGCAACGTGTAAGGGAAATCAGGTTTCAGGCTTTAGGGAAGCTCCACAAAACTTACAGCAAATCTGGTTAAAATGTAGGCACCAGCTCCAGTTCCCATTCCTATGATGGTCTTCAGCCTGCACAGCAATGAAAGAGAAGAGACAAATGAGGAAGGGTGCTGAAAATAAATTGCAGCAGTAGCCTTCCTCTTTCACACTGCAGTGTGTGTGTACAGAAGGGTGGGCTCAGCTTGGGCAAGCTGTGGAGCCTCAGAAATGTCAATGGCCCCAGAAACATTTGCAGGACCCTGGTCCTTGTGCACTGCAGGACAGCAGCTATCCTCACTTATCTTTAAGTAAATATACTGAGCAGCCACAGCATTGTTCTGATCCTGGGAGGAAAAGATTAGTCTCTGCCAGAAAAACTTATAAGATACAGACCTGCAATCTGCAGGCTAAATACAAAGCTTCCCCCTCCCCATCACAGCCATACAACAGGGGCACTGGGTCCTCTCCTCTCTAACAGGAGCCTGGCAAGGAAACATCTCCTGCTATCCACTCACTGGGGTGATGAAGTTTAAACTTCATAACCAAACAGGGCAGAAACAAACCAAATATTTGCATTAACTGAAATCAGGTTTAAAGCATCACCTTCAGGGTCATAGAAAATATATGGAAGGGGAGGCTAGAGAAAACCACTGAGAAAAAGCAGGTTATTCAATGCTTTTAGGAAAATACCTGATGGCAGTTTTGATTCTTATTAACAATATTAAATCAAGACTTTGTAAACACATTTCAGTTTAATTGATTTTCAAGGTACTGATGTCATTGGTCACATTTTTTTTTTTGCACAGTGCAACAGAACTGACAACCCAGTGCCTGACATTCGGCAGTTCAAAAAATACATCCCCTAAGGTGGCAGTGAGATAAACTGGTCCACAGTACTGTAAGAGCTGGTTATAACTGTGCAATGCCTAAAGTGGGGAGATGCTCCAGCCTGTGTTTTCCAAAGCTGCCTAACCCTGAGTGCCAAGTTTTCTCTGCTTGTTCTAAAAACCCCTTGGAGGTGTCTACCTGCCCTCTCCACTGCATACCAGGAGCATGACCTCCACAGAAAAGCAATCTTTCTCAGCTACAGCTCCTGCTAAAGCTGAACTTTAAGGGAGGACAAATCCCCAAACATGGTGCAGGTAGACAACCCAGGAACACTGCCACTAGGTCTTTCCACACTGGTAAGCTGGCATCTACATTTACTAGAGGCTCAGGAAGGTCAGACTGACCCCCTACAACACTCAAGACACAGAAGCAAAACAGTAAATATCTTCAGATGGGACTGACTCTTTTTTCCCCTGCTAAACCACACAGGAAAACGTGGGTTGTTACAGTGGGAAGAACAGATTTGTCTGTGCCCTGCCCCTGCGAGGGCGATGCAGAGAATGCTGGAGGAAGCCCCTAAATTAGGCACATGGGATTTCTCCTAAGCTGCTTCCTGTTTAAAAATAAACAGACATTTCAAAAAGGGCCAAAAAAAAAAAAAAAAGCTGTTTCAGATACCAAGGCAAAAGCAATCCACCTATAACAGAGGAATCCAAAACAACCACAAGTGTAGTTCTAGGAAACAAAATGCCAGACAGCCAAGCCCAAGCAAATGCCTGCTCTTTCAGTGAGCCAAGTAGAGAGAATAAGAAAAATAAGTAAACAATTCTGCACTCACCCAAACTGTTTCAGGATTCCAGGAATCATTTCAGCCAGCTGATCCATGGAGGGATACACATATCTAAAACAAGCACGTTTTTGAGGAGTTACTACATCCTATCCAGCAGTGTGCACTGGCATATTTTAGAGACACAGTGATCACTGTAGGGCTAGTACCAAATGCGGTCATCATGAGATCATTGAGTGTATGAGCTGAATTTAAATCAGGAGCAAGCACAAGTAATTCTGCAGAAATATTAGCATAATCTATATATATTCTATAAGTTACAGGACAATAGATGCCTAAGACCAAAACAGACCACAGTGAATCTTTCCCAAGGAAAGTTAACACTCAGAACTTATGAAAAAATTTGAGTAAGAGAAATGAGTTTCCAACCACAATGTTTGTGTTTCTAGTCCACCACAAAAAAAGTTTCCCAGTATTACATAATCAGAGAGTACAGAAATGAGTTTCAGATATTTGGCAAAAAACTTACACGGGTGTTTTTAGGGGCACAAACATTATCATAGGATAAATGAGAATAGCTTTCCATTAATATTGATGAATAAAATGAAGGCATAAGAAAGGCTGTGAAGCTGATGAAGAAGGATCAGTAAAACCAGCTCTTTGTTAATGCTCCTGGTCTTCTTAAAAGCAGAAATAAAACTCCGAGTAGAAGATTCTGAGCAAAATTTCAACTGAGTAGCATGTGGGAAACATGGTAGTAGAGTAGAGCTGGAAAACATCTGCCTAGGATGTACTTAAATCTCTGTTTCTCATCAGAATTACACCTAATTATTCTCTAGTTTAGCCTCCAAAACATAAACAAAAAGAACTACCAAGGACTGTGAAACATTTTATTTTCTTAGATTTTCTTGTTGGGAAATTAAACCTTAACATGACAGAAGCTGGTTTCACTGCATCAGCTTTGGTCTGGGAGACTATTGCAACCTTTTAGTACTTAAAGGAGACCTGTAAGAAAGAGGAGGGCAAACTTTTCAGCAGGGACAGTTGTGATAGAAAAAGAGATAATGGTTTTAAACTAAAAGGGGGTAGATTTAAATTAGATCTAAGGAAGAAGGGGTTTTTTTTACAATAAGGGTGGTAAACCCTGAAAGAGGTTGCCCAGAGAGGTGGTGGATGCCCCATCCCTAAAGACATTCAGGATCAGGGTGGACAGGGCTCTGAGCAATCTCATCAAGTTGTCCCTGCCCAATGCAGAGGGGTTGGACTAGGTAACCTGCAAATTTCCCTTCCAAACCAAGCCATGATTCTATGACTTAATTTGGGCATGCTGGTGTCCCAGATGAAGGGCAGGTAAAGATAATACAGCTTCTTACACAGCCATCATGGTTTTATCAAGTCTTTGCTAGCCACAGATGATGATGGTTGCCCTCTCAGCTGACAACTCAGAAGCGTTAACACTTGTCCAGGACATGAGGGCTAAGGCACTTAAAAGCTCATGATTTAAACAAATGCAAAGACAGGGTGACTGAAATAGCTTTGTAGGCTGCTCTGATAGACAACTGGGCCATTGCAGCTAACAACAGCATCAGACCAGCTTAAAAATTAAGCAGGGAAATAGACTGGCTCATGCAATAAGGGTACTTATAAGCTCCTTAATACGTAGTTCTTACAGAACAACTGGTCCTTGCCTTGTATCCTCCCCTTGGCTCGTTGGCTGGTCCCTTCCTCAGCCAAGCTGATTCTTGTCCAAGGGGCATCTCAAGGTAAACCTGTCTCATCTGACCTAAACAGGCAAAGCATTTTGGCAATGACAGTGCTCGTGGCACACAGGGTTTCCAAGAGTTACAGCATCGTTCATGGCACAGTCAGGAGTGTCCACAACCTCCTGTGGGGGTTCATCACCTTGTAACTGCCCAAAACTCCTGGATTTTCTGGGTAGGTTATCAATTTAACATCTACCATGCTGCCATTTCATAAAGACCACAGATTTACAAGGGACATTATGCAGAGGTTAACGCCTGCCTTGTTTATAGTAATCATTTAGTTTTCATTTAGCATTTATGTTCAGAATGTCATTACAAAACAAGCTAACTCAATATTTTAAATTGACAAGATGTAGATATCTGTCAAGGAGTTGCTTTACAAGCAGTCTACCTATCAGAGCTAAAACACAAAATTGCAGCCCCAAAGTCGACTGTGAACTTGCACAACAAAACAGAGCTCCCAAAACTCCAGTACTTTAGAAATAATGTCAAGATTTAAGTTCAAAATCCAACTACTATGCTTGGTGCAAGTACTTTTTCATCAAATTGCAGATCAAGACTTTTTATCAAAAAGAAGTAAGTATAAAAGCATGGGCTGTTTCCCTGTCAACTCACCCAGCCTGGAAAGATGGTGCTCCATCCTGCTGGCCAGGTGCATCCACATGGCAGACTGCAAAGTGCTGGGTGATTTCCTGCATATCCTCAAAGTTGAAGAGGGGATTGAAGCAAGTTTTATCTTGGGAAGGAAAAGAGAATATGAAATAATTATGCTGAAGGAAATACTAAGTTTGCAGCTGCAAAAATAATTTATTAATCTATCCTGCAGGTTAATGAAAAGTTGAATCAATCAAGTCAGCCAAGGTTTTTCATCTTATTTTTGTACCTATTAGAAATATTTGCTTGGTACATCTAATTTCTCAAAAAATGTTCTTTATGCAAAGTTAAAATACTAACAAAATTTAGCCAAGGGTATTCATCCCAGGTTTTGCCTTGGATAATTTAATCTATTTCCTTGTCAGTTTTCTTTCTTTTTTTTTTTTTCTTTAATTGTGTCAAGACAAATGGAGGAAAAAAAAAAAAAAGGCTAAGATTGTGACTTGTGCTTTTGCCCAAATATTACAAGTTAAACATTATGTGATCAACCGCTGCAGACAAATCAAGAGAAAAACATGTTTTTGGGACACTCAGTGCTGTAGGCTCCAAGGCTTGAGGTGATCTGATTTCTGACTTTTAAGCAATATTAATACAGGGAGAGGATTAGCATATTTTCCTTCTGGTGTGGAAAGCACTCTCTTTGAGATGCCTCGAAAATGGTTCAATAATGGTTTAATACTCTGTGTCTTTCTGAATGTCCTCACACAACACACATGCAAAATCTTGGCAGAATATAAAAAATTTCTGGCTCAAATCAACTGTAGAAGAATATGCAAGTCTAGAACAGCTTTAACTCTGGAAAGAAAAAGGTTTAATTTAAAGTTAAGTTCCAGATTTTTCCTGCCCTGATTCACTAAAAGTCAAAATTAAAGACATTTCTGCAAAGCACAGGCAATAAAGCTCTCTTTTTTTTTTTTTTTTTTTTTTTTTTGTCTTAATAGTAATATTCACCCCCTTGCAATAGCCAGCTTGTAAAGATCAACAGGTGTTTTTAAATATTGATACCTGATTAAGAAACCATGAACTGTGTGCAACAAATAGGACTGACAAAGGAACAAACTAGAGCATGTCTGGACATTAACCCATTATATGACAGATAAGATAAAAAGCACTTAATGTCCTTTCTCCTAATGCTGGCTAAGGACACAAAGCCAGCACTCATTTCATACTCACTTAACATGCAATTCCTATAAACCCAAGGCTGCTCATCAGACAGGACCGAAGCCCCAGCAGAGTTGTATTTTCAGTCCTGTGGGCAATACATCACCACCCTCCCCTTGAGATTTTTTACAGCATTCATACACAGTCACTGCAAACTACCAGAGATCTCTTGTCCCTTTAATTGAAGTATTCCAGCTATTTACTGAGCAAGGATAAAAAAATGACGCTTGCTATAAGAGAAGAGTTAGGTGCCATCTAACAGCCTCCAAGGACACAAACAAGCAAGGAGCTGGGAAGGGGTTCCTAAGCCCTGCTGCTTTCACAGCTCTGTTTCTGGCAGCGCTGGTAGATGAGGAGGGTACTCACGGTTCAGGCCGATGTCGTGGTAGGTGAGGATGGCCGGGCGGTTCCCCCGGGGAGTGCCACACATGGTGACACGCACAGAGCCATGCACTGTCTCCACATCTTGCTCCTGGGAGAGAACAGCGAGACTCTGTCAGGGATTGTCCCAGTGCTCCACAGCTGCTGCAGCAGACCCCGATGGACCAGGAGCACAGGCCCTGCCCCACCCCAGGGTCTGCTCTGCAGTCCCATCCTGACACCCCCCGTTCTCCCCCATGGCGGGGACTCTGCTGACATTTCACATTTGACTGTCACCTCCTCCAGTCCACAGACAATTACAGAAGCACTCAAGCTGCTAGCTCTAACCAGATGCTGAGGGGAATGGTTAAACAGTTTTTAACCACATTAAAAGGCATGATAAGAAAACAAAGAAAGCAGTTTTGTTGTAATGACACCTAGAATAACAGAGCTTACAGCTATGACTTAACATGTGCAGAAGTTCAAGTCACCACGATAAAATATTTCTGATTTCTAGAAAAAGAACTCTAGCTGAGAAAATAACTACTATTCCCCAAAGATAGCAGCATTAAGTAGCTTGTACATGCTTATTTGCCATAAGGATTTATTACATGGTGAAGCTTTGTGATTGCAGTAGTCTTCTCCAATAAAATCAGCAGCCACATGTGTTTGTCTTACAGCTCGTGATGTACATACCTGAGCATAAACCTAACTGTCTAAAGTTTGCTAAGAGAACAAAAATAAGCACCACAATAATGTTATGGGTATCAAAAAAAACAAAACAAAAAACCACAACATTAAGAAGTAAACTGCTATTATTTGGCATAACAGGAGTTTATACTGTTTACTGATCTTAAAGCCAAGGGCACCTTCATTAACAAACCAAAGTCCCCCTGAGCACCATCTTTTGGATCTCAAAGTTAGACTTACACAAAAGTTTTTTGTTTCTTTTCCCCTTGAACTTCAGATGGGTATAAACAATTTGGTATTTTGCCAACACGTATAAAGGGAATAATAATCTAACAGTTATTTCTGACACTTATTTACAGTATAGTTATGCTCACATAACAATCAAAGAATTATATAGGCAGTAGCCAGTCTTTGCAGCTCACTAGAATCCTTTATTTACTGCACAGGACACAGATATGATCCATATCATTCAGTGCAGCCTGCTGCTGGCAGGGCTTGCTTGACTTGTTCCATGCAGCAACACTCAGAAGCAAAGTACAAGTTAAATTCAAATCTATCAAAAAATTATGCTGTAGAAATCATACCTTTTAAAAAGGTATGATTACCTTCCAATATCTGAGGTAATATTTCAATATAAATCTCAGCTCCTTAATTTGCTACAAGGAACACACTGCACATTTTGTTGCAAATAAGGCGTCTAGGCAACACATCTTTTTCCCTTTTAATTACACAATTACATCAGTTTTAAGTTACAGCTGAGGCAGTGAATCAAGATCTATCCCCCCCCTTGTACATAGGAGAAGTTAAGCATCTCTGCTCTCTGAGCTACAGTCCATCAAAACTAATTTTCTGCTTCTACATCTCCTTAGAGACTCATTCCTCTGCATACTCACTGCATTACTTATCAGGTAAGCTGTATCTTCCACATCTAGGACCATCCTTAGGCAAAACAGGGTGACAAGTCCAGGGAGTCAAACAAAGGACGGGTGGCAGGTTTTTACTTTGTCCCAGCAGGAAACTGGGTTATATAGACAAGCTGCTCTCCTATATAGGCTTATGACTCCCATAATGCCCAGCTGGGGAAACCAAAACAGACTAATTCACAAGGATGTCACTCTTAAATAGGATTTGAGCCAGGTTTGACCAGGGGAAGAATGTACTCAACAGAGGTCAGACATCAAAGATGAACTAAGTCCTTGCCACACAATGTACAAAGTGCCAAATTTCAAGCCTGGGATTTAGCAGTCTTTTTTGTTGCTGTTTCCATCAGCCTTTGAGAAGCTAAGCTTCATTTCATGTTTTGTTATCTGAAATGCTGAAACACCCAAAACTTATGCTAAATTAATTCAAAATTGAGGTCTTTCCTAAAAGCCAGGATTAAAGCTTCCAGTAAACAGAAACAACTGAAAAATTAGTGTGAATCACAATGATTCTGATCAAAAAAACACAAGGCCTTTGAAATGTTTAATATCTAGTATTTCCAAAGCAGATAAGCAACACTTAGTTTAAAGGATTCCTACATCACGACACTAAAGTCACTAAGTTCAGCTTTTGTCTGAAAATATGGTATTGTACATTATACATTGGGTATATCATTAACATATAGTATTAAAATATAACTAGAGAAAGTCTCGGGTTGGAGGGGATGTTAAAGATCTAATTCCAACCCCCTGCTGTGGCCAGGGATGTCATTCACTAAATCAGATTGCTCTGGACCCCAAAAACATTCTATATCATTAATATATATTTGAGCACTGTCATTATACAACACTCCTGAAGAGATTTGCAGTGCCAGTACACAACAAATAATAATAGCTGAAATTTATTATGATGCCAGTTATTATTTTCCACATTCTACTCTTTTACGCTTAACTAATTCTAAAAATACAATAATTTGGCAACCTCAGCACTGTAATAAGAGTAAGCATTACTGTGTAACACACCTCCTGCTGAGTGTGGAATATTGAAATTATTTTCTCCTCAGTTAGAGACTAATAGGCACTTCATATAATCAGATTTCTATTGCTAGAGCTTTCCAGTAACAACAGTGAAAATCCAGAACCTGTTTTCTTTGCAGGGAGCACCTTCAAGATTTAGGATCGCCCTACTTCATGCATGAAAGAAAAAGTCTGTTCCTGGTAGATAAGACCAAAGCCTTGAACTTGCACATCCCACTGACTGCCACAGAAAATTCTTCCGGAACTGGAAACCTGAGTCTAGTTCAAACTCAGTGTCAGCTAAAAATAGTTCAGAGACAACAGGTGACCATGCTCCCAATAATTGGCATAACACAGTCAGTTTAACAATTGGCTCAATTCCTCATTATTGTCACAGTGAGACTCCCCCAATTCAGTAGAGTTGTGATATTTTCTTGTAGCACAGATTTTTAATGGGAAATGCACACAAGGTTCCAAAAAAACAATCAATTCAAACCAGTTTGTTTGGTGACATCAACAACTTCACATCCCTATTGATCCTATTAAAGATCAAGAGATTTGTCTACGTGATGTAGGGATGGATGTTTTCAAAATGCAGAGCACTGAAAACAGATGGCAGCACATCCCAATCAACATCAACATTATAGTAAGAGGCTCTTCACCAACTGATTTGTATTAAAACACTATCTTGGAAAAAAAATCCAAGGTACACTAATCCGATAGAAGGATAAAGACAAACACACCATCTGTTCACATCTCTCACTTTAACAGAGGTGCAGTCTTATCTTAGCACACTAAACACACACAGAAAAATACTCTCAATATGTGCAATTTAAGGGAGGCAGTCACAGTCTGGAGGGGCTGGTAGACTCTAAAATAGATTTTGTTTTTGCTTCAAGTGACCTTTTTATTTTTTCATGAGGTTAGAAGAGGAAGACAATTTGTTATCACACAGGAGGGCTCATTTATTCCTTCCCCTCTCTACCGCAAGTAACACGTGGATTGAGAAACATGTTTATGGACAAGTTGTTTTCTGAAGTACGGAATATGCAACCAAAATATCTCAGATATCTAAAAAGGAAAACTCTACACGCACACGGAATGTTTTGCTAAATACGTCATGTTTTATATTTTAAGTAAAATACTGCATTCCATCAAGATTATTTTAAAGCTTTCAAATATACTTAATCCTCAATTACAATCTCATGCTTTTATTTTAATTCATAATATTATGACTGTTAAATACACCTCCCTTCCCTTGCCTTAGAACTGAGGGAAAAGCTTTGGAGCTTTTAAAGAAGATTTAAATAGCTTTTAAATTTCTAGGAGATAGGTTACACAGGTATTACTATAATAAAGTTCTTAAGTAGTATGAATTTAAAATGTACTATTTTCTCACTCTTCTTTTTCAATTTCTTGGAAAATAAAAATATTTGCGCTTTTAATGTGCTATTTCAATGTTGAGTTTCAAACTCCCTTTGCCCTGAAGTTCTTTAGCATTTTCTCCCTAGCTTTTTTTACTATAAAATAGAATTTAAATTCATCTTTTGCTTGCTATTTCTTAAATCCCCAATGTTCACGTTTCCAATTATTTTTCTTTTTTTTTAATTTGTTAACATTTCTATTCTAAATTAGCAATATTAAGGAAAAGGTTCCCCACATCAGGTTAGGAGTCAGACACATTAATAAGGATGATGACTTCAGATGTAAATGTAAGTGACCCTGCTAAGGTGGAAACCAACAACAAAAACTTTCCTGCAGGAACTGACGCAGGTTATTGCGACGGCTCTGCCCAGGGATTCTTCCTAGTCCGATTAGCACTGGGTCACCCTGCTCTGGCGAGAACAAAACCACAGCCACCCCCATCCCTTTCCTTCAGTGTCCCCAGGGATGAGGAAATCTACACAGCACACTGGAATCCCACCCCTCCGGCCACGTGCACCAGCTGATTCATCTCCCTGTGCAGGACAGCTCTTCCCTTCTCCCTGAACAGGCAGGGGGAAGTAAAGCAAAAAGGGATCTTTCGTGCCTATGGATACAGATGGCCACGAGCCATGAAGTGCAAGGGACCACGTCGTCTCTGCTCCCTACAGCTGCCACACAGCTCCAAGTTTTGCTGAATTACTGAGAAAGCAGAGTGCTGATGGACTGAAACACAAAGCTGGGAGGATGAATATGCACAGTGATGAGGAGCCAGGGCTCCATTGGCTGCAAAGCTACTGAGCTAGAGAATACACACATACATCAAACTGGAAATGCAATTAAAATGTGCTTGGCACGAAGACAACAAAGCCAAGACAACAAAGCCACCCAGGGCACAGTGCCCTGCACCGGTTTGTCATCAATTATCCTAAAACAGGTTTGGCCAGGAACACTCCCCTTCTTGAGACACAGGAGACCTTTACTTCAATTTTCAGGTGGGTGCTACAGACAGACACAGTAACAGAGAAATTGCTCAGAGCAAGAGGCAGCTTAGAGCTGTCAGTTCTTTCATCTCTTGTCTTGGCCATCCCCCTGGTAGCTTCACAAAGATTCTCCTCCTAAGAATAACCATGCACATGTCTTGCAACATGTGCTTTCAGAAAGGCAATATACCACTATACAGAGGCTTACTTTAAAAATGGAAAGCTATCTTTAACTCCAGTTTGTCTAGAATTGCATGTGAAGTAAGAATCTATTTTTTTTCCAAATCTGAGAAACTAGGTAAAAAATATTCTTGGAAGGAAAACACCTCATGGACAGTTCTTTTCACTAGTGGCAGAAACAAAGTCATTAACTGAACACTGCTTAACTTGTTACATGAAGGCTGGAGGAACTTGCAGTGGGTGTGGTGGACTACCACGTCCATATACAGGCATTAAATAAACCCCATCCTGCCAAGCATCAATAATTTCTTTCCCTGGCCAGGTCCATCTTCTTTCCATGTAGTCCATGGGAGAGGCTGCTCCCTAAGAGCACACTTCAGCCTCTTCACACTTCACCCAGAGTGCCCTGGGTGCTCTAGGGCCACATATGAGTTTCTCTAATGAACTAAGCAGTCAAATCTCTCATAGCAGTTCCAAATCACTTTTTCCACAGATCAACCACAAAAGAACTTAAAGACAGGGAGGGTACTTGTGGTTTTAAGGACCAAAACTAAGTCTCCTTTGCAGTTACAATTCTTAACAAAATGCATTGAGACTGTTCTTCCACATTTTCCCTGAACTAGAACAACTAAAGATTAAACTCTTAACAAAGATAGATCATTAAAAAAAGTAAGAGCTGGCAGAACAGGGCTAAATGACAAGAACCACTGCTCTGGATTAGCGACTGTTAATCCAAAACATGGAGAGGAAAAAAAAAAGCAAAAAGGCTTAGAGAATTTGATCTTGCAAGTTAAAAAAATCTATATATACACATGGTTTACAAACCAAGCAATTTATTCCAAGAATAGAAATGAAATATGGGTCACTTCTGGATTCTTAATCAAAATACTGTAGTATTCCTGTTAGCAGACTTAATCTGGGATTCAATTCATTTAGACCAAGTGATCAATCTGGAGCCAAACAGAAAGCTTCTCCCATGCTGTGCACAGTCCTGCAGGAAGCTGTCGGGTGACAGCCTTAACTTACATTTATCAAGACTTCAGGCAGTAGATGTCATTAGAAAAAAAGAGGGGCAAGATGCAGGATTAGTGTAAATTACAGATTTGCTATAGAAGAAAGAACCCTTGAAAGATGAAAAAAATGTCCAAGATAGCTGTCTCACTTGGTTTCCAAGGAAAAGTCTTGAATTTGTGCTGTATTTTTTAAGCAGTTGGCACATTGAATACAAATATATAGACAGGTGCTAATAAAGCATAACATGCAATGAAGTAGAGAAGGGTTACTTCCTTCAGGGACCTGAACAGAGACTAAAACAATTCAATAGCTTTCCCTAGTTCTGCACAGTCTGCTTCCATTTCTATACACCTTGACAAAAATGAGACACCCCATGAGCCTCTTTCCCCAGCACATAACCTTGTCCCTCAGCAGTGGGAAAACACCACTCACACTGTTCATCAAGGCAGGTACACCCTCCCTGATCTCCACCCCAGCTCAATCCAGCCTGGATTCTGCAACCATGCAATTCCTTTAGTCTCAGCTAAGAACCAGCAAGGACAAGCTTCTCAGTCAAAAGCCCAAATGGCAATAAAATAAGGGGAGCCATGTCACCTCTCAAAAGCCGAACACTCAGAGAAAGTGAAAGGCCACCAGGTAACCAGAGTCTAGTTCAAACTCAGTGTGCTACGTAGCACTGGTGTGCTACAAACTTTTATGTTCTGTCTCCAAATAAAAATATAGAAATGCCATCACTCCTATTACTGACAGTACTGACTGCTTAGCACCTTCCAGCACCCCACAGGCTTCAGGAACGTTTTGGAAAATTTCAACAGCATAATGGGATGCATCCAGAGGAATGTTTCCTCTGAGGAAATGCCTGCACAGTGCTAACGAAAGCAAATTAACTGGGGAAAGTGTGTGTCCATGTGGGAGGGGAATATATTGTTTTCACTACCACTGCCGAAGATTCTCATTCTCTTAGCAAGAATAGAACTGCTTGCAAACCAGCCACCTCCTTTGACTGAAACTTTCTCAGCTCCAGTCTGAAAAGGCCCCCTGTGGTCCCCTTCACATCGCTACAGCACAGCCCCATTCAGATCCCTCTCCCACAGTGACAGCATTCCTGGCAAACAGGCAGTCCCTTCTGGTCACATCTTGCTGCTTTCTCAATTGTCAATTCAATCTCCCCTCGTACAAAAAGAAAAAAAAAAAAAAAAAAAGAGAGAGAGAGAAAATAATAGCTTTACGTGCCTGAACATCGAAGTCTGGAAGGAGGCGAGTGATAGCCTGTGAAGAGAATTGAAAGCATTAATAGAAGTAACTTGCAGCTATGGAAATCTATGCTTGGATAGGAGTTCTAGCCCCCAGTTCTGCAGCTGAGAGCTCTATCCATTCAATAAAAGCTTTTCTGATGAGCATCAAAATTCACCCACTAATCTTCATGGAGAAATTAAAGCAGTAAAATACTAGACTACAGACCAAAAAAAATGAAGGACAAAAGCTGGTGCATCCTCAGTTATTGTTAAATCTCTGAGCAATACACTCACAAGGAGCAGTAAAAGTGAACTTTTCTGCATCACCTATCGTAGCCATGGGACAGCCTTGGTCCTGCCTAGGATGGGAAGTCTCTGTTCAAGAATGCACTGAACACTTGCAACTCATGAAGTTCAGCAGTCATTACTGGGATTTGGTTACATGATGTAGAAGGTGAGAAGGGTCTTAGTCCAGCCAAATTTAGTGTTTTCAGTGTTTGGGAGGCTGGCTGGACACAGAGAGAGGTCCATTCCAACCTGCCATAGCTGCTACTGAAAATCTCTTGCACCTGTGGAGGGTCTCCACCAGGAAAGGAGTTAAGTGACAACCTCCCCACCTCCAATCGCCTACAAGGCTTATAGCTTCAAAGGAGGAAATGTCCTACAGTTACCTCCTTTTTTTGAGGGAGAAGAAAGAAGTCAAATTCCTATTTCCACTGCAGGGCTGAAATCAGAGGCAAGAGCAGCCAAGCAAACACTTTATGCTTCAAACTGCAAAAGAGGCCAAAGCTTGAAAAATAATATTGAGATAAAAAGGAAAGCTTAGAATCCTGGCAAGGAGACCACTCAGCCTCAGAAGCCCAGGTAAATTAAGGACGGATGTCAGAAGGACCATAGTTACTTTCTTAGGAGACCCTCAAAGCACTTCAGCACAACCTGTAATTCCCACAGTTGTGACTTTCAGGCAATTAGGCACAGTTTGAACATGCAAACAACTACCTAAGATCTGACTGAGCAGAAATAATTTTACACAGCTTTAGCTTTAGACAGTATGCTGTGTTTTACTGTATTGCTGGTCTCATGACCTTTTAAACACAGCATTTCAGCCACTGGTGTTCCAGTGGGACCCATAGCTGAAAGGAGCAAGACTATTTGGCATCTGCACTAACAGCATATGAAATAAGGGTGATCACTGCTCAGGAGCAAAGACTTGGCTGTAGCAGAAACCCAGGCACAACAAGCCAGGACAGCTCCAGAGAGCTTCATTCAATAACCAACTCAAAATCAGCTCCACTGTTCATCTCAATACATTGAGCATCCTTCAAGGCAACCTTTTCCACTTTTTCAAACTACATTAACATCCTTCATGTATGTTACAATGTCCACAGAGGAAATTAAACTGTGTCCTAGTTTCCCTAATGCAGACAAAACTTAAGGTAAAGTAATGAACAAAAGCATATAGGGCTCATTGTCAAGATTCTAACTTTTGACCTATGTGGTACCAAAACCCAGGAACTTAATTCAGTATTTTAAGATATTTCTGAACTTTGAAGCAAAAATATTTCAGCACCAACAGAACTTCTGCTTGGAATCTTCTTTGCTTTGATAGTTCTGAACAATATGGGCATTAAAAAGGGGTCTTAGTTTCTGAAAAGTTTGAGTGCTGCATTCAGTGTATCCAAACAAGCTCTGCTTTCATGCAATGTCCTTGGCAAAAGAGCTGTGTTTAAAGTTTCTCTAGCCATTTCACTGCAGTCACAAGTGGAAATTATTTTCTGAAGTGTTTACATAAAAGAGGGAAGGAATAAAAAAGAAAGTAGCAGATATACACTAGAATTCATTGCTCTAAGACGAGGAAAAAAAACCCCAAGACATTTATATACATAATTGTCAAGAAAAAATGACATTAGGAACAAGAGAAAAAGTCTTGTTTTGTTTTAGTTTTGTTTCATGAAAATGTTGAGATGTTTCTTCACATATTACAGTGAACTTTTTTGCCATGAACATACCAAAGCACAGAGTATGGCTACCACTGAAGAGTCAGATAGCTGCTGAATCCAGATGCTGTTGATAGGGGTTTTTTTCTTGTTTTGTTTTTAAGTCCAAGAAAGAGTGGAAAACAGTATAACAAGGTTAAAAAAATAGCTAGGATGTTTCTGTGCTGCAACTCCAGTGGCTGCAACAGGCTGTGGGTTGTACACAGCCAGATGGCTGGAACTCATGGCTAAGTGCACTCAGAGGACAAGAAGGGGCTCAGCCCTGCCTTTGGACTCAGCTTGCCCAAAGGAAATGTAAAGGCTCTCTGGGAGAGGCAGCTGACAGAGCAAAGCCTGTCCTTACATTGAGAAGTGTGTAGCTATAGAGGCATGTACATGAGAGTGTCCAATTGGCATTATTTGGTTCAGCTAAAGACACCCAGAGCTGTCATTATTCAGAGAAGAAAAAAATGTCACCATCATATTTAATGAATAAAACCAAACAAGAACAAATAATTAGAGTCAGTTTTTAATTATTAAAAAAAAAACAACAAAAAAAAACAACAAAAAAACAACCCAATGAACTATTCTTATTCCATCTCCAGTTTTTCTTTACTTCTTCCATAGAATATGTTCAAAATAATCTAAGAACACATGCACAGTTCCAAAAGCAGTCCTGACAGAAAACACATAAGCTCTAAAAAGCTTTAAAATAATTACCTCCTCCTTCTCCACCAGAGGTTTCACCTCTGCAAGGTGAGCATCCTGGAACTCTGTTGACATGGTCAGTAGCTGATATCTGCAAAGAGGAAAAGAGATTTGTTCTCAGCTTGCATCAAAGATTAAATACAGGAACAAGTAAAGATCCTGCTCCACCCAGCCCCCACAATGACCCACTCTTCCAGGTTATAGTTTAAAAGACCTCTGCATGAAGGTTAGGAATCTCTTGTAAAATGCCTCCCTGGTTTATTTATATACACAATCCTGCACAATATGAGATTAAAGAAATATTAAGGCTGCAAGATCAAACAGAAGTTTGGCAGCTTCAAAGCAGAGAATGCTGAAGGAAATGGGGCAGGGACAGCAGCGAGAACCATGGAAACTGTCATCCCACACCTACCTACTGAAATTTGCTTGAACAGTCATTTCTGAAAACTTTGTTATTTTTCAGTGTATGCAAGGCTCCCTCACTATCCCCTAGATTTTTACAGTGAGAAAATCGAACTGGACACACCTTAGCATCATTTTATTGTCAGATTGATGTGCTCCATTCTTCAGGACAGATAAAAATCAAATACTCCTTTAAGTGGACACCAACAAGGTTCGTGCAATAATGCTATTTTCAAAGCTGTGAAAGGAAGGAACAAGGCTGCTGTATCCTGCTCTCGGACACTGTGATGTCCAGCCCTCAGCTGCAGAAAGCTTAACTGGAACACAGACACAGCAAACCCAGGAGAGGTGACTGCCAAGACAGAGTCATAGGCCATGGCTCAGGTGCAGAGAACCTTCTGCACTGGTCCAGACTGGGAGTTGAGAACAGCATCTTCTCACTGCCTTGACAGAGATAAGGTCCCGAGTCAGGGCAGTTCCCTGTGAAGCTCTAGTGAATGACTAGAAACAGTTCTTAAAAGAGATCTAGAACTGCTGCAGCAGCAAATACAGAAGATAGTATCTTTTTATTAAAGATCCTTCAGCCTATGGAGAAATGCATATCATGTGGGGTTTGGGCATATTCAACAAATTTCCAATTTCGTCCATCTGCACAGTTATAAAAGAAATTAAATATTTACTTTTTAAGAAAATTTTAGAATAGTTTCAAGTAAAGCATACAAGTAAGTGTACTCAAAGCAAGCCAAAAGCCTGAAACATATTTAGGAATTACTGATTAAGTGTAACTGAACACATTTTAATTATCGTTTGAAGATAAGCATAGAACTACAGTACATAACTTACATTGATTCTTTAAAGCATGATTCCCCATCTCCTGACTTAAATCTGATTTAAGCCCCTCATGCTGTTTACATAAATGACCTGATGGCTCAGGATGGGCTCTGAAGCCCACAAGGGCATCCAGGCAGTGGCAGCAGCAGCATTTCTCACTCTGCCCCATGGGTTAACTGGATGCACCTGTCCCTGGGCAAAGATGGATCCAGCAGGACAGCTGGATGCTGCAGAAAGTTACAAAGGGACACACAGACTAAAAGTTAATGCTGGAAAAATGTGGGTGTCCATCCACATTCAAATAGCTTTGGAATTTAGGAACTCCTCTTGCCAGCTATGCAACTGGGAAGATTTTTGTTAAAAATTAGACTGTGGATTTTAAGTTTAGAGAAAATTTTCATTAATATTTTACACCACCAGTTGATGCATGAAGGCAGGACCAAAACTAACCCCATTGCCAGTGCTTTGTCCTTCAAATTTACAAAATGACATCAGACATACTTGAATAGTCAGGAGACTCAAGTGACTCTGAGTCACCCTTTTCTCCAGGTTTTTCATTGTGTTTTGTCCATTACAAATTTTAATCATAAAGAATAAGCAGAGGAAAACAATGCAAAATTTTAAGAAACTACAAATGACATTTAGAAAACATTACATGTTTTTGTGATTGCAGCCATCTATGTAGTCTGCCATTCTACACAGTGAGCCATTGGGCACAGCAGAGAGGAAAAATACATGGCTGTTGCAATATTTGGAGGTTGAAATATTCATATGCAATTGCACCTGTGAGCTTTTTTTTTAATTCAGCAAGTTCTGTTAAGATAAAAACCTTAATATTGCACCTAATTCTGCAATAGGGACTAGAAGTGTAAGAGATGTTTCTATGGTTTTCCCATAGGTGAAGAGAGTAAGAAGCCAGGTCCCCTGCAGATTTCCAGCAAGAAGTGGCTCAAGGAACAAAGCCACAGCCACTGTTTGTGGAATAGAGATGTTTACATGGGGTAGTTTCAGATTTTCAGGGACTCAGAACATGGACTACAAATGAGCGAAAAAAAACTGTACCAAAAAAGAACAAGATGGATGCTTTTTATAGCCTTCAAAACAATCCTGTTTTCATAACAGTTCAAAGTTGTTGCTCTGTGTTTCCGAAGGAGCCGGCGTTAGGAAGTGCTGACCAGCAGATTGCACGAGTGCCACCAAGTCTGCTGAACAAGAGCCCTACCTTCCACCAAGTTCTCACTTTTGGAAAGATGCCATATCTTGGAGCCACAATGTCTTCAGATCAGACATTTCCAAGCCCTGGGTTTTCCTTCTGTGCATCAGGAGCACCTGAAACATTCCTACCAGGCGGCAACCTTGCATTAAAGGCAGGATAACACCACGCTGTTTGTTCACAAGAGCTGGCAAACAAAGCCCCACTATCTGATAGAACTGTAAAAAACATCTTATTTTCCAAGGAGAAAGACGGGGAAGTGGCTTTGTACCATCCTTGTTCAGCACAAATTTTATACTTTCTAAATAGGTGCTTTGTGCTGCCCTCTGTTATGTGACAGGGCGGCTCAAAGCTGATGTATCTGCATAACTCTCCTAAATAGATAACCATACAAGCATCCCTTTATACACATTTCAAAGCACTTGCCTCACAGATGCCTTCCAAAGACAAAGTTCATTTATACACTACTGCTTGCAGATAAAGTTGCCAACTTGGAGAAAAACAACTTTTTAACTCTGCTTGGCCAATTCAGCCTGCTGAGAGGTCCCAAGCTCTCCTCTCCAGGAAAAGCCACTTCCATGCAGTGGCCACCCACCACCCTGGACCCAGATACCTGTTGCAATTGCTGCTCAGTGGTTTAAGTTTTAAAATAATTATACTTCAAAGAGAAAACTAAATGTTTAAGACACTTCTGAGGTGGCAAAATGCTTTCAAACTGACACATATCTATCTTTCCCACATAGTAGGAAAAGCATCACACTGAAGGAAGCAAGGAAGGTGTAGGGAAGGGGGAGGTCATCTGTGCAATACTATTAATTTCATTCAGAGGCTTTTCCATATCCATTCCAGCCCAATCCCACTGCTCCAAAACCACTGCAGCAAGTGTCATAACCAAGGCTAACAGCTCAGGAATCTCTATCAGGAGCCTGATTATTTTGATATTAAAAGTTCAGAATACATCCCCTCTCCTTCTGTATCATTACTGGAGGGACAATCATAGCTGCAGCCTTGTTTTGGTAGCAGAAGGCACAGGATAAATGTGCAGCTTGGCTTTGCATTACAGAGATCCCAGCAAGAGGCTAAGAAGGCACCCAGCAGGCCACCCCCAGACATTAGGTAATATGCATATGTGTGACCAAATTCCTTTCAAGCACAGAAGCAAATCAAGTTCCAAGATCCCTCATTTCAAACTTCCTATTTCTGAAGGCACATGGTCCAACCTTGTGCCATGGGGTGCATAACCAAAACACAATGGCCTCACACCCATGAAGGACTTGGGGGGCACTGCTACCAGCTCTACAGGATTCCTCTGCCCTCACACCCAACCAATTTTTATTTACGTGCTATCATAGAAAAAAAAAAAAAAAAACAACAAAAGGTTCCTGCCTGAGTGTTTCAGAAAGAAGGTGATTTCCTCAAAAGGCAGCAGAGATTATTCTCCTTTTAAGTACTGATGTGCAGAAGGGTAACCAGAACATCTTGATGGCATTTTCACCTGTGCAGGCTGAGCAAGCAGGAGGGGCAGCAAGCACTTTGCACGTGTGGTTAAATACTCGTGAGCATCTAATGTTAAAGAGGGAAACAGTTGTGGGCACTGAGAGCCCCAGCTCCCAAGAACTGGTGTTGTTCTCTTTGGAGAGAGAGGGACCATGTGAAACTTGTGCTCCGGGACCACAGGTGAAGTGTTTCCAAGCCAGTCACATCACTCTGCACTTGATCCCTTGAAAGCTAAGGGTGTCTTCAGCACTGTCACAAAAGAAGGTAGGATGGACAAGGGTGGCAGAGGCTTTGTGCACATGTAGCAGCTCCCAGAACAATTATGGAAGGATGAGACAAGGATGGAGAGAGTTAAAATGTCTCCAAAGCTCTAAAAAAGTTGACTGGCAAATATCCATATAAAAAAATAACCAAGCATCTCAGGCCTCTGACAATCAAGGGAAGTTACTGTGATGCTCAAACAGCCTTTGAGCCTTCCACGGTCAATTAGACCTCTTCCCATTATTAACAGTAAATGCTGTAAACTTGTCTGACTGGCCTAACATAAACATGGTTACTGCAAACTGGAGGAAAGCTTGAAAAAAAACTTGTTTCCACTAAGCAGAGACTAAACAGAGGCAAGTGGACATCAAGACAAGACAGTTCACAGCACCCGTGTGTGGTTATGGGCCATAATGCATCTCTAAGTGCAGTTTACATCTCAGATATTTTATAACAAAGTTGACAAATTTAATCTTCCTGTTTGTGAATCAAATGATTCATTTGCAAGCATCCAAACAGTTCATGCATAAGCATCTGCCCCCACTCTGCCCTGTTTAAACTACTCTTTGTTACAGGCATTGGTATCACAAGGTCCTTTGTGTACAGTTACTGCTTTTCTCTGACATTGTTCCACACAATAAATTATGAAAGAGGTTTTACAGCAGTTCCTCCCCTTTAAAAAAGGCAAATGACTTTTGACAGTTAAGTAGGATCTGAATAAAGAGCTTGAGCAGGAAGTGTAAAAAGCTGAAGCCCCTCAACTACCTGGGACGCTTCAGGCTTCCTTAGCCTCTGGTTACACATTATCTCCACTTGCAACTAAAAGTTAATAACCTGACACAAAGGAAGTTTGAAAGCAGAACCCTTAAATAGCCTGAACTTTCAAATGAGAAAAGGTCAGGAATCAAAGCATTAAATCAAATATTATCAGGAAAATGAAACAGTTACACTGCCTGGTGGTCTCCAGTTCATAGATATCTTGGCAGCTGCTATCATCTAACCCTCTTCAAGCACAGTACACTGCTGATACTCAATTTCATTACTTTTTTTCTAACCATTTTGCTTTTATTTTCTTTCAACCCTCTTTGTGAGTTACTCCACCAGCATGTTTTCATGAAGGCTCTAGTTGAAAATGAGAGCTGGCAGCCAAGAAAAAAACCCCACAAATGCAGGTTGTTGGGAGGATAATGTAGGAGGATAATGATAACAGTGATTTTTTTCAAACCAAAAAAACCAAGAAGAGCTTTAAGTTTTAACCATTTTTAAGTTTACACTTATGCTACGTGCTAACCAATCTGATTAGGAAACCAAAACTTTTCAGCCAAGAACTCGAGCCCTGTGCCAAGTAACAGCCGGGTGAAGCCACAGGGAGACAGCTGCAGGGGCAGAGCCAGCAGCTGACCCAGCACAAAGGCACAGCTGGCAGGCCACAGCATCTCCCCAGCCCCATGTGCCAGCAGCTGGGACCCTCTCCTGCAGTGAGGGAGGAGATCTCCAGGCTCAGCTCCAGGCCACCTCCCCTGGCTTGTTTTCACTGGTGCCACTGGCCCCAGTGCCTGAGGGACACGGCTCAGCTGTGTCACTCTGGGATCAGACACAGCCTTTGAGCTGCCAGTTCCTCAGCCCAGGGGCTGGGCACTCTCCACATGCATAAACCACGCTGGCAGCTGCACATGGAGAGTAGCACCAAAACACAGGGAGCTGCAAGCAGCCCTTCTGTCTACCCCACAGAGGTTGAGCAAGAAACTGTTGCAATACAGCTTGCACAACTCTCTGTCTCTTGGATGCGATGAAGAACGTTCCTTAGAAAGCTCAACGTCCTCCCATGTCTCACAGGAGTAGAAGCTGGCTGTGGGAAGGGTTGGTGAGGTGGCCAAAGGACGTGCCTGCTGTCCCCATCACTGCTTTGCTGGACTCCCCTGCTGTGTATCCCCCCTCAACATAATGAGCAGCCATCTCTTCCTGGCTGGCAGGGAAATGGAAAGATCTCCATGCCTTAGGGCTTTTTCCCATTGTAGCAATCCCTAATACTACCTACACTACAACATCACAGTTCTGTGAGGGACAGATCACAAATCCTAATGCAGTTCTCAACAATTCATGCTTCTTGAGCATCTAGCACCTGTAACTGCCTCAGGTCATACCTCTGTGACAAGTGGTTCTGTCTGATAATGCAGAATAAGTGTTAAAGGCCAGGTTGGATGGGGCTTTGAGCAACTTGGCCTAGTGGAAGATGGGCTGGAACTAGATGATCATTAAAAAGACTCATCTGCCCAGTCACACTGGTACCAGTGTTGTGCTTAAGGTTTAAAGGACTCCAAGCCATGGGTGGCAGCACTGGAGGGTGGAAAGGATGAACAGCAATCAGCTGCTTTCCCAGGCTTTGTTTCCTTACACCTACCCCCCAGCCAAGCAGTCTCCTTCTACTGCCCAGCACCCTCCTCTGCATCCATCCCACTGCCTACGCACAAAGGTCTGAAACAAAGATTAAAGGAGATGCACTGATACAGGACCTGACACCTGCTCTGCAGTGTTGGGCTGGGCTTTGGGGGGCAGAGGAAATCACAGAGATGTTACGAGGGGATAGAGATGGATTAGGTATTTCAGAACATGGGAGAGACTGCTTCTGCCACAAAGATTACAGTCTAAACAGACAAGAAAAAAGCTATTGTTCCTGCAGCTCACCAGTGTCAGGACATGCTCCCTGCCCCCTCCTATTCTCAATCTGCCATGCTTTAACAGCTCAGAGCTGCTGCCCAGCTGCAGCCGCTTCAACAAGTGGGTGGCTCTGTCAAAGTTAGAGGCAAAAACATACTGAGATTATTCCAGAAGGGAGAGGCTCACAGGATACTCAGGGGTGAGGAATGCTGTCTGGCTCTCTAGGTTGCACCCTCGCAAGAATATAGTGGATTCTTATTATATGTTCTGCAATTTTCACATTGATGTTGCAATGATGAGGACTTAAGTTACAAAGCATCACAGCTAAGGTTGATGATGGTTCTTAATTTACATTTATTCATGAGGTTGCACTATACTGGTTGCAGCTTCTGAATACATCGACAACTTGTTCTACCACCTACTAAAGTTGCTTGGTCATCGCTATTACAAGTTCTCTTTCCCTGCCAAAATGTCTTGGCTGAAGTTTTCCATGATGGGTATATGAGGGCTTTTGCTTGTTTGTTGAGGAGAAAAGTATAATTTATGGATATTATTCTGTTCCCATGCACAGCCAGTTCCCTTTTCTAGGATGAACTTTAGCCTTTAGAGCTTAATCTGAACTCAAACTTACACAAATGGCCATTGTGTTAAGACATCTTTCGTTCTTCCCAAGCAAGTCCCCTTATAAAATTACCCAAACTTAAGCATTTTCACATGCTAAGTTACTTAGGACATCTGGGCAAAAGTCTCCCCACTGCCTACATGCATCAGGACCCAAACATTCAGTATGATCTCCCGAAGGGCTGAGCACACAGCCCATACCACAACAGGTGGCACTGGTGAGGGAGTGTCTAGATCAGCACCATCCAGTACAGAACACTCCTTGCTTCTGAAAACAAGCCCTTTCAAAACCCTTCAAAGTGGGCAAAAGGCAATTCACCATCCTCAGCTGACTTATTTCAAAGCCTTACCCATCTACACACCAGGTTAACGCCTATCACAGGCAGAGAACTTTGTTATCACTTTCCAGGCTGTGTTTACAAGAAAGGTTGCACTTATACATGTCCAAGCTTTTATACAGCATTAGGATTTTATATAAAGCTTCATAAAATCCATAGTGCTTCACATGGGAAAAAATGCGATGCTCTTAAACTGAATCATCTAGGAAAGAAAATATAAAAGGTCATCATAAAATTCTGCAGTGCTCCGACTGCATAATTAGTCCCAGAGCCCAAAACGCTACAACCTTGTCAAAGGATAAAAATGCATCTTAAAATTTAGAAGGGAAATGTTACATTACGTGCAAGGCATGTTTAGAGCACTCCAGAACTATGGCAGCAGGAAAATGACATCATTAGTTTGACAAAGTGCACACGAGCTTCCGGAAGGAAGCAACCCCAAAAACCCACAGCAAGAGCAATCCTTCCTTCCTTTAACAGTGCATTTCCCATCTGGATGTCTGCTTACTGTGTTCACAAATAAAAGTTCCTTTGAAAGTTGCATCCTACTTTGCTGATTGCTTTTCCAATACAGCTTATGCCTACCAGTAAACACACTACCAGATGTTACCACTTTTTTGTTTTGAATACCACTGCCTCCACCTACAGAGTCTTCATGCAGGCATTAGTTTAAGATCGTTATTATTTAGTTTGTGCTTCCTAAAATCCAAAACTTCTTAAAGTCAGGTTGCAAGCGTGGTGAAATGGCAAGGAGAGAAAAAACACACACACACACACACACACACAACCCCCAAACCCAAGGAATGGTTGAAAGCAAATGGAAAGATTTGTTTTGCAGTTGTGTTTTCATGCTACACTAAATCCTAATGTTTGGTGTTTCCACTAATTTCTGCACCATCTGTACAGGTCTAGCAGACTAGCTCTCCACATCCATAGTAGAAAATCAGCTGAAAAAGCTCTACTTTCAAAGCTATACTTAAGTCAGGCAGGAAGCAGCCAGTTGATGGCTTGGAAAAGTAAGCGAGTACCCAGTTTTAAAAACAGGTCTTGAAAAGGAAGCACTATATTGACTAACTTCCAGCTACCAAGAGAAAAAAACTTGACAGATGAAAAAGATATATTAAAATTTTGACAACTAACTGAAAGGAAGTCACCCCAAACCCAAAAGAAACATAGGAAACATGATCAGTCACACAAAATAAGAGCAGCAAAACTGACACACATCCTGCTCAGTACAAAGAGATACAGCTGGGGAAAACTTCTTCAGCACAGGCAGTCCAGCTGTGCATCAGCAAGCACACCACAGAGCACCTCTGCAAGGAGAACACTCCCTCTGATGACAAACTTCTGGGCATTATCCAAAGGAAACACTCTTGTGCCAGATGGGAAACAAAATAGGCCTGAACCTGGAGCAGGCCCGAGACAAAAACTAAACTCATCACCCCTACCATCCAACATAGGAGCTTGCACATTCAAGCCTGACACTTAGACAATTTCAGGGGCTTTACTTTTTTCTGTACTCCACACTTGCTGTTCTGGATTAAATGCCATGGTAATTAAATCGTGGTACTGATTCACATGGACTCTCAGTGCTGGGTTTAATTATGTCATAATAACACTTTAATGATACATGAACACATAGTCAGGAAAAGCTCTGAATGGCTCCTTACTGCTGCTTAAAAACCACAGCCAAAGGAAATTAACAGTAGGGATTACCTCCCACTAGCTGTCCCTCACTGAAGTCACCCAAGGCTCTGGAAGTGACACAGATGGGGACAAAAGCCGCCACCATTTGATAGAAACACCAAGTTCAATAGCCATTATATTCACAGCCATTGATTTCCTAGATGTCTAACCCAGATTTCAGTCAGCCATAGGAACACACACCACTGAACCTGCAAATGGGTTTGCCTTAGTCTTTGAAACAGTTGCAGAATATTTCCCCTAACTTTCCAGTAGTAGCAAGTCATTTACTGGGAACTTCTGTGACAAAGCTTTTGATAGAGGGCAGATGGAAAAACTGCTGCTCCTGGACCTGAGCAACCTGATCTAGTGGGTGGCATCCCTGGATGGCAGAGGGGTCGGAACTAGGATGGTTTTTAAGGTCCTTTCCAACCCAAGCCCTTTATGATGAGCTACTGAAACTGGAGATCAGCCCCACCTAACTGTCCAGGGAAATTCTCCACACAGGCAGCCTCAGGGACAGCACCATCCTGCTTTAGGTAAACATTCAAATTCACTCCTAAAGCTGAGGCCAAGGGCAGTCTATGAGTGCAGAGTCATCTTTTTAGCAAAACAGTGACAGGAAAAATCGGGGTTGTCTGTATTTCTAGGTGCTGTGACTGAACATGAAAAAAGTCTAAAAATAGATCTAAAAAGTCATCTGGAAGTTTTACTTCTTCTCCAGAACCAGTATTTCATCCCTGTTAATGCTACGCAGTTGCATTTCCTGTATTTTGCAAGGTTTTCCTTTCAGGTGATCAAAGCAGAGCAGTTAAAGTCACTCTGTTGTAGTATAGTGTGTTGTTATATTGCTGTGACTGAACTGATCCAGGCCATTGCTTCCCCATGCTGTGATCTCCCTGACAGCAAACAGGCTTCTGCTGCCTTAAGCTTCCAGCAGGGCACATGATGTAAACATTGCTGATCCACCACAATTAGAATTTGAATTATTTTTGAGTGTTTTGCAGTTTCTGCTCTTGTTCATGCTGAAGAGCTTCAAGCCAGCTTCATTCCTTCTGTATGACTTCTTTTACTCTATTTTGAGACAATAAAAGTAGGAAATGTCTTATTACATAGATGCTCTATGTTTATGCTCTAATGAGGTTAAGTAAAAAACCAGTATTTTCCTGTGGGAAGCTAGAAGTCTGTCAAAATCTCTTAAGCTGGTCATGAGAAGATTTATGTTGCACTTCAGTAAAAGAAATTAATCACTTAGGCTTAAAAATCTGAATCAAAGAATTTTTCTCCCAATACTTCACTGCTAATCTCACCTGAACTACAAGAGTAAATCACTTTATTGCCTTATAACTACCTCTAAGGACCAGGTTCCCTTGCCAAAGTGTTCCAAAAGGTGCCCTGTAATCTCCTCATGTAATTGTCATAGTCCAAAAAGGAATATCCAAAGAGCAGAGTATCTCCCACTGGAGGAAAGACAATAGGGGAATCCTGCTGGTTTTACTGAGCATTCATACAATCTACCCAGATGGTCTCTCACAGTTTTAGTGTCCCTTTTATTTTGGCAAGAATAAAAAAAAGGCCATTGTGGAAGGCACAAACTGAAAACCTTCAGAGCTTGTTTTCTGGTAGCCCAGGTGCTGGTTCCCATACCAGGCAGAGCATGTGGCATGCCTCAGCAGAGGGTGACACTTGTTTGGTTATTGCTAATTCTGTGGACACCTGATGCTTTGACATCTCTATCTTGCTGTCATCTTGCTAAAGAGGCCAATGAATGCAGGATATAAGTACACAAACCCTTCTTTCTAAGGGAAACAAATGAAAACCTTGGTTTGTCTAGACCCTTCTTCCCCAGCCTGGTTCAAGGTCAGTCACTTTGCAGTGCCCATTCTCAGGGGAAGAGCTCATGTTTTTAAAAGAGCAATGACAGGACAAAGGCCAGTGGCTTTAAACTGAAAGAAAGTCCATTTTAGCTAGATAATGGGAAGAAATTCTTCCCTGTGAGGGTGCTGAGGCACTGGCACAGGCTGCCCAGAGAATCTGTGGATGCTTCATCCCTGGAAGTGCTCAAGGCCAGGCTGGATGGGACTCTGAGCAACCTGGTCTAGTGGAAGGTGTCCCTGCCCATGGCAGGCGAGTCAAAACAGATCTTTCACCAAATCTTTCACCAAAAATCATTCTATGATCTCTTAGTTCAGTAACTGTGGAAATTCCTGTTCAAAGTTTTCAAAGTTGAAATCAAACCCGTTCTGTTATCGGCTGCACAAGGAACTCAGATACAGAAGCTGAGGCCTCCAGGTCCCCAAACCATTATGCTGTGGCACCTGTTCAGTTTTTACTGAAAAATATTAGGTATAAAACCCAAACCCTAAGGAGTCTGTCATCGCTACATTAAAACCTGCTTTCACTGCATCTGTGTTTTCCATATCAAAACACACACCAGTTCCTCCTGAACACATTCATGAGTTACTCTTCTTTGAGGGCCCGTGCCTCATTAGTACCCTGGGAACTGTACAAGCCTTTAAGAATCACTATTTGTGCTGCATCTACTCTGAGCTTTAGCATTTCATCCAAAGTCATTAAATTCTTGCTGTGTACAGAACATCCTACAGTATTAGCTGCCTGCTGTTTACTCAAGTACTTCTGATAAAAACACAGTCATTCTGTGTCAAACTACATTAGACTCTGGTTAAAAGACCACAAAATCAAAACAACGGCAACAAAAAAATCCACACAGAAAAACCCCTAACGAAAATACCAAAAAATAAACCCAAACAAAAAAGAAGCCCACAAAGAAAACCCTAAAAAAAAACCAAACAAACAAAAAAAAACCCACCAAAAAACCAACCCCACAAAAAAAAAAAAAAAAAAAAACCACACAGCAAAAAAACAACAACAAAACCCCACCACAAAACCAAACTCAACAAAAAATTAACAAACCCCACAAAAACCAACCACTAAACATGTTCCCAGAGCCAAGTTCAAAGTGCACTGCTTAATGCCACTGGCTGAAGTTTTGATGTAAATTATACCTGTAACAGCCAAGACTAAAAACAGCAAGGCAAGCTTCTCAGATGTTTACCTGAAGCACTTGATAGCTCCACTTTACAGGTTATTTCCACTGCTTGCCCTCAACAGTGAGTTTTGCAGCAGCTGTGTATCTTTAACGCACTTGGATACACACAAAAAAAAAGTTGATAAAAAGCCAGAAGAAAGCAAAACAATCAAAACACCATGCAGAGAACCTGGACAGACAGCTTCAGGTTGTCTTTGACTTCGCCCATGTCATTACAATTGTATTTTCCAAGTTCAAAATACAGTTCCTATTTAAACCAGAGAGAGAAAAATCATCAAAATAACATAGGTGATAAATACTTCGATCTGAAGTCCTGTTCTGGGGATGGGAGGTTAAACAGGGCGCTGGGAAAGAGTGCGTTATGCAGTGAGCAATGCCAACTTGCAAGTGTTTCATAGGAAAACTGAACGATGATGAACAGCATTAACCAAACCCTCCTCCTTAGCAGAAGTGAAATCCCTCTTTTCACCAAGCCCAGTGCACGGCTGTGCCTCCACTGCAAACACCCCTCGAGTGCTCTGAGCCCAGCAGCGCCTGGAAGCACGGCTGGAGAACCGCCCGTCGTCACACACGATGGATGACAACAACCCCACTGAAACAACTGCCCGGACACCGGCCAGGGCTGTGCTGCGCTCCAAACCCAGCACAGAGCTGCGAGAGCAGACAAACACAAGCAATCCATCACCCACCGGTCAACTTTCCGTGGAGAAACTATGCGCCTTGGCTTCACAGCTGTTCCCCAACCCATCCCAGCCCATCCCGCTGCCACCCGGGAGCCCGGACCCGGGCAGCAGCATCCCGCAGCCGCCGCCGCTCCCGGGCAGGGCCGGGGTCCGCTTCGGGGCGCGCCGGGCGCTGTCCCTTCGGAGCCGCTGAGAGTCACCCAAACCCCGGAACAGAGCGGCCCCGAGAGACGGGGAGAGGGAGCGAGTTCGACGGAAAAGGAGGAGGCTGAGGCAAGGATGAGAGGTCGAGGGGACTGCGAGGTCCACGGGGGTGGGCGAATGGACGGAAAGACGGAGGGAGCTCCCTTACCTGCCGCACTCCCGCTGTCCCTGCGCCGCCCGTGTCGCTCCGGCCGCCGCCCGCGGCCGCGGGGACCATTTATATCATTTATAGCCGTGCCCCGCCCGCCGGGCGGTGCCGCCGCCTCACGGCTCCGCCCGCCGCCCCGGGTATCTGCGGCGGCTGTGGGCTTGGGTCCGGCCCTGCGGGAGCCCGGGGTGTCCGCAGGGAGCCCTGGAACCCGGGGTGTCCGCAGGGAGCCCCAGAACCCGCCCGCAAGGCCGGGGCCGCTCCTGCCTGGAGGCGGAGGACGCTCGGCGCTGACATCGCGGTCCCGGGCGGGCTGGAGAGCGGAGACCCGCGTCCCGCTTCCCCGGGGCTTCGGCAGCTTGGCCAGGAGACGGGAATATGTGCAAGGGCTTGCCCAAGGACCGAGCAGCAGTCCTGCAAAGGCTGAGCCCAGGACGGCCACAGCGGGGTCCTGGCACAGGTGGTCAAAGTCCTGAGGACAGGCTTCTGGGAAGACATAAAGTCTTTTGACCAGAGTTGGAAAATCTTGTGCTCGCACATTAAAATGACCACTAGGAAAGAACTGTAATTGCAGGAGAGAGATAATGCCTTTGCACATTTCTGGTGAAGTTCAGAGAGTGCAGCGGGTGCTGCAAGTGCTGGGTGAGTTTCCCAGTGAACTGCCCTTTGGCAAGAAACGCAGCTAATCATTTATTCCAAAAAAGAGGCCCCCGCCTGCTGAGCAAAGAGTATCCCTGTATACACAGTTCTGTGTGTAGCCATTCGCCTGGAGGCGGGTTAAACTCACGGCCTGAGCTGCTTTTCTGTGACTTTTCTGTAAAACACTCTTCCCTCATGTGATTCCACTTACCAAACTTCACTTTTATGGCGTGTTACTGTGACGCAAACACATGAAATCTACAGCATGTTGTCATTCCCCCTTGTGAAGTGGCCTGAAGAGGAAATCAGAAATTCTTCAAACTCTGAAAGTCTGTAAAACTCTCAGCCTCTGTTTTCTCAGCTCTACAATAAGGTTATCAAGTCGAGTCTACAAAAGCTTGTTTCTGTTCAAATGCATATGAGCTTCTCTTCTCCTAAGCTTCTGCACCTGAGTCAGAAACTGCTGCTTTTGGAAGTAGAACCCTGGAACTCTGGTTCCTTTTTCACCACAAAATTATGGGAGATCATGTTGTTCAGCAATAACTCTGAAGTATTACCAAGTGTAGAATAAAGGAAATGTCTTGTTTTCTTCCCTTTGATTAGTTAATATCTGCAGGGATGAAAAGTGTTTCTGACCAACGCAAGAGAGCATTTGTCATCCTAAGACAGCACTGTTCTGTATGTGCCTTGTTTGTTTTTTGAATGATAAAAAGCCTAATCTTTTTCATAACCATTTTAAACTGTGATGCCAGGAAACCAATGAAACCATCACAGATAATTTAATTTGCAACTGAACCTATTTTGAAGTCATATGTTCAAAATTACGTCATCAGGTCACTGGCATGCTGTGTTTGTTATGGAAGATTTGTCTAGCTCAGTGTACCAAAGTTATGGAACAAGTGCAAATGCTAGAATGAGAACATTGGCTTGACTAATTTTCCAACAGATTAATCCTTCCTTCATCTGATCATGAAACAATATCCTAGCTCAAAAACATTCAGTCCTTCAGAAAACAGATTTGGGTCAGTGTCTGAATTGTATGATTTGGCCCATCCTCAAGCAGTTTTTCAGTGTGCTGTGCTTGGCTGCTTTTTGGGGAAGGGGCTGAAAGCTTCAGAGATTCAGATGGAATGAACTATTCTCTGTTTACTAGATGAAGACTTTTGCAGTTAAAAAACAAGTAATATGTCTGGAATGCACTGGAAAACTGAAATGAAGTGTTTTCTTTTGCTTTAGCCTTGCAGTTTGCTATTTAGATGGCATGCAGTGTTGGACCTTAAAAAAACGCTGAAGACAGGTAGGTAGAAGTCCCGAGGAGTAGTTGCTTGGGAAGCCTGGTAATTTGTGCATCCAAACAGAGCCTTCACTAGTTCATGCACTCTTCCCAGCTATTTTGCTAGTTGTGGCTGAGAATAACATGGTGATTTACAGTCACTTTTGAGAGACTGGTGGATTGTGAAAGAAAATGAAGTCATTCTAAAAATCCAAGTTAGGAAGTATTTCACTGTGTGAAGATGTAATTGATAACGTTTCTACTTAGACATCCAAATTCTGACCTGTGCCAGAAAGAAGCACGGGCTGAAAACTTGGGGAACATCACTCCCCTCTGCTTGAAAAAGTCTGTGCAGAAGACAGATTGGAAAAACAGGAATTTCCAGGCTTGATTTGCCAGTGCCAGGCTGCAGGACTGCTCTCTCTGCATTCCCACAGCAGCTGGATGGCTCCTGTAGCAGGAGCTGTACGTGTACAGACGTGTGTACTTTAGGAACCACTGTCCTGGGGAGACAATACAAGCTGCCCATCCATGTGGGCCCTCTGAAATCCTAATGGATACTTCTACTGTAAATATTATTTCATTTAATAAACCAGCTCTGTGCAGCTGGCAGGCACTTGTCCTTTAGAGAACAGCATCTCTGGAGGGGTGGCTGCCCTGACACCAATCTCCATTCCCAGGCCAGCAAAGAGGCTGTGCAAATGAACCTGAAACCTCTCCAGGACTGCTGGTGGCTTTCACCTGAGATCACAGCATAGGTCTTCAAGTTATTTAAGAGCAAAGTAAACAAGTCCTTGATTTACTCTTTTATTTTATTTTACTAAATTTGACTGTTGTAGGTATCCACCCAACCAAAGAATGAAAGGCCATAATTCCATGCTAGTGAAAGACCAGTCATATGTACTGAGCAGAAACCTGCCTATGTGTTCCAGTATCTGGCATTAACAATATTTCAGCATTTAAATAGCACTTTAAAGCCATTAACTAATCAATGCTAACAAGGCTCCAGGGAAAAGTGTGGTGCAAATGATGAACCACCAGAACCACCAGTGGAGACCTGATCCAAAGTCCTCCAAAGGGTGTCAATTCCATCAATTTCAGTGCTATGGAAACAGATTTTAATTATGAGACTATTCCTCTTTCCCTTGACATTACTTTTTTTGCCATGCCAGCATTAATTCAGGAAATTTCAGTGGTTGTGCTGCAGCAGCAAAGAAGAAAAAAAGAATTTAATGAAATGGGAGTACAGCATTATATTTTGCAAAAAATATTATGCGTTTGTTTAGAAAGATCTCTGCACACTGTTTACATTTAAGCAGTGGTAATATTATTAGTCACTGCAAAAGAAACTGGGTGTTCCCTTGTTCTCACTAACAATACAGGAGGGATAATTTTGGACTAAGCTGCATGTTTTATGAAAAATATACTTGCTGTTTGCTGGTTCATGTTAAAAGAATTCCCTGTGTGACCCATCAAATATCACACCCCTTCCACTGGGAATTTTATTCTACTATAGCCTTTGGTTGTTGTCTTTGTATCCCTGGATGATGCTGACATGAAGCCATCCATATCGGTTGTCCTTCCAAAAATTATTCAATGCAGCTTTGAACCAAGGGCATTGACCTCAATTAAAAATATAAATAAATAACACCACATACTGAAGATTCACATGCCTTTGTCAGAGATTTGCCTGGTATTATTAATATCCCCACTAAAGTACTTATTTCCAGTTTGGAAACTACTTTTGGCAGGTTTAGCTGCTATGCAAAAGCATAGATGGGGGTGTGAGTCATTTATTTGGTCTTGCATTAAGAACTTCCTGCCATTTGCAAAGGAAGTGGATTTTTAAAAATATATTCCAGAAGATTGCATTTATCTGAAATGAATGGAGGGATTGGGGGGGGGGGGGGGGGTGGGGTTGATCTGTTTCGCTTTGGACTGGTTTGTGCCTTCAGGAGGTTTTGGTGGAGTGTTTTAGCAAGGGGAGCATTTCTGTAGGAAGCTCTGTTGGCTGCTGTGGAGTCAGAGTGAATTTCACAGCAGGACTCGGCTGCCCAGTGACGCAGCAGCCCAGCCCCACATTCACCACTCAGGCTTTTGGTCCAACGTACATGGACAAATAAGTGCCTAAGAAGTGGAGAAGTCAACATGATGACTGGTAAATATTAAAGCTGGCCAAGAGAGACACGGTCTAAAATAGATTTTATGTTTATTTCCACATAAGGTTTCTGGCTGTGAGTTCCCTCTGAGATGAATACCTATGGTCACTGAGAGTTTTCTCTGGTACTGCCTCACAATCTGTAACCCATAGAGGATGCAGGCAACCAGGGGCTTGGTGTCAGATACGCAACTCAGCTGTGTTTGGGCACAGCTCTTCTGCTAAAAGAAAAGCTCAGCCACAGCCTACAGGGTGAATGTACCTCCATTGCACAATGCTTTGCTTGCAATTCCTCCTGAAGGAGTTAATACATTTTGTAAAAATAATGAAAGTTCTTCAAGCCAAACAGGAAAAGGAAGAATTTGGCTCTGCAACTCACAGATGTCATTGTGAAAGCAGAGATAGCTCTACAGCCCTGCTACAATTGGAAGGGGAATTGGGATTTGCCGCATACTTTCACTCCTCCTCCAAACAGAAAAGGCTCCAATTGCAATATCTAGATGAAAACCTGTCTCTCACACCAAGAACTCACAAAGAGAGCGTTCATTTTTGGATCAATGTATTGTGCAAAGCTTAAGCCAGCAGGGATTCACTGAAACTTGTGCAAGATAAGACAAAAGGAAAGAAGTCCCAGCTGAGGTTTTAGTTCTAGAGCAACTCCTTTTCCCAGGCTGGCAGTGGTATCACACACATCCCGATTTGGTGGTGGCCCAACTGGAGTTTTCGAGTTCTCAGTGGCACCTGTGCTTCAGACTAAAGGGGCAAATTCAGGGTCCTGCACCTGTGGAAGAATAACCCTGGGTGTCAGCACATTAGGAGCTGACCTGCTGGAAAGCTGCTCAGTGGAGAAGGACTTGGGGGTCCTGGTGGACAACAAGCTGTCCATGAGCCAGCAGTGTCCTTGGGACCAAGAAAGTCAAAGGTGTCCAAGGGGTCCATCAGGAAGAGCATTGCCAGCAGGTTGGGGGAGGTGATCCTGCCCTTCTGCTCAGCCCTGTGCAGCCTCACCTGGAGTGATGTGGGCATTTCAGGAATGCTCAGGACAAGAGAGACATGGAGGTCCTGGAGTGGGTCCAGTGGAGGACAACAAAGATGATTAAGGGACTGGAGCTTTTCTCTTACAAGGAAAGGCTGAGGAAGCTGGGCCTGTTCTGCCTCAAAAAGAGAAAATTGAGATGGGACCTCATCAATGTCTGTCAGTGTCTGTAGGGAGGTGTCAGAGGATGGACCAGGCTCTGCTCAGTGGTGCCCAGCAGTAGGACAAAAGGCAATGTGCAGAAGCTGATGCCCAGGAAGTTCCACCTGCATGTGAGGAAGAACTTCACTGTGTGGGTGACTGAGCACTAGCACAGATTGCCCACAGAGGGTGTGGAGCCTCCTTCACTGGAGAAATCCAAGAACTGTCTGGACATGATCCTGTGCCATGTGTCCATTTATGGGATCACCCTGCTTGAGCAGAGGGGTTGGACCAGATGACCCACTGTGGTCGCTTCCAGCTTTATCCAGTCTGTGATCCTGTGACTCTAGGATTGTGTGAATCAGAATCAAGTTAAAGGTGAACTCACCACAGTCAAAGTCTAACACACTGGTGGAGTCTCAGTTTGGCTGCTCACATGGGTTCTTTGTGTACCCTTCTTTGTCACCAGCTTGCCACTGTCCAGAAGTCTGTATAGTGCCATGTGCTGTGGCCCATGAAGATCCCTGTTCTTGCTGCTGGCCCCAGCAGGATGTTTGTGGTGACCAGGTACTCACCTACCTTCTTGTTTGTCCAATGGTCTAAAAGAAAGCTTTTTGGGGCTGCTGGGGGATTAGAGAATTGAGTGTGCATGAGTTTGTTTGCTCCTGCTGGAGGAATGTCATACTCTTCAGATCTGTCCACCTGTTAAACACACATGTACAAACCTGTGTGGACAGTTGCTTTAGTGATCTACACGAAACATACACAATAAGTTCCTTAGAGATGTAGCTTTACCAAGCTGGCATGAGATTCAGGTTGATTCTTTTTGTGGTCAACTATGGGCAGGCAAGGAAGTATAGAAACCTATTTTAACTGTGACCTAAGGGCAGTGCCTTAGTCTGCACAGCAGTCAGAGGTGGGAGAAATGGAAATTTGAAAGGCTTTAAATATGGGTGGATTTTTCTCAGCTCTCTCAGAGAGGGGTGGCCTTCTCTATCCCATCCCCAATGAGAAACTTTGTGTTTGTCAGACAGTTTCCTCTGCATAAAGAAAGCCAATTAGAAAGTGCTGCTTTCAGCATTAACATCTAGCCTTTGACATTTCTTCCCCTGGAAATTTTCTTTCCAAAATGACCTACAAAAAGACTAATTAGACCACTAATTAAACATCTCAAGGACTGAGTGAGATTTTAACAGAGCCCAGCTAATGCTCACAATTAGTCATCTACAACTTCTTGCATTTGTAATCTTCCCTTAGTCTGCCTGGCCAAAACCTTGGGGTGCCAGGACTCCATCCGTATTCACTCGATGAATCTTGTGGGTCCTTTCAAGTTAGTATATCCTGTGATTCTGTGGTTTGCCCCATGAGAATCTGACTGACCATCCACTGCAAATACTGTACTGTGCTGTAAATTCAACAGCAAATTTAAAGAAGTACCAGTAAGTTGTAATTGTCTTTTCTTAAAATCTTCTTTCATATACGAGAAGGGGGGGGGAGGAGGGGGGGGTTTATGTACTTGACCATCTTGAACCCTCCTCACACCCTCCCTGGAGGCACAGTGTTAGAGATGTTCAGACAGATCTCACTTGGGAGCTGCACAAGCAACTGGAAGGGGACTTTTAAAGTCATTTATGTAAAAAGACACTTTGCATCAACTTGTTCTTTAGCAGGAAACTGTGGCCAAGGAGGTGTTGTGTATGAGTCTGTGCTCTGATAAATGTGGCTATTAGAAACAAGAGACCACAGAACTTGGAAGCCACCAGGAAATCTCCTGATTTCAAACACTTTTCTGCAGGTCACTTGGGCTGAGATGCTTGCAATTCCTATCCTGACCAGGGTAGAAAGCACCAAATGCAATCTGACATATTTTTGATTCTCTGTGGTCATTATTTGTTTGAGCAAAATTGCTCCAAAACTGAAGTACAATTGCTCCCCTCTCTCCCTTCAGCCCCCATCTTTAGTTGTTCTGTTTTTAAATAAGTTCCTCTACTGGCTAGGAATCTGGAAAGTACTTCCCTTCCCCCTCACCTCTTCCTCCCCCTCAGTCTGGCTGAGGCACTGATATACACACAAACACGTAGCCACGGGTTCATCTGTGTGTACCAGAACCCTTCCCAGTCCATTTTTCACAGCCTCACTGAAGGAACATCCAACTCACATCCCAGCTGAACTTTTGAACTCACCAAGGCTGAGATAGCTCAAAATCAAGCAGAACAGGCTGAAGGGTGCCTATCAGTTTGAGGAGCAGCTAAGCAAGTGCAAGTCAGAATTCTGTCCTCACCGATGTCTGATAAGGAAGAGCTGGTAAAAGGCCTGATCATTGTCTAATCTTCCTCACATAGAAATATCATGTGCCGTCTGCTTGAAAGTGCACTGAAGAGTGTGTTCTTTTGCCCTGAGCATCACATTTACAGAGCTGAGCAATTCACTAAAAGAAAGTCTGATCCTTCAAGACCCTGAATGACTTGTATCACTTGTGATTAGTTAAATGGCTACTGCTTTTTTCTGAAGTTGTTGGTCATAAATGCTGCTTTTAGAACTTTGAACACAGGATCAAGGAAACACAAAGTAATATTGTTGGTTGGCACTTTATACTCAGAGCTGACCACACCAACAGGACTGAGACCATGTTCATGTTCTTGGACTCCTGGGCATAAAACACAAGCACCTATGAAACAGATACTTCAGGTTTCTTCCCTGACTTCTGCCCAGGTAGAGGAGACAAGAGTTGAATGGCTTCTTAGAAGAGTTTCAAGAAGAGGATACCAGAGAAGACGTGGATAGGACACAAGCAGCAGTTTCTGATTGCAATCTGTTTAAAAGGCTTCTTTTGACAAAGACTGGGTGTAGCCTTAAGACAAAGTAGGGACAGGAGAAGAGAGCAATAGGTAAGCTGATTGCAGCTCTTTCAGCAAAACTGGACATGCTCTTTTTGCCAGCCATTTCAAAACAGTTGTTCAGAAGCAAACAGCCAGCTCTAAAACAGCAATTCATTCATTTAATAGCTTTTAGAAGCTGTTCCCTATTAAACAAGGCATGGTAAATCTGTTTCAGATTAGCAGAGCAAATGAGTCACAAAAAAATCCCACTTTGGTGTTAAGTTTTGGCCTTTGCAAGCTGCATCTCAAACAGATGTTGTCTCCATTCTGCTAAATATAAAATGGCCAGAGCCCAGTGTCTGGCCCTGACACCAAGTGACGTGGCCTGACTTCAGTCTTTGGGTGAGCCCTCTGTGTCAGACTGACCCCACAAGTTGTTGTGGCACTTGGCCCTGTCTCCCTTCTGTGCTGCAAGTGCTGTCCCTTCGGTCCTAAGATTTATCTTTATTTCTGTGCTGTGTTGTTGAGTACAAAGGCTCTGGAAAAAAATCTAAGGGCAGTGTTGCAACCCACAAGAGTGATGTTTTTATAGCCTGAAGCTGAAGGGGTGTGTTGCATCCCCCAGGGTATGCATGGGGCTGTGCAGGAGGATGGGACAGCCTTGGGAGACTGGTAGGCTGGAGTGTGGTCATCCACATACTGCCTGCTGGCAGCTCCTGGGAAGAGGGCAGGGCAGAGCCAGGGAGCAAAACAGAAATTCAACATGTGGGCAGGCAAGGGTCGGGTATTGAACTCACACTCTGCCCCTTTTAGCCTACACACATGCCAAGGAACTGAGCAAGCTCCTCGTGGGTTTTATTTTCACATGGATCTACCTGGAGTTAAACACTGAGCAGAGAACAGCCCCTGCAAACCTCTCAAGCCCTCAGTGGTCCTCAAAAATGTCTTGCTGACAAAGAATTGCAGCAGGTGCAGCACCACCTCTGCTGACAGCCTCTGTATAGGTGGAAAACACTGGGAAATTTCAGCAGTATTTTGGCTTCTATCTGTCTGAAATTAGGTGCCAAAAGAAAGGCAGTAGTCTTATTTCTCACAGCAACTGAAATTTTTGGTGTGTTTAACAGATTTCAGTTAACTCAAGAACAACTCTGATAAGTTTTTTTGGCAGAATACTGACACTCCCATAAATAAAACATAACTGCTGAATTTATATCAGGAAGAAAATGTACAAGTAAAATGAAGAATTTCTCAAGACACCACAGAATAAAGATATTTGCAATCCAAATCTTACCTCCAGGAAAGCTTTCCTCAGCCTAAGGCAAAAAGAAGGAGAGAAGTTCTTAACTGTAGGAACCATCCAGCTAGTGAAACCCTCAAAGGTGAGTGATTGCCAGGTTGATGTCTACCACCTGCAAAGCATCCTGTCGTTTAGGGGAGGTTCCTGACATTTGTCCTTGGAAAAAGGGCAGCTGGTGGAAAGACTGGCTATATGAACAAAGAGACTGTGGAGAGTATGTCCTGTCTCGGGTAACATTTTTGACACTCTCACCCACAGCATTCTTATTTTCAAATTGAGAAAGTACTGGAGGATGCTTGAAAAATGGTTGTGATGCCAGGCCTAAAGTGTGTTGTAATCAGTGGCTTAACATCCAGCTGAAGGCTGGTAACAAATGGAGTATTGAGGACGTCCGGGATTTTTCAATGTTTTCATCAGTGATTTGGATGTGGAGACGAGGGGTGTGCACCCTGCAGCAAATTCCAAATGATGCTCAGTAAGGGAAAATGATTGACCCCAAGTGACAGAGCCTTAACCCAGAAGGACTTTGAGAAACATGAAAACTGTACCAAGAACTTCCAGGAATTCAGCAGGGAGAAGCGTCAGGTTCTGTGTTTGGGGTGGAATAACCCCACACATCAGCACAGGCTGGGAACTGAATGGCTGAGACTTTATGAAAGGGAATCTGGATGCCAAAATGTGTTAGGAGGCAACAGTCTGCTCTCATTACAGGTGGTGCAAACAACACAGGGAGTTATAGCAGGAGAAACAGATTTAGGGAGGTTGTTACCTCCTTTATTCATCCCTGGTGGGACCAGTTTTGGACCCACTAGGTTGTTAACAACCTTAAAAACTCAGCAAAGGGCTGCAGAAATGGTTATGGTAGGGCAGATGATTTTCCAGGAGAAAGTTGGGGAGCTGAGCTTGTTTGTCCTGCAAGAGGAGACACAGGGATGGTCCAGCAGCAGCCTGTGTCTTTAGGAGAGTAAACTGGAGGGATGATGAAGTCATCATCCTTTTTGGTAAACTACCCATTTTGGTAGTGGCAGACAATATAATGGGGCAACAGATACAAATCATAGCTTGAGAGGCTGAGATAAATCTGATGTTTAAAACAGTAACAAAAAGCTAAAGGAAACCGAAATAAGTTCTGCTCAGTGGAAGGAGCAGGCCCGAAGGAAAGCCAACGTAGCAGTGCTGGGATCTCCACTATAAAACAGAGTGAACAGTGAAGAGTGCCAAGAGTGCTTAAAAAGGTGAACTTTTCCACCTACTTGCAAAAATAAGCAGTTTCTGGACAGAAATTCTATTGTACAGCATGTCCCCTAGATATGTGAGGAAGGTTTAGAGTTTTAAATACCCAAGGCAAAAATTAAAGGGTCATAAGGTCTATGTTAATTTTGGAAGAAAAATGGTTATTTCTGACCCACTTCTTAATGTTCAGAACAAGTATCTAGTAGAGCAAACACCTAAGGATTGCTGTGAGCAGGTCAACATAATTTAAAACCTGTAAACATCATATTTGTTTTTTGAACAAATAGGTGGTCAACGCTGGCAGTACTACTGCTAAGGATGGGCTTTAGATCAGAAAATAATGGTTAAAGTTATTGCTAAGAGTTGGCTGCACTGCCTTTCTTCAGGTCTAGTTGTTACTGGAAAGATAAGAGCTCACTCTAAATAAAACTTGATTCAGAGGCATCAAACTGCAGAGCACCAGCTGGAGCAGGAAGGAATTCCAGTGAAAATGCTGAGGACAAGGATGTCACAGCAAGTGAGAACTTTCAGGGCTGTGTTGGAGGGTGTCCAATGAACAGAGATAGAGAAGTCCCAAGGCCTGCCTTACTTACGAAAAGTACAACCCAAGCAGAGTAAGAGGGAACAACCAAAGCAGTGTTACCAGCAGCTGGAAAAAATGCACTTTAAAGGGCTACTTGTATTTGTTTTCTAGGAAGCACAGTCGTTTTAGCTCCTATTCTAAATGGCCCTGGTGGAAGATCCAGTACTCACACACATCATTTCTCTTTACTTCACAGCTGGTGATGCCCAGCAGTGGTCACAGCCCGGGAGGCAGGAGCTCTCATGGTCTGCAGTGAATTACACATGCACAGGCTGCTGCTGCTTCCTGTGTCCTCACTGCAGAGGACTGATCACCAGTGGTGCTAAAAGGAAAAAGCAGCTTTTCAGGAAGAGTTCAGTTACCTCACTGAACTTTTTAATTGTCTGCCAGCATGGCTGAGGGTTAAATTTAGCTTTTCATGACCCGGAGCTGAGACATAACATCCATGGATGCAAGACCACAGGTGTTTAATAGTGTGTACCAAAGCTTTACAAATGTGACTAATTATTATTCACTAATTTTGGTATTACATTGCTGGGTAGAGCTGAGGTTAGGTTAAGGTTGGTTCACTAAGTTGAGGCTAATTTGTTAAATTAAGGTTAATTTAGTAAGCTAAGGTTAATTTACTAAGTTAAGGCTATTTTTACTAAAAATTAATCCCGAGAGACGTTCTGTGGCAAGAATTGCTATTGAAGTGGTGAGGAAATTCCCTATCCTGTTGTGCTTGAGAACCAAGGCCAGAATGTAAGCCTTGAATACTTGGAGGTTATTGGTAATTACAAGTGCTGGAGCTAGCACAAATATTGGCGTTGTGGGATGAGCAGATCCCAAGCGCACGTAGGCACGCTTTGTGCAGAGGCCTGAGTGTTGTAATCCACCCACCCACACGTGGTCTGGGCTACTGGGCAGCCTTGCAAAAAGGGAGAATTGATCCCAGCAAACAGCACCGTGTGTCACGGCACTTGGACACATCTGAGCCACGGGAGCAGAGATGTGAGCAGGGTGATTAATGCAACATCACCCTGGGAGAGTACTGTGAACATACTGAAACAAAACATTTCATGCTTAAAGGCCCCGTATCTGAAAGGACTGCCCGTACCACACTTTGTGTCCTTTCAGCTCTGAAAGATCCTGAGGAAACTGATAAGAGAATAATTAAGAATATTAGTTACTGAATATAAGATTTCCTGTTAGCGTGCTTTCCATGATGGAATTCATTTATGACTTTGTTTGTTACACACATTATAGGTTATTTATATCTCAAAAGAAGCTCTTTAAAAATTATCAGAGTTTAAAAGATGGCAAAAATCTGTTGCAGTTTTTACTGTCAATTTTCAAACATGATACCTCAAGCTATATTTGGACAGAACTTCAAACCCCTCTTGTTAGAAACTCTAAAAAGTCCTGAAAACAATTCTTAATTCAGAAAGGAAGCTTTGACCATAACTAGTTAATGCATTTTGAAAGTCATAAAGATCTGTCTCCATCAGTATTTTAAGCTAGGAATTACGGTAAAATGGGGAACATGCTTAAAAAATTCTTTTAAGGTAGCATGGAAATAATCAAAAACCTTTAACTAGATTTTTTGACTGCAAAACCAGATATGCCATATCTGATTCTTCCTGCTGGGTTATCCCTGTCATTACTTCCAGGACAGAAAAGGCTACACAAGCCAAATTTAATCTTGTGTTCTTTCTGTGGCATTTGATTCAGGCTGGGAGAAGGGGCAGCTCTTGCCCCACATCCCTGGGCAGCTGTGAAGCTGCTTTACAGCAGTTTATTCTCAATTATGAAAAGATTTCATCTATTTCTGTCTGCCAGTATTAGAAACTCAAGACAAAGGCAGAAAGCAGACTTGAGCTGCTTGAGACCAATTATTAATTTAGTTTCATGAGGTTTTGTCTTAATCCAGGTCTTGGCCATGCTGAAAGCTCCAGATGCAGACAGGAAAGCCAGACAACATCCCTTCCTTCTCTGTGCATATGATGGTTTTCCAGGAAGGGTCCCAAAGAATTCCTGGGATATCTGCAGGTACCACCCAGGTCTGATCTACCCTCTCTCCATAACCTCAAGCAAGAGCTCAGGTAATGACAAGCTTAAGTGATAAACACTCTGGGCGATGGAGGAATCTGGTGGGTTTTATCCCCAGAGGACAAGAGTTGTAACCCTATCTTCCTCATTATAAAGTCCTTCAGGGCTTTTTCTAGATGAGACAATCCACGTCTTTGGTTTGGACCCTTCTTCATGCAAATTTGCAAGGGTGGGTTATCAGAATTTCTGGTCTAGGGAAGGTGCTGTGGAAATGGATCCTCACCTATATCCAAGTGGCTTCAAAGAAATGTCCAGCCCTTGGGAGCCAGCCACTGCCAGCGCTGCAGGGTAACTTGTGTTCTCTGCCTGGGCCATCACACAGAACCAGCAGCTCACTAAAAGACCAAGCAGGAAAAAAACCCAAACAATGTGTCTCATGGTAACTGCTGGTACCAAAAGTGCCCTGGGTTCTGCAGCTGCCAGTGCCTCTTGTTAGAAGTTTGTCAAAGCAGAACTTTCTTCACCAAAAGGGGAAGTGTCGTTTTTCTTCCCAGCAGCTGCAGTGTACTGAACTAGACATTTTCAGAGCCACATTGTCTGTGTGCCCATTGCCAACATCCAGCAGTTATGTTATGTACTCAAGACTTTTCCTGGCGAAGTATCAAACCTCCCTGGAATAATCTGAGGGGGCCTCAGTTCGTGTGTTCCCTGGTGCTGCAGAAAGGCTGAGCCAGGGCACGGAGTCTGATACTGAGTCTGCCGGTCTGGTAAATATTTAAGGTTAGGATTAACCACTATTTTAAAACACCTCTTTCTCATAAACATTCGCTTATGTTGTGACACCCGAAGTCCTTCCTGCGGTTAAATAACAGTAATGATTCATTGTTGCCATTGATGTGTGTTTCTGTTTGAATGCTTAAATCAGTTCCTTAATATAGGAGGTTTGTTTATAAAAGTGGAAAAGGAACAGCATATCTATCCCAGTCTGACTGATTGACCAAAGATTTAAGGTGCTATCAGTTAAGAGGTAAACCTGGGCATGTAGCATGTTCTTTGTAGCATGTTCTTTGTTCAATCCTTTTTTTTTAACCCTGAATGGGAACAGATTCATTTTTTTTTTTTTTCTGGTCATAAGAGGGAGGGATGTAGTAGCAGAAAGCATGAATAAAAAATGGGTGTGAGGGATCTGGTAGCTGCGTTAAAAGTCAACTTCATCTTCTTTAGGCTGTTTCTCACTTAAATGATAAATACATGGCATAGCTGCTGGGTTTTAGAAACTTGAACTGCATTTAGGCCAGCTTTAAGTCTAGGAAGCTCCACTGAGGAAGTGGGTAGCCCAGCTGGTGAGGGCTTTGGGCAACATGGGCATACACCACTATACTAGGTAGACAAAACACAAGTAACTCTGGAAGCTGGAACATGATTTTTCCTGCTTATTGCTTTGTGCTTAACCTCCTCAAGGTGCAAATATTTAATTATTGCATTGTGCCCAGTTTATTAATGGTGTAAATGTTTCAAGAAGTAAAACAGCATAAACATCACCAGAACATGTGGAGAAAGGAGGCTCAGACATCCTGAAAAATGAGATGTGACCCTGCAAAGGACTGAAAGAAGGTTTTCATCCAGCTTCCTATAGAAAGAGGATTAGGCAGGCTCAGGCGGTTTCTTGTTTTTGTAACCATTTAAACAGTAAAAGACTTCAGAAAAAAAGTACCAAAAGCAGTGCTACATAAAAAGGGATTGAAAAGATACTAGATGGAAACGCTACTGGAAGTCCTGACTTACTGTAAACATTTGAAAAAACAGGCTACTAGCCTTGAGGCTTTGAGTAAAAATCAAGGCTTTAGTCTATTGACAGGAAACCAGAGCTGGAAAGAAATTCACAGCAGTTCCAAATACTATTTTTTCCCCCTTAAAGTGAGATTGCTGCCAGCAGCTCCTAGTGGAAAGAAGAGAACGTGTATTTTCATATCATATTATAGAAACTTGGAGTTGAAGAGAACTCAAAACGGGAATCTGTGCCTCTTTGGAACAAGGGTCAATTAAATGTAACCATTGCTTATCTACACTTTTTTAACTTTTTAAAATGCCCCAGAAACAGAATTTGGGAATTTTCTAGGTTCTTCTAAGATACATTAATTTAAGAGATTATTTTTCATTTTTTCTTCCTGTTAGTTCTTTCTTATCATAGGCTAAGGGCACTTGGAGAACAAGCTTTCCTTCTAATATGTAACATTCTTGATAACATTTCCAAGTACAGGAAGGCCAGCAGTTTCCAGGCTTTCCTTCTCTGTGTGTTTCTGTGGTAGTTCTACTCATTCTTTTCCCCTTTTAGTATTGAAAAGCACAACAAACTTTATTTTTAAAACATTTCCTCATAAGTCCTGTTGCTTAAAGGGCTTGCCAGCATCATAGTTTTTCGCTGTTTTCTTTACATCTTTTTTAACTTGTGGTATCCAAAGCTGACACTGAAATGTGGAAGTCAGAGGTGCTGAAGGGTCCTCTAGATTTGTTACTCAAAGGGGATAAATGAAGGCAAAGTTTACCTCCTATGTCTGATGTACAGTAGTCTTGCTAATATGGCTCAGGATGATGTTTGCTTTATTTCCTAAATAACATCCTCTTTCATATTCAGTTTGTAGAGCTTTGAGAGGTTCTCTTTTTTTCCTAATTAGTCCATGTTTTCTCATTCCTATGTTTTTAATAAATTCACTAATTTAGGTCATTTCTTCTGGTTAATGAGATCATTTTGGGTGTTGAACCTGCCTGCACATGTTGATGCCAGTTACTCATGTAAATTGGATTTCTATTTTAGTGATATAAATCACAATCTGAAAGGAGCTGTTTTATGTGCCATCTCTGTTGCGTAGCAGTTATTGCACCCTGCTATGAGTCATATCACTGAATTTTGTGGTTACATGATAGTATTTTTTTGTAGACCATTTATCCCAAAGCTTTATTACTAATGCCATTAATTACATCAGCTGCTTTCCTGTCACCAGCTGAGCACGTATGGTGGATTGACCTTGGCTGGCCCACAAGTGCCCATCAGGCTGCTCTTTAACTCCTTCTTAGCAGAATGAGGGGAGAAAATGAGGTGAAAATTTTGTGGGTTCAGGTAAGAACCGGGAGATCATTCACCAGTTACTGCCAAGGGTGAAACAGACCTGACATGGTGAAAATGAATTTAGTTTATTGTTAATTAGTAACAGTGAGAAGTGAAAGAAAAACTAAGAGCACTTTCCCTCCATCCTCCTTCCCAGGCTCAGCTTCACTGCTGACTCCTCTACCTCATGGTCCTCCAGAAGTGCAGAGGAACAGGGAATGGAGGTTATAGCCAATTCATCACACCTTCCTCCTTATGCTCTTCTCCAGCTCCAGGGTAGAGTCCAGTTACACAATCCTCCATGAGCTGTTCCAGCATGGATCCTTTCTACAGCCTGCAGCCCTTCAGGGTCAGAGTGCTCCAGTGGGGGCTCCCTCCCAGGCCACAGGTGCTGCTGGAAGCCTGCTCCAGCCTGGGCTCCTCACAGGCTTCAGCTTCCATCAGGACACATCCCCTTGCTCTGGAGGGGGGATTCTCCACAGACTGCAGGAGGATCTGTGCTCCATCACAGACCTCCAGGGGCTGCAGGGGCAGAAGTTGCCTCACCAAGTCCGAGCTTTTGGTGACTTTTTTTCTCCAGTGGCTGGAGCATCTCCTCCCCATCCTTCTTCATCAGCCTTGATTTCTGCAGAACTGTTTTTGCCATGTATTCTTGCTCCTCTTTCCTCCGGCTGCTGTTGCACAGAAGTTTTTTCCCCCTTTTTTAGTCCATGATTCCAGAGGTGCTGCCACTGTTTCTGCTGGGCTCAGCCTGGCCAGTGGTGGGTCTGTCTTGGAGCTGGCTGCCACTGGCTCTGTTGGACATGTGGGAAGGTTCTGGCACCTTCTCACAGAAGCCTCCCCTGTAAGCCCTGTAGTGCCAAACCTGACCACATGAACCCTTCACAGGGAGTTACCACGTCAGAGAAGGAACTAAATTCCATTAACATGCTTTACTCTTGACAAAACTGTGCTGGCCATTTCTCAGTGCTGTATTTTCTTCCAACTGCTCACAGGCCATTTCATAATTTGTTCCAAGAGCTTTCCACATTCGACTGAATTCCTTGGATTTGTTCCTGTTCCTTACTTCCACCTCCTTAAATGCAGATAGGACACTCACCCTCACTAGACTTTACTGCAGTCAGCCTTTAAAGGATCCCTCTATTAGGGAATTTTCTTGCAAAAGCAAGCAAAAAAGAACACAGTAGGGGACACACTTGCTGGCTCCTGCTGGACATCTCTGTGTTCCTCCTTCTTCCTAAGATTTTTATTTGGCTGGAGTTTATGAGTTGTCTCTTTTTCCAATCTAGACAATGCCTGACCCACACTGGAATTCCGCAAAGGGAGTCAGAGTTTTTGGCACACTCTTGATTGATTTTTGATAACACAGCTCCTGCTGTAACAATCTGCCATTTGTCACAACCATTCAGTGAGCAACAAAAGGTCTCTGTTAAATGTTTAATGCCAGGCATGATCCCAGCAATCAGGCTGGTGGACTTACAAGATTATGAAATATATGAGGCAGGAAGAAGACAGAGGAAAAAAATCTCAGGAGACAAAATGTGGAGTTGTTGTCTGGTTTCTGTATAAATATGGTTGGGTGCTTTATTATCTTTAAAAGTGGAAGATTTTCTCTTAGTAATAGAAATAAGAAATCTAATAAGTATGAATATTCCACTTAGTAAAATAAAAAACTGCAAATCACAAATATCTTTTCTTTTACTCTCCATAAATATGCTTGATTCAAAGCAATCAGCCATACCCTAGGATAGTTCCATGTAAAAAGAATCAATTATAACAAATCTATTGGTTAAAATTTAACTTTTTTATTGAAAGGCAGTACTGGCAATGACAGTGACATTTTTTCCTACAGCGCTTCTGTTTTGCAGAACAGAATAAAATTCCACTGCAGGCCAGAGTCATCTGCTATCCTTTTTCATCTGTGTTGGCCTTAAAAAGTTTCATAAAAACCATATAATGAAACTTGATTTATAGAAGTGTTTTTTGTTTGGTTGGGATATTTATTTGGGAGGGATGGGGATGTTTGGAACATATTGCTGTCTCAATCTGGAAAATAATCATCATTGACTCTCCAAAGATATCATAAAAATGTGGAAAAGTGTTCAGTGCTTTGAGCTGGTCTGAAGGAGCCCTTTAAAGCTGCAGCATGCCTTATAAGTGTGGTACAGATGACCTGCAAGTAACAAAAAATAAAATCCTTGAATCAAGGCTGAGGTGAAAAGTCTTCAAAGTTTAAATTCTTACAACTCAAATGCCAGTGAAGTGTGGAAGCTATTAGCATAAAACCTCATTTCAGAGGAATTAGAACTGTAAATAGTGCCCAGTAAATAGCAGTAGTTTGTTTGTATCACTAAATTGTGCAACTGAGGAAGGATTCAGCCACTGATGGCAACTTATACTGTCCAAGAAAAAGCAAAATTCCCTTTAAAATTCTGATATTGCTCAACCAAGTCTTATTTAAATTAATTCTCTTTCCAAAGGAATAAGATTTTGTGACCTTTTCTGGACATCATATTGAAGTGTGCTTTGTTTATTGAGTGTTTTTGAAACAGCTTGGACTAAAATGCAGTTTTGCTTTAATAAAATGTAGCTGGAGCAGTTCCATTACCCTCCCACTCTCTGAAGCCCACAGGACTAAATAGGTGTAACAAAACGAAGCATTTGGCCATTGATCTGCAAGTCCAGTGACTCATACTGGGTCACATAAAACTGTTTCCCAGTTAGAGGCTGTACCAGAGGGCTGCTGCTAATGCTGAGATTCCCTGCTACCACATAGAATGTGAGAGGCTTCAGGGGAAGGGATCTTTCTGTGGATTCACAGAATCACAGATAACGATGGAGGCAAGAAGGAATTTCCAGAGGTCACCTGGTCCACCCCCTTGCTCAAGCAGTATCACCTAGAGCTGGTTGCCCAGGATCATACCTGGTTGGCTTTTTGTTACCTCTAAGGAGAGAGACTCCAGCACTGCCCTGGGCAACCTGATCCAGTGCTCAGACACCTGCATGGGAAGGAAGTGTTTCCTGATGTCCAGTTGAATTCTCCTGTCTTTCCAATTGCTTCTGCTCCTATCAGAACTGAGGAGAGAAGTGAGAAGAAGAAGACTTGGAGACCAGAAAGGCCACATTGAGTTGTCAGCTGACTTCTCCTCCAAACCCAGTGTCCAGGCTCGTACTTCTGGAATTTTCCCTGTGATAGTCCTTGCTTATGGGGCTGGAAAGCCTTTGGGAGTTTTGATTAGAGGCTCTCAAGACTCATCAAGGTTGCTCAGTATGGAGCTCCCTGGTTTTTCAGATTCCCAACCCACAATGCAGAGACATAGAGAAAAATTTCCACCTGGGCAGTTCTGCCAGAATCTCATCCCTGAGTTTGGTCATACCCTGAGAGCCTGACTGTATGCTCCAGCAGATGAACTGTTCTGCTGTGGGAAGGGAGGAAGGGGAGGGATGTCTGATGTGAAATCTATCCCTATGTTTGTCTACCTGCATTTTTGTGCTATTCTCATCTCCATTTCGTTTCTGAGATCCTCTCACCTGGGGTGTGTGGAAGCACAGTCCCTCTCCATTCACAAGATCAGAGAATACTGTATGACCCCATAAATTTTATTTTAGGATTTGAGGGTTGCATTACGTATGAGGATTGCCTAATCCAACACATCAACCAGCCAAATTGGCCAAGCATGTTACTGAGGGGGTTTCTTGTTTTGCTCAACCAGGGAGCTAAATGTTTTCTCTGCCTGGAAAAATTATCAAGAAATATTGTTTCAGAGAAAATGTTTTGGAAGCATCATCCCAAGTGGGGATTAGACTAGTTTTAACCAGGGTAATGTAGAACTGGAAAGCTGCACAGACATCCGAGAGTGCCTGGTGACATGTGGAAGCAAAAAGGTGAGACTGACTCATAAAATGCACTCGGGGCTGTTTTACAACAGCAATTCACAGAGTATCTGATCCAAAACAAAGCAGGATTTGCTTGCCCGCAGGGATCACTGTGTATATACAGAGGAAACAAAGGGCTTACATCTTTCAACACAAAACATTTCTGTATAAATAGCTCACAGGAACGCAGCTAATCTCTAAGGCCTTCTGTCAACCAGCTGCAGAAGAGGGAGGAAAGGAAAATCTTTTAGGGAAAGGCATCTTCAGCATGAAGGGTGGGGTATTTTGTAGCCAGAAGGGCCCATACTTGGTGCTTGGTTTCTGAGTCTAAAAACTGTGAGGGAGGTGATTACTTTAAGCAGGAGAGCCTCCTTCAAAAACCAGGGACTGCCTTCTCTTTCCCTGGGACAGAGGACTGTAGTAGGGGTTCTGAGCAGTTTGATCTCCCACCTGTGCTCTGGGGTTGTATCTGCTCTGCCAAATAAATATCATCCAGGGAAGAAACTGAGGCAACTCAAACTCTGACTGCCCACACTGCAAAACCTTTTCTTCTTTCCCAGGAACTCTTAGAGACCAGCCCAACCAGCTCTGCCCAAGAGGCCAAACCAGATGCCTTACTTGCCTTTATCATCATCCCGCCTGTTTTTGAATCCCCAGGCTCTTGTGTTTTCCCCTAGGAACGCAGCCTCGGGTTCATGTTATAAAATCACCACCCTGGTGTACCTTGTGACAGGAGACAAGGATCAGTTCCTAGAGGAAACGAGTTTTTAGTGCCCCACAGGGCAGCACAGCTGATTGCCTGATGCAGGGGTTACTTTTCTGTGAAACTGTGGCATTTGGCACAAAGACATGTTCTAACTGTCCATCTGCTGTCAGCCACAGAAGGTTGTCTAGGAGGGATGCAAGGAAAACACTGTCTAAAAGTCAAACAAAGGCAGCCAGGTAGTGTGGCCTTTGTGTATTTGCACTTTTAAGGGGCACAGCCTTGTAAAAACAGCCTAACATTTCCATTCAAACATAAAACAGAATTCTGGAAAGCATGTAAGCACAAATTTGAGAGCTAACCTCATAACCTCATTCTTATGTTAGGTTAACAAGGTGTACAGATCTGGGGCTAGTTCCTCAGGTTACTCAAAGCAGGTGACTGAAAAATCTCAGTCTTGGACTTCTGATTTTCAAATGTTTGTGAAGAAAAAAAAAAGAAAAGGAAATCAGAAATCAGAAACAGATTTTCACAGGCATGGGGAAGAAGAAGGAACAGACTAATTTGGGGGGGTTGCCTGTTTGCTAGATACATGTGCAGACCACATGTTTTTCTCAGCATTGCTTCAAGACCATTTAATTGACAACATGTTAGCCTGGGAAAGAAGAGCAGCTTGCAGAGAGTTTAGAAACACCCTCTCCCATGGATACCTTGGCTCATGCTGTTACTGTTGAGCAGGTAAGCAGTGCCGTGGCCCTGTGGCCCGGAGATCTCAGCATTTGTTGGTATAGAGTCAAGGTGGGGGATACCCCTGACAATCAGCTCATTCTTCTACCAGGACTGTCACTGTTCCATGCAATGCAAGGGAGCCAAACCCATTCCTCAGGTGGGCAGCAAATGGAAGGAGGTGTTCATGCCACAAAGACAGTGTGGCTGGTGTGGTGATGGTTGCAAGCAAGACAAATTGCTGAGGAGAGATATGAAATCGTGAAAGATGGTTTCTGCTTGTCTCTTTCTGATATGCACACACCCTGGGGCAGTGGGCAGGGATGTCTATGTTTGAGGAAAGGCTAAGAATAGCTTGTTGGTCAGTTTAATATTTCAACTGCACAGGTACAAGAACTGTCTATGCACAGCAGAAATGTTGTGGAAAGTAACTGACTAATCACACACTGAGATATGCTCTACTTTTACTTGAATTCCAGTGTTTTTCCCCATCAAAGACGTGATGCTCCATGGTGGGATTCTGTGTTTAATTCTGGTATTTAACACAGGGCAGCAGAAGCACATTTCATCATGCAGTGAGAGGTGACCCTTCAACAAAACAAACCACTCTTAGGGGACCTGTGGCCAGGCACTGTCCTCAGGAATGCCAAGGCTCACGCTTTACATACACAACCCTCACAATGAAATCCAGATATAAGATTCCATAAACAGTGCATAAACATGATCTGAGCACCCAAAACAAGTACTGGCTACCTGACAGGAACATGAAGTGCATGGGTTTGCTGCATTGCTGTCCTACCCTGGATTTAAATGCCTGAAGCAGAAGAGAAATGGAGTTATCACTTGTGCTGAGGGTGAAGAGCCTTCTCCTGAGAGCAGATGACTCCTGTTCTGGGCTTTCCTTTGGGACCCAGGCACCTTCTGGTTTTACTGTACCTAACCCACACTCCAGAGGAGTACTGGATCAGTGTCCCATTCAAACATGCCTGCCACTTATTTTAAGGTACTTTACAGAGGATGTGCTACACAAAAGTTGTTCCATATAAAGGAGGTCTGTCATTATTCATGATGTTGCAGTGTTTCTGGGGCAAACAAGAGTCCTGCAGAAGAGCTATGAAACTGTCTGAGAGAGATTCTGCCTGCATGTCCTGTCTTTCCATCGTGGCCTAAATGGAACTTGGAGTGTTCTTCTACCCACCTGATCTCTAGATCACAGGGATCAGTCTCTCCTTGCTGTGTCAATTATCAAGGCTCACCATTCACAGCTTGGTGCACAAGGCTCTAGGGAGCTGCAGTGGTTGTGCAAAGTGAGAGAATAAAAGGTTTCTAGGCCTTGGCTGGTGATTTTACATATTTTTGAGATCTTCTTGTTGGACTCTGATGTCTCCACCTTCCTTCCCCTGCTGTCTTGGCTCTCAATGAGTGCCAGCCACCCTACAGGCAGAGCAGTATATGGCAGCACTCTTCAGTCAGCTGCTCGTGGAAATCAGCTCAGACCAACAAGATAAAGCATGAAAGCAATTCAGCTGATTTTCCATGAGAAAAAGAAACAGTCCCACAAGTGCATCATCCAGTAGATTGTCAGAGGCAAACATCTAGAAGGAGTAACACTGATACAAAGACATCCCTAAAGCATGTCTAAGCAGATGGACATTTCTGCTTGGGTGTCTTTCAGCCTGTCCTCTGCCTAAATGGAGTATTTCCAGGAGAAGGAAAACCTAAAAGAGATCAGGGATCCTTCCCTGCCTATGCATTCATTACTCAGACACACTTCAGAAAGAGGTGTATTTCAGTTGAGATCTATTCTACAGATCATCTGTCCGGGGCAAGACTCTTTCAGAGAGGTTTGCTCTGCATGTTGATTTGAATCCTCTCCCATTGTACTCACTTAGGAAACTGATCCCTAAACTTTCCAGCTCCTGGTCAGCTGACAGGGCATTTCTTTCAGTTCCCTTTTAAACACTCACATATGTTCTTCTCCTTGGAGTCTGCACAAAGCCCTGCATTGTGGGCTGCACTGGATACTAGCACAATTGGCCTAAACTTGCCTTTTTCAAGGATTTGCCTTGCCTCTTTTGAGCAAAACAAAGCCTTTTGTATTTTTGAGGCCAAAATGGTTCAAGAAGGGGAACCAGAAGGCTTTAAGGACACCAAGCTCTTCTCCCACTGCAGTTTGGAATCCATTTCCCAGCCCAGTGTGAACACAAGGGACAATCATATGGAACTGTCCTGCGTAATTTGATTTAAGAGCATTGCAGAAGGGAATATCTAAAAGCAGAGATAAATGTTCATGCCAGATCTTCTACCAGTTTCCAGAGTTGGTAGAAGAGTAGATTTCTTTCCCCTTCCCATAATAAAAGATTCCTGTAACATCAACAATGTGTGTTGGTTTACCCTCTGAGCCTCCAACATCTCCATGATTTTCAAAAGGACTTTCGGTAATGAACAAGTGAATACACTGGAATTAGAAAAATACCTTTAGAATTCAAGATGAGATTGATTACATTTCTCAGGAAATGAAACAACAGAGATTTGCTGGGGCAGGACAAGAAGTGAAAAATGCATTAAAAATAAGTTGCAGGGAAGAGAAAATCAGGGAGGTGGTGTTGCCTCAATATTGTGCCAAACACAGACACAAACAAATGCCTGTAGTAGCAATGTTTTGCTTTCTGAATCAGCCTGACCACAAAACTGGCTCAGTGACTGGTCCTTGTGAAAGGCAAGCACAGAGGCTGTAAAGAACCAGTCCCCTATCAGCACTACGTGGTACCAACAGCAGCACTCACTCCATCCTGGGGAAACCTAAGGGCAGTACTGGCAGTCCATGGAGGTTGGGCATGAACAAGCAAAGGAAAGCTCTTGTCACAGTATTGATTGGAAAGCACATGAAGTTCCAGTTGTGCCTGTTTACCTGCCTGGCACCTTGTCTTGAAACCAGTCCTTCCAATGTGCCCTGGATCCCAGCCAAACCAAGAGGTGTTTCCCTTTGCAGCAGGGACTTTAAGTACAGAAAACCTCTAGCAGAGAGCCTCCTGCTCCTCTGTGGTATGGGAGGACATTCTCCACTGCTCATGGTGGTCCAGACAGGAGGTACATAAAGGACAACAGTACAGTCTCAGGTAGTTCTCATCACCAAGGGTGCAAGCAAAGATACAACACGTGACCTGAGCTTGCCAAAGGATGAGAAACGTTTCCCTTATTTGTGTCCTGATAAGATGTCAGTTTTCAAAATGTTGTGTAAATTTTGTCCCTATTCTGTACGTTCATTCTGTCCCACATTCATGTGCATGCATGAAGCTGTAGTGTTGCACAATGAAGTGTGCAGCTTAGGGGGCTACCCCATCACTTCCCTGGGGACAAATTATAGGGAGGTTAAAGTAAGGCAGAGCTTAAGGGTTTAATTTTTGTGGGACATGCAAGGCTGGGCTCTGTGCCAGTTCATCTAAGAAAAAAAAATAAAAATATTCATGACTTTGCTGCAGAAAGGCAGCAGCAAGTGCTCCAGACAGAGGGAGTGCTGGGGCAGCAGCAGGACCTCCTTGGTGCTGGCTCACTGCCCACTCCTTTGCAGAGCTGCCTCAGCACCGTGGCTGTTATAACTCCTCTGACTGCCCTGGGCAACTTCTCCAGGGCACTGCCCCTCTCTCGTGGGGCTGTGGTGTGCTGGGAGGCAACATCAGGCATTTGGGAAAAGGGTGGCAAGCAGGAGCTGGACCAGACCTTGAGAGGAGGCCAAGCCACAGCAATGATCTGACCTAAAGCTTTGCCCTTCACAGGGGCAGCAACCAGGCTTGGTGCTGAACTCCCAGAAGTGTCCCAGAGGCAAGAGCTCTCCAGCCTTCAGTGACTGCTGATGCATAGCTGGCAAATTCGGGACAAGTACCTTTGTGTGCATAAGGTGGCATTAGAAGGTCCAGGTTGTTAATGAGGCTGAAAATGTCTATTTTGCTGACAAAACTGAATCACCAACTGATGTCACTGCAGAGTGTTGTACCAGGTCATATAGTTGAATACAAATTATAGCTGTTTGTTTGCTTGATTGTTTTTTAATCCATTCTATATTTAGACTCTAAATAGATATGTTGTGATTGAAAGCTTAATCTCTCCCATTTATCTATTAAAGTCATATTCCATAACTTGGAGAAAAAAAATTCACTGCAATGCAATGACTAAAACACTCCTTTCAAAACACTTTACCATGTCTGTGCATTTCTCAGCTGGGAAAATATATTATTCATCCATGGTATGGTTAGATAACCTAGGTCACATGACCGCAAAGGAATTAGTCCATTCTGAATGAGTATATCTCCTAACTGGAAACACCTTAACCTAATAAAACAGACTGATGAAACTATAGCCTTATAATTTACCCTGATTAGCCAGTGACAAACCCTCTGGCCTTTGGTTAGATTGCTCTTTACAGCTGAGCTTTCATTTGGTTCGTGCTGTGTAGACATTCATTTTCAGTGAATCAGTGAGAGAACCATAAGTCATCCAGGATGACTGACTCACAGTCCCATGATTTTTAGTAAGAGACATAGTGGAGGGCTTTAAATACCTCTAGTAGCACCATTTCACTGGCCTTAACATTTTAGAAAACAGCAGGTCAATTGCTCAGAGATATTCCACACATTAATCTGTGCAACCGGGTCGAGTCTCATTCACCAGACAGTAACACCAGCTAGTTGCCTGAATCCCTTTGATTGGCAGGTCAGCTGCAAAAATCTTGAGATCAAATTAAACCATTTTTCTCTAGGCTTTTTGCTTGAAATAGCTTTAAAGCACAAGATACAATTCATCCTAAACAATCCTGGGAGAAAGTAACATGCTGTGAATGATTAGCTAACTTGACCTCCACTTTCTAGTGGAACAATATCTTTTATATGAAAAGTTGGAAAACACCAATGAAAACTGATGTGTGACTCCAATTAGCATTGCTGATTACTCTCGCTGTTTTGCCACCCACATTCTTTAAGAGGCTGCTAGAAAAATTATCTCTTTTTAGAGTTCAGTTAGCACTGCTGTCACATGAGGTGCGCAGGTCATGGCTTTCAGCGGAGTTCAGTGGCACAGCACACTGAACTTCCCTGCTCTGCAGTATTTTGTGCACAGGCCTGTTTTTTTCCACTTGGACAGCAGCATGCCAGATTTAGTTATTCAATTTACTCCAGCGAGAGGACCTTCACCCTCTTCGCCATTGCTGGTTGGTAGCATGAAATGCTCTCTGCAGTTGCCAAGGATGAAACTTGAGTGAAAAAGCTCAGTTAGGCAAAGAAAGCCCGGTAAAGAAGGAAAACAGTGGAGATTTGGTGGCAACCTGAAAGCAGTGCTGACATGACATGGTACTGATCAGTATCCTACAAGAAGGAGCTTCCCAGAAGGGCCCTAAAGAAGTGCCTTGTATCAGAAACAGGACCAGGTGTCAGCACCAGGGCAGTGATCAACTCCTTGTACTTGACACCAGTGAGGTCACACATATCCTGTGCTCAGTTTTGGGCCCTCACTACAAAAAATATTGAGGCATTGGAGTATGTCCAGGGAAGGGCAGCAGGGCTGGAGAAAGGGTCTGTAGAGTAAGTCTTACAAGGAGTACTGCAGGGAGCTGGGGGTGTTCTTTCTGGAGAAAAGGAGGCTCAGGGGGAACCTTATCACTTGCTACAACTCCTTGAAAGGAAGTTGTGCTGAGGTGGGACTTGGCTTCTTCTCCCAAGTAGCAAGCAGTAAGACAAGAGGAAGTGGTGTCAATTTGCACCAGAGGAGGTTTAGATTGAATATTAGGAAAAAGTTCTTTGCTTAAGGGGTGGCCAAGCCTTGAAACAGGCTGCCCAGGGGAAGGGTTGACTCATCATCTGTCTTGGAGTGATTTATGATGATAGTCTATTCCTGTCCTACAGATATTTAAAAGATGAATAGATGTGGCACTTGGGGACGTGGTGTAAAGGTGATTGTAGAGGTGCTGGTTAACGGTTGGACTCAATGAGCGTTCCGGTTTTCCCCAACCTTAATGATTCTGTGATTCAATGATTGTATGACTCAAGTGTCAGCAGACAAAGGGTGGGACAGGGAGAAAAAGAAATTAAGTATAATCTTGTGGAGTCCCTTGTGCCCTTAAAGGAATTCCCAAGTGCCTTGCCCTGGAAAAATGAAGGCATATATCTTTCCCAGGTGTAACAAAGACTTCTTCTCCATGGTTCCTTGCAGACATTGCACAATCAGTTCCTTGGGTTTCGCAAGTCCATCTCTTCCCCATGACATCCCCTTTCCCTGTTTTCCCATTGCCTATGGGGCCTGGTATCCAGTTGCTGTCTTCCCTATGGTCACTTGCCCCCTGCCCTGCCTCCCTTGTACTGCCCACAAACCTGAGACACTATATGACTGAAAAATCACACGGTCCCTCTCTTTTGGCCTCCAGATTCACCTTTGGCACATGGAATAGATGCTTGCTGGAATTGATCTGGGGCTGGGAGCCTTCTGCCTCTCTGCTGAGCTAGCCTGTAACATGTGTGGATGTGTGAGCTTGAATTGCTGTCTGAATTCTTCTCAAGCAGTTTCTCCACTGGAGAGGCTGACTGGGATCTCTTAGGCTGTAGCTGCCCTCTGAAAAAGACACACTGTTATATAAGCTAAACAAGAGTGGAGATGCAGGAAAGGCTTTGGCAAAGTCAATGAACTTAATTGGAGCAAGAGCTTTGAGCACATGGACAGGAGGATGGTGAAAAAGAAGGAATCCTTCAGACTTTGTCCACTGGCATTAAATGAGGAGTGTGTAATTTCTCTGTGTACCTGGGAGTGTGCCTCTGGAGATACTTCATGTGTTTGGGAGTCTGGTAGCTGACACTGGTGGGCAGCACAGGGAGATGTTTTCTCTCCTGGCAGAAAGAGGGTTAATATCTGGACTTTGAGAGGACTGAGAGAAAGTGGACTCATGGACAGTGATTTCAGTACGGATGTGGATGTAGCAGACAAATAACACTTAGACCAAATAAATGATCAAAATATTTACACAGCAGTGACACTGCTATGAAGGCAAAGGGGCAAAGTCATATGGTCTGGTGGGCACGTGCAGTTTGTTCAGTGTTTGTGTAAGACAGGCATAAAGAAATGAGACATGAATGCAGGAGTTTGTAAGGTATTAACTATTTGTTCCCATAGAGAGCTACTTCAGGGTAAGGGGCACAAGGAACCTCAGTCCACACAGAGGCCTCACAAACACCTGACCACTACACTATCCATGGGACTGCAAGCAGACCCTGTGCCTCAACAAAGTAAACAGCCCTGAGGCTGCCTGAAGCCATATTAAGTCTTCTAAAATAATAGAATCATTTAGACTAGAAAAGACCTGCAAGATCATTGAGTCCAACCATTAATCCAGCATTGCCAAGTCCATTGCTAAACCATGTCCGTAAGTGTCACATCTACATGTCTTTAGAACATCTCCAGGGATGGTGGCTCTACTACTTCCCTGGTCAGCATGTTCCAATGCTTGGTAACCCTTTCAGTGAAAAAAATTTTTCGTAATACCCTGTCTAAAACGTGCCTGGCCACTTGGAGCCCTTTCCTCTTGTCCTATCACCTGTTATCTGGGAGAAGAAACTGACTCTCTAGTCCTTTCAGGTGGTTGTAAAGAGTGAGAAGGTTCCCCTGAGCCTCCTTTTCTCCACGGTAAATAACCCCAAGAGTTGGATGACTTTAAAGACCCAGTTAAGATGCCTCTAACCCTAATCCTCTCAAGCTCCTGCTGAGGAAGTGCTGCTGCATCCCAAGGCACCTGGTACACCCTGAGAAGCAGCCAAACTCAGATGGACACAGCTGATAACTTATAGGACCTCACCTGGGAAAGTCCAAACACTCAACACTAAATACAAATACCAAGAGACAGTTTTAATTAACAGAAAGGAATTACCCCAGCTGCTGGGTTTTTCAATTATGTGAGGTTCTCTGTATATCAAAAACAATCAAAGGATTTCCCCCCTCCCCCCTCACTTTTTTCTGTATGAGTGAAAAAAGGGTCTGAAATTTTCCCTGTGGAAGATAAGGTTGAAAACAGAGGTGATGGTTTAGCATAACAGAGCCAAGGCAAAAGAAGAGGTTGTCAGAGAGATAAATATTTGAATAAAAACATTTCTCATGCTAAAACCACTACATTTACTGAGAGAAAAACAATTAGGCAATTCACATTTTGTGTGACTGCCAACAAGATCTGCAGCAAAATAGTAAATCAATTGTTCACCTTTAATCACTCATGAAGGCCAGGCACAGCTGCTCTTTGACATATACAGGATTTCCCAATGGCAAAAAGAGGGAATATTAAATCACATCCTTCATGGCCAAAAAGATGCCAGCAAGAGATCTTTTATTGTGTTGTGCTTGTTGCTCAGCTGTTTCCAAACCCTTAAAAGAGAATTATTAACCAAAGGGAGTAATTGTTGCTTGTTGGGAAAGATGAGACAGGAAAAGCCTACAAATATGATTGCCTGGCAATAGATACTAAAAATATAAAACCTGTGAGTGAAATAGAAATGAAAGCTAGTTTTGAGATGTAGGCATGTCAGGCAAGAAGACAGCGATTAGCTGGTGATGGGTTGGGTGATAGCAAACAAAGGGGCTCGAGGGAGTAGCCTCCCCCCCCCGCCCCCCCCCCCGCCAGGGTACCTGGGAAAAGGTAGATAAGAAAAGTAGTCTCTAGAGTTTAGAATCCAGAATGATATGGTAATATAACCGTTCTCATAGGCTGTATGCAAAGTCGGTAGGTTTTGTGTCTCACAACGGTTGGTCTATGTAAATCAGAATATTCAACACAAAAGGAGATCTAATGTATTGTAACAAGAACCTCGCTGTCTTACCTTACTCTCTTACCTCACCTCGCTCACCTCCCTTCCCCCTGCCACCTCTCTTACCCTGCTCTTAACTTACTCTCTTACCCTGCCCTCACCTCTTAGCTTTTTCCCCTCTCTCTCGCTCTCTCTCTCCTTGGGGCATCCCTCAGCCGAGGCTGGTGGCTGTAGGCAGGCCCTGTTATCCACGACCCTTGCAATAAAACCACGTGTTCCTAAAGTGTCTCAAGTTTGCAGAGTTCCCTCTCCCTGCCGTCCACGGATGCTCCTACAGTTGCTTAGTAGAGCTGATGATTTGGAGACAGCAGATCCAAAGTCTTTCTCCAGACCTGCTGTTGCCTTTTTCTGTCTTTTTTTTTGGCAAGCAATTCAGTCCTTACAAGTTTCAGCTTGTCTATCTATAAACAGAGATAACATCTGCACATTAATATATTAAACAAACTTAGCTTTTCCTTCCATGTCCATGAGCAGCCTAATTCTGTATGTGGATCACCTCTGCTCAATAAATTTCTTTACACGTGCTGTTAACAAGCACCGTCTTTCTTATCTAAAACTAAAACACCGATAATGACAACTATTTTGGCTCACTAGTCCCATTTTTCTGTAGTTTAAGAATATAATACTAATCCCTTTTGGGCACACTGGGGATGGGATGGGGTGGGGGAGGAAGGGCGTTTATAATTTAAAAGGAGGATGTGCCTAACATGAAGGGAATCAAATCCTTTCATTGACATCTTATTTAAAAATGTCACTTGCATGTCTGCAATGGATTAGTGTTGCTGAATGAAAAGCAAGTTAGTTTCTGACTCCAGGGCCACAAGTAAAGCAGTTCACCACCACTTTGCTCTGTTCACAGTTCAGTCCTAATAGGCAGAAACAAAAGCATAAATGCTCTCTACTCATTTTGAAGAGTAATGATTAAAATCCCAACAGAGATGCAAATCCTACCTTCCTCTGCACAGCAGTAGAGGAATGAATAGGGGTGAATATATGCCATTCTTTCATCCACACCAGCTGGAGACTTTCCAAATCTGGTGCTTAACAGAGTGGTAAGCAGAACATCAATTAAATAGGACAGGGGCACAGTTTGTACACTGTGACCTGGAGAGGTCAAGCTCCCAGCCCTGTTCTGAAGCTGAATTGCTGTGGTGCATCTTGCAGGCAGTTTCCCAGTGTCACTCACTAGGAAAAAAAAAAGGAGGCTCTGCCTATATTTCTCTGCTTACCTCTGGTTTTGCATTTTGTAGTGCAAGTCAAATTTAAGGGAAATTCATGCTATGGCTTTGGAAGTTGTGAGAGTTACGAACAGTCAACAATAGACTATGTGTTTATTTTGTATTTCTGGGTTAACAGTATTCCTTCTGTAAAGAAGGAACTTTTTTACCACAGGGTATTGCAATCTTTCACATTGTCACAGATTTGATCTTTAATGAAGATATCTTTAAAGAAACTGGTAGTTAGACTAAAGTTTTAGCAGTCACAACACTGTACCTGTTTGGTTTTACTGTACTTCCTACAAAATGCATCTGCAGACTCATACGGGTTGTGCTCAGGGTGTAGGGTTTGACCAGAAGTGTCTTTTTGTGAACCACTGAAATAACCAGGGTTCAGTTTATTTATTACAGACATGTAGAAAATTCATTTTACCTCATTGTAAACTGAGTTTCTTTAACATATCCATAATCACAATAAACTTGCAAGGCCAGAAAATATTGCAACCTCCATTATATACTTAAAGAAACTGAGGCAAGAACAGTCAATCAGCAGTATTCCAAAATAGCACTTAGCTCCCCAAGAGAGAACTTGGACAGAAATTTGGTGTTAAACCCAAGGAGATAGCCACAAAATAACCACTAGGTAACTTTGACACTGAGGAGCCCGGAATTTCCATATTACCTTTAAACCTGTGGACTGCAACTCTGAGGGTGTGTGCAGCAGGCACCCCAAGGCAGCACAGCCCCCTGCCATGACAGCTGAGAGCCCTCAGCACCAAGGTGGATGTGAACAAGTCCATGTTTTGCCCAATAACTCAGTCTCAGAGTGAGCAGAAGGACCCTGAGCATCCCTGCTCCTCTAGCCCGAGGGGCTCTACTGTCCCTGGTGGGGAGGGCAGGCTCATGGGAGGAGGCATTAAAGGTGGGATCAAGAGAAATAAAGAATGAGAGTAAAACAGCCTCTATCTCCCCATGAGGATGTACTGACTAAAATGAAAGATTCAGGAAGAAACAGAGAGTGTTAAGAGAGAGCAAGATGTTCAAGCCAGTAAGGAAGGTTCTATCCCTGAGCAGAAAAACTAGTTTTCCATTTGCTTCTTGGGTTGTTTATTCATTTTTTGTTAAAAAAAAGTCATTGGGGGAAAAAGTGATAGCAAGCACGCAAGACCCATAAAAAATTATTTCCAGGGAAAACCTAGAGTAAAAGTCACAGGGGGATGGGAGGAGAAAGAGAAACCTCAGCAGAGTTTTGTCATTAAAACACCAAACCACCCTGTTTACATTCAACCACAAAATATATTGTGGCAAGAAGGTTGTGTCCCAGGGAAAGTTGTGCCTCTGAATGCCTTTTGTACACCCACAGTAGGATTTTACCCCACCCTGAGTAAGAAGGCTTCAAGCTTTCCTTATGTGGCTGGTGGCAGTGTCCCAAGCCAACTGGAGGCCTTTAAGTTCAAAACAAAACAGAACAATCCCTTCCCATCAAGCATTTTTGTGAAGAATCCAGCCTCTCCTGAGAGATCTGGCAGTCAAAAGCCAGAAGGCAAATGTATAAGTGTTTTCTCTGCCCTTCTCAAGCTCCTTGGCTGCTCTGCTGAGGAAGCTGTTTTATTGTGACTTCTTGGGGAGGGCAACAAATCTCCTGGCCATCAAGCCATAATTCCCAGACTTCTTTAAGCCAGCAAAAAGGAAGCTTTGACATGTTTTTAAGCTGTCATGAGGCCAGAGTTTTCTCTTGACCATGGATGTCCAGTTAGGGACTGATTCCTCCTTGATTCCTTGTTTGTCACCTGCTGTTGGGCCCCTCATCTTACAGAGCCAGCTCACAGAGCCACAAGTACCTCAAGGGGTTTGCACACAAGATCTTTACCTCTAAAGCCTCTAAACCACCCAGTGGTTCTAAAATTGCTGCACATCACAAACACAGCCTTCTGTTATGACTGGTTTTGTTGTGATTTCTGTTACCTTGTATTTTTCACTCTGACTGCTTTAACCTCTAGCTGTCCAGGCGTGGGTGAAACTCCAGCTCCCAGCTCACTCTGAATCTAGGAGAACAATATCCCTCATGTGACTGGTAACTCTTAGAGGATTTCACAGGATGTTTAAGAATGTTTGTCCCTTATACCTGTCATACAGTGGGAGTGGCATAACATCAATCCAAGCACTCAATAAAACTGCAGACAAAGAACTGCAGAGACCTGTATGACAGGCCTTTGTTCACCTGCCTGCCAACTTGCTTCTGCTGGGAATCCACCATCCCAATGGATTTTGGACTACATCTTATCCTTTAACCAGCAGTGTCCTTTAAGAGCTTGTATGAAGTGGGCAATAAAAATAACCTGGTTTAACCCCATTGGTCTGACTGCTTATGAGGTCAAAATTGTGAAAATTATTCATGTTGAAATTATAGTTTAGAGAAATTGAAAACTTATGAAGACAAGGAAGACTTTATTTTTCAAAATATTCACATTTGTTCCTTTCAGTAGTAAGTATAGACATGTCTGTTCAGGGTGTGCATGTATTATATTATATATACAGGCCCTTAATTTAGCATCCCATAAATATATCCATGCGTGCTTTGCACTGTGCAAAGTGCAACAAAATCTATTTCTGAACGAAAAGCCATGCTGTCACTCTGGATTGGTAGAGTCTGAGCTGGTCATTGCAGTGAACTTCCAATGGACATAACTTCTACCACTGCAGGGTCTTTGAATAGCTGAGACTGAAGCACACTTGCAAACTTTACTTTCATGGCCCATTTTCCAAGGGTCTATGGTGCCCCGTTTAGATCTTAACATTGGACTTAATGTACACACTTCTGCATCTACAGACATTTTGCAATCAAGTCTATGTCTGAAGCTGAAGCTCTCACAAAAACAGTGGAAATTAGTCAATCCACAAGCTTGTCTGCAGTGGAATGTTTCCTCTATCTGCAATGCTCTGAGGCTGGTGTTAGAAAATCATCTCATTGTGATTAGAACATGGAAGAAAAAGGGAGCTATGGAGAAACTTTTGTTTGAAGAAAAGTACTCTGGAGAGCCTCTTAAGAGTTCTTTGTTTGGCTCACAGATATATGTTGTCTTTTTAAAATGTTTTGTTCTTTCTGCCACAGATATGTTTATTTAACGTGGCTGATGCTTTCTTTTTCCTGACATTAGAATTATATTAGCATTGCATACTGAAGATTTAATCCAAACTTTTTTTTTTTTTTTTCAGTTCAGGCAGTGCATATCCAAAGAGCACTCCTTGGCTTCACATATAGCTCTCTAATCTATTCAAGTTTTCAACAGCTATTTTGTACTGATTTATACCTGCTGAATAGCAGGGTCGTTGCATCTAACAGGCTGAGGCCTAAGCCAATTGGCAATGTTTCCTTAGCCAACTGCACAGACAGCCCAGTCCTAGTGGATTTACATGTTTGCACAGGTCTTGAAAGCAAGGGCAGGGAAAATAATATTGAGATTCTTTGCAGTTATTATATCCTGATCCAGATGCTACACTGTTGCCTCCTGTTACTATTAGCTGATTCCTGTGATAAAATATAATTACCAAAACCTTGCTCCTTAGGCATGAGGAAGGTGACCAGCCCTGCATACGACACAGACAGTCCCTGCCCAAAATGCTCATGATTTCAACAAGACAGTCACAGAGCAGACAGTGAAAAACATGATGAAGGAGCTGGTTTAAGGAACAAATAGCTACAAATTATTATAATCACTGTTATAATAATTTGGTCTAATTACACAAGAGACCATTACCTGTTTGACGATACAGCAAGCATTGGTTTGTTCTCTGGTCAAGAAATAAGTTAGTGACAAGAGTATCCTAGCTGCCTTTCCTGGACTGTAATGCCAACAGTCTCTATTCAGCAGCTGACTCTGATAAAACCATCTGGCTTTTTGAAACAAGCAGGAGGGGAGGGCAGCAGCTTGATGGGTGACCTCAATTCGCTGAGCTGCAAGGCCAGTTTTTGGACTCCCCTTTTATAAATGCTGCAATTATCTTCTGTACATAATTCCAGTTACAATTCTGATTGGAAAATGGAGCTGCTTAGGGGAGCTTACAAGACAACATCTGTTCAACAAGAGGCATCTGTGCCAGAACAGCAAAACAGGGCTGCCCATGGTGGGTGTTTGAGAAAGATGTTTGCACAAACCCATATCTCTGTGTGCTGACATGGATCATAATTGGTTCTTCTTCCACTAAAATTTGTTTGTAACCCAGACCAAGTTCTCTTTCACTCTCTTCATTCCAACTTCTGTCATTAAAGAATGCTTAAAAAACCTTATAAATGAAACTTACCTGACTGTTCTGTCCACTAATTCTTTAAATAAAATGGCTTCCACAGATATCCATCCACTCACTACTCAGTGCAAAGAACCAAAAACAGACTAGGAAAACTAGTTTTCAAGCATCTTTTGCTGAGCCTTTGGACTTACTGAATCTCCTTTTGATAGGGCTGACTAGTGAATTAGTTGATTTCTCTGCTAGCCCACTGCCCTCCTACATTGTCAGACTGCACCTGCACCAATCCTGTTTGGGTACCAACAGCCAAAACATAGCAATCATAGTTACACAGGGTCTATTTGCCTCCATTTAAGAGAAGCTGGAGCAAGTGCCCCTTCCAACCTACTCTTGCTCCAGCCCAAGCCTTTGCATTGTGTGTTGAGCTACTTGGTAAGCTACAGACAACTCTCACTGAGTTTTATTATACTCATGCTTGTCCTCAGGTTTATCCCAACAGAACTTTCCAATTCCTGTACCTCCTTGCCTCTGTCAGAGTTAAGTGCTGGTTAACAGCTGTGAATGGAGTCTCATATGACTCATATGAGCCACCAAACTGGCCAGTTCTGCCTGTAAACAGGTATTGCAAACTGTTGCAGTATGTGGCCAAAGTAAAATGAAAAATACTCCCCTCTCCATCTTTCCTCCTGCATCCCTTCACTACTGACAGAGCCAACTGGGGTCTCACTTTTTCTCCTGGTTCAGACAAAAGTCTCAAAGTCTCTTCCTTAGTAAGCAATAGTTTTAAAATTACAAACCCAAGAAAATAGATGAACAAATCAAAAACCAAAGAGAAAAAAACCTTTAATGCTAATCCACATTCTAATAGAAAGATTATAAAATGACTATTGTTATTTATGTGATAAGATATTGTTCTAAGGACTCACAAAGAATTAATGAGTTTATTCTTGAAGGCTAGTAGAGAAGTGCACTCTAGAGCACACTGTAGTGTGCAAAAGACTAACATTTGACATAGTGAATAGTATGAGGAAGATTCATTGTATGCACCATAAAAAATTGCTGAAGCGTCTGAAGAGTCTGTCATGCCTCACACCCTCTTCTTAGAAACACTCAGTCATGGGTGTCTCTAAAAGTCACAAATCGTGTCATGACACACACCCTGTCGTACCTGACCCACCCCCTCTGCTTCAGGTGCACTGCAGTGAACATGAGATTGGAAATGGGAAGGTGCATCACTGGTCTCACCCCTGCATCATCTTCTCAAATAAAATCTTCCTGGAGACAACATGCCAAATTGGGACAAAGGGCTGCTTTTGCCTTCTGCTGAACCTGAAACCTTCTGAAATCAGAAAATGGAGAGTGAGGAAGGAAGGAAGGAACGGAATAAGGAAGGACAGGATCTGGGTAAGGACAGTGCTGTCAGACCAGTCTTTGTCTCAATGCCTCTGTTCTCTACATGGTGCTGTTTCACTTTAGTGGCTCTCGTGTAAAGGTCTTGTTTGCTGTCATTTCTCCAGGCTATTTACTATGTGCACTTAAACTGGCCTTAATTGGGACCAGATCCCGTTAAACTGGACTGTGTGTGAACATCTTAGAGCAGTTGAAGACTAGAAGAATTTTAAATTTGTGCCAACCTGAATCCAAAGCTCTCTGTTGCAAATAAATCACAAATTTCAAATGATGGTGGTCTGGTTTACAAACACAAACTCTAAGTCTCTAGAAGTGTGCAGATTCCCTTTCCTGACACCTACTCCCACCAAATTTTGGGGCAGGATCTACAGAGCCAAGTGCGAGAAATCCCAAGAAGACCAGGTCTCTCAGAATCTCACCTCTTCCAAGAGTCTGTAGAGGATTATTTGTGGACCTGAATTTCAGATGAGTTAGATGTCTAGCAGATTCACTAAACTTTTTTTGGCTGGATTACTGCCCAGTTGCCTGCAAGAAACTGGTTATTATATTGTCCCTAACTCAGCCTCAAGAGTCTGGAGTGGAAGTGATTAGACGTAGGCTGTGGTTTGGGAGACATACTCGGTGCCTGCCAAGGGGTGTGCAGACAATCACGTACAGCACAAATGCACACACTCACCCTGTGCTGCTCCTGCTGAGGAGATGAAACTCCTACTGCAGCAGCCGTGACTCAGAGCAGCGTTTGCATATCCTTCATCAGGAGAAAAATAATAATAATAATAATAAAAAGACCAGGAGCTGAAGAAGGGTGGGATGATTAGGGAACAGCCAAGAGGAAAAAAAAAAAAAAAAAAAAAGCTTATTCACAAGTGGGTGAGGCTTCCCTCACCTGGGACGTGCTGCTTTGCACCTGGAAATGTCTGCCCGGGCACAGCCCCCTCTCCTCCCCACTGCAGTGTTCACCTGCAGGCTGATACGAGCAAGGAGGAGCTGGCTTCACCTTGGCTGGGCGAGGTGAGCCTTTTGCCGCCTGCATTTCAGCAGGAGGGCATTATGCACATAATGGCAGTTATCTACACACATGTTTTTACACCATTAAACTCCGAGGTGGATGTCTAATTTCCCCTTACCCTGGTTCCCAGGAGTTAGGCATTATAAGGCTGTTGACTTTTGAGATTTTCTGTCGAAGGAATAATTGCTGAAACCCCGTGAGGTTTGAAATAAGATACCGTATTACTTTCACACACCCACATGCACACAAAACAATTTTACTAACTGAAATTAGGCTATTTCCCTTAATTAACTGAGCCTGTAAAAAGAATGTTGCTACTTAAAGAGCAAACCGGGATGGGGTGAAAACACCCTCTTTTTGGAGGCACCGATAGATGTTGCCGTGCTTTTAAAGGCAGCTCGTTCGTTTAACAATGAGAACAGGATAAAAGGGAGCACCACACTTTCACTCGGGTGGAAATTCCTCTCGCCCTTGCCGTGGTGATGGGCACACACGTCCAGCTACAGAAACACGGAACTGAAGGTGCTTATGTTGGAAGAATTCATGAGGTGCAGTGAAGCATGTTTCATTTCTGTTCCTAAACAAAGGCACCGACTCCCACTTGCAGCTGGAAATCTCATCAGCAGCGATGCCTTTCCAAGGAAGGGCTGTGCGCTGCTCGGACGGCAGCGGGAAGGGATGGGCAGCCCCTCCCGGAGGATTTAACTCAAGCAGGTTTTGAGGAAGGAAAGGCAAAACCCTGTGCAGAGGCCATCTGAAAGGCTCCTTTGCACCACTGAATGCCATGTCTGGAGGCAGGCACCCGGCTCGGGAAGTCCCCAAGTGTAGCCAGCACACCGCCCCAGGGAGGGTTTGCATTCCCGGCGTGGAGCACCTGCAGCCTGGCCAGGCTGGAGCGCTGTCAGGGGGCAGGGTTTGCTGGGCACATGGAAAGGATAAAGAACACCTGTAGAAGAGCCAGATAGGTCGGTTTGCCTCTGTGTGTCCCGGCCTGGGTAGCAGGGCTGCTTCTAGACCCCTGCTAGCAGGGGAGAGGGGCTGGTGCAGTGCCGGGAGCTCCACTGTCGGGAGCCTCATAGGTCCAGCAAAAGAGGCTCCAGAGTTGTTGCAGTTCTCTGTGCTGCTGCAGCTTTCCTCACTGCAGAGTAAGCAGCAGTTGGTACATGCTGGCAAGGTTTTTTGGGTCAGGGGTGTGTGATCAGGGCTATAATTAAGGTATAATGGGAAGATTTCTGTGAATCTGTCTCACCTTTGTAGATCTCCAGAGATACCAGGATACCACAGCCTTTGCCAAAGCAATCCTCTGACAGAGATCAGCATCATGGAGCCGATCTGATGTGAAAGCCATAGGGTCGGGACAGCATTCAAAGTGCCTTTGGAAATTAAATGTATAGAGCAAAAAGGATGGTTTAAGCTATCCTATGGAATTTAACAGGGCAGTAACTGAAATATGGCCTGACAGTCTTCCTGCAAGGTACTGAATTTATTTTTTTTTTTTCCCCAGATGGTTTATTCAAGATCATCTTACAAATTCATGCTGGACAGTCAACAGAGATTTTATTATTCCCATGTTCTTCTTTTTGCTGTAGGCCTGGGACACACACATTCTTTTGCCTACCAATTTATGTAGGTTAGTTAGCTTTATTTCCTAATGTTAATCCAAAGCAATCTTTGCTTAAGGGAATGTTGCAACTGGATATTGATTTTTTAAAAAAATAAATAGGACAAATCATTTCATTTCTTCATGAACTTCATCTTTCCTGCTACTTTGGCAGAACTGCAGGATGGAGAACCTACTCTTGCTCTGCCTCACTGGCACTCCATGTTTTTTCTAAGCCTCTTTAGTCCTTTTGCTACAGTGTCGTCACATTATTTTGGTTTTTTATGATCTCTTCTCTTTCTGTGGGTGGCAGTTTTATCCTTCTCTGTTCTATTGCTCCTTCCTTCCTTCCTTTCTTCCTTCTTTCCTTGAGATCTTTGAGTATAATTTTTGGCTGAATACTTCTACAAGAAACTTAAAGTAAACCTAAACTCACAAGAAAAGCAAACCAAAAATCTTAAGATTTAAACCTCGAGGTTCTGACTCATTTAAAGCATGAAAACAATATGGAAAATTGCAGCCCAGTGCTCTGAAATTTGGCAGCATTCCCAATTATTGAAAAGAAGGCTCTAGAGCCAACATGTCAACATGAAAAACCAGAAGTGGTCCCAGCTTGACTCATCACTGTTTCCCAAGGAGTTTAATGGAAATACCTGGGTATTTCCTGGGTCTGATCACGCAGCACATGAGCTGCCTAATTTTGCTTGGGAAGCTGAAGCAGCTTATTGTTCTCAACCTGGACTTAACGATAGCTTCAATGTTTTTCTAATATAACAGTCCTTTCCATTGGACTTTGATGTTTGCCATTGTAGGCACTTATTAACCAGTCAGAGCTAATCATTTGGATATCACTGGCTTTGTTTTTTATCTTGAATGTATAGGGTGATCACGTTTCCTAAGTGTATATAAACGCATGTACACAGCAGAAAAGCAGATCCTGGTAAGTCTTGAAAAAATGCCTTCATTTGCAGGGAACATGCCTCTAGGCCTCCTTTACTAATGGATATTTTTGCCACAATTTCTCCACAAGAAGAGAAAAAGATCCTGACAAAGGCTCCTGGAGAACCACAGTAACTCCCAGTGCAGAAGGCAGCAGTGTTCTGTTAGAAAATGCCTGTGTCCCTACAAAATACACATTGTAAAAACAGGACTCTGCACATGGAGTTCAGTCAGCAGATACTTTCTGCCATAAAAGCACTTGTATGTTAGGGGTTCTTATATCTTTCCCATCCTCTGTCAAAATGATCAAATTTCACATCCTGGGCCGAGGTTATGTGCTTCTCCCTTGTGGTGTTCCATACTCCAACACAGAATCACAGAATGGTTTGGGTTGGATGGGACCTTAAAGATCACCCAGTTCCAGCCATGCTGCCATGGGCAGGGACAGCTTCCACTAGACCAGGCTGCTCAGAGTCTCATCCAGCCTGGCCTTGACTTCCAGGGATGGGGCATCCACAGCTTCTCTGGGTAACCTGTTCCAGTGCCTCACTACCCTCATAATAAATAATTCCTTCCCAGTATCTAATCTAAATGTACTCCTTTCCAGTTGGAAGTAACTTCCCCTTTTTTGTGTCACTCCAAGCCATTGTAAAAAGTCCCTCTCCACCTTTCTTGTAGGCTCCCTTCAGGTACTGCAATGCCACAATCAGGTCATCTCAAAGCCTTCTCTTTTTTCAGGCTAAATAGTCCAAATGCTCCCAGTCTTTTTTTGTAGGAGAAGTGCTCCATCCCTATAATCATCCTGGATCCCTCCTCTGGGTTTGCTCCAACAAGTCAGTGTTCTTGCTGTTCTGGGACCCCAGTGCTGGAAGCAGCACTGCAGGTGGGGCCTCAGCAGAGCTGAGCAGGGGGGCAAAATCCCCTCCCTTGATGAGCAGCTCAAGCAGGGCTGGCAGGAGGCTGCTGAATAGGTTGTGAGCAAACACGACAATTCAGCCTCTCTCATCCTCCACCAAGCTCCTCTTGCCAAATTGTCACTAAGAGTGGCAATGTAATGACTGTTTGCGTACTTAGGAGGAGGCACTTGGTGCTCTGAGTAATGAGCAGCCCTGTTGGGGCATTTCAAACCTGCCACCACACAGAAATCTGCCCACTGAGGGAGGGGAGCTCTGGTTGTGTTCCTGCTGTCTTATTCCATTCTTTTCTCAGTGGTAGTTCCTGAAAAGGGATCACATGTGTGTCCAGTTATTATTATTAGTAAAGCTAACTGCATTTTTTCCAGTTGAAAGGTTCCATAAAACCTTCCTTTTCCCCCTCCTTCTTCACATGTCTTTGATTAAAATTTTTCAGGGCTTTTTTTTCCTTAAATAGAAAAATGCTTCATTTTCAATTCAGGGATTCCAGAGAGCAATTTTCACAGCATTATTAAACCAGATATAATAGAAAATACAGATAAATTTGGGGCCCAGATCTGCTTGTCAGGATTATATTGTATCTGTCCTACAAGAGTGAGTTCATGTTCAGCCTGAGGATATCTGAAGATTGGACCTGGCAGTCCACTTAAGCTCTTTCACAGATGATTACAGCAGTGCTACTGAAAGCTAGATATCAAGGTCTGACCTAACAAAACTCATCTGAGTGAAGAAATGCATAAAGAGCAATGTGACACAATTAACAGAGCTGTTCAGGCTTGTCCAGCTACCAGGATTTACATGATGGATGCAATGAAGGTGGTGGATCCCGTCAGTCTCTAAACCAGAGGGGAGTGAACAGGGCTGGCTGCTGCTGGCAGGTTGAGTCTGTAAAGGTCTCAGACAATTACCCACCTTCCTACAACCTTCAGTGCTTAAAGGGGGCATAAATTAGTACAAACTATGTTGTCTATGCAGAACTAATAATACAAAGAACACAAATGTTGACCTCAGGTTTCACACAAGGCAAAGAGGTTTCAGACCATGGGAAAAATATAGGTATCAATGGAAGATTTATTATCTGATGAATATAGTTTCAATCATTGACCTAGGGGAATATAATAAACTATTTTCTTATACCACAATTTCACTAAATAATAACCACTTTCAACCTAAAAAGCCACATGTGCCTATGAAGACATACAGCTGCAACTCTAAGGCTTCTGCTTTTGAGTTCTTTGGAAATTCCAAGAGAAAGTCAGAAGGACTAGGCAATACACATGGATTCAGTTCATTCAGCCAGTTATGACTCAGCTCATGTTGACAAAAACATTTGATCAAATTTCCTCTCAGATTGCATCAGCTGTAAAAAGATGTATAAATAGGCTCCTTTTCTGTGTATATCTTGCCTCTCCATGGACAGTTTTGTGATATTGTGACTTTAGTTCACATTATGATTCTTTCCCACCCCAGATCAATGCAGTGATGCCAGTAAATGTCTGTATTTCAGATCTGCCCTAAGCTGGAAGTGTGGGGAGTGTGGTGATTCTCCCTGATGTGCTTGAATGCAAGCCTTGACTGGTCTGGTCCCAGCTTAGGTGTCTGATCCTGGACTTCAGCCCTTCACTTGCCAGAAGTCAGGGGTCAGGAGGCTGAGTGTAGCTCTCAGCTATCTTATTGAACTGTCTGTAAACTGGTGCTGAGACTTTCCAGTAGTGTTCTGCTGTGGGCTATGGATGCAGGATCACCCCCAGGCTGAGGTGATGCTCAGGGGGTCTCAGATGTGGGCTGCCTCCTGCACAGAGGCTGCTGGGTGAGGGAGTGCCTCAGCAAGGGATTGGACTGTATTCTGCTTCTGTTTGGAGGATCATGTATTTGTGTCTCTATTAAGATAAACAAGAATAGCCCCAAAGAGTAGCCAACCCCAGGCAATTTCTCTCTGTTCCGGAAGCAGAAATTGCCAGACTCAAGCAACCACTAAATGATGTGTCAACAGGACATGATGAGCTCTTTACTTTTACATTTCTTAAAGACATAAATATTTGAACTTAGCTCAGTCATGAGAACACAGCTGGGGGAAGGACCACAGCAGCCCAGCACTGGCCAGAAGACCAAAAGCTGTGCAGAAGAAAAGGCTTGGAAGAGCTCACTCGACTCCCTCTATTGCATGAACCATTGATATGTAATTCTATTTCTTTTGGATTTTGCTCCTCATACTGTCTATAATGAAGATAAGGGACAGAATATTGTTTTAGCCAGGCCACAGGGAATATGAGATGCTTATTTTTATCTCTGTCCTCCCTTCAAGTTTGAAATTATTTTTGCTGGCAAAATGTGGTTTAAATTTTCTGTTTAATGAAAGAAGAAAAAAACCCTATTGCACATGATATTTTTCTTTGGAAAGTCTATTGCCCATTATTTTGTTCTTCTTTCCTGCTACATGCTGAGTGTTCACAGTGAGGTAGTGTTGCACCAGATCAGATTTCAGGGAGAAAGTGAACTTGGAGGGCTTTGGAAACTTTTTCCACTTTCAAAATACAAAATTGTCCTCTGATACGTCATTTCTCTGAACAGGATAACAAAAAGTTTTGCACATGCTGTTGAAAAACTTCCTCTTTTACATCATGAGTTTCCATGCACTGATTAGTTTGCTGATAGAAAGAAATTTACCTTTTGTGCAAAAGCTGTGTCTTTGGATGTGGAGGCTTCTCAGGCAGACACGGATAGTCAAAGCCCATTGTTTTGCCTCTTGTCCAGTGTCAGCTTCATTTTAAGTCCAGGAGCAGCACTTGCTGTGAAAGAAGTGGCCCTTACCAGAGCTGAGATGGGGTGGTGACATTGGCCCATATTTGGGGGTATTTTTGCTGTGGTTTGTTGTGCCCTGGCAAGGCAGAACTTTTCTTCTCAGCAGGGTGGGTGCCTGCACAGGCTGTGATGTCTCTGATTTTCTCCTTGGTGAACTGATGACAAAACTCACGTCTCCTCCAGCTGCTCAGCAGCTCAACCCCATCACACCATGTCAACTTCTACCCCAGATGAGCTCGTTTGGTTTCAGCAACCACTGAAGACCTTCACAACAGACTTGGGGTGCTGGTAAATGGAGATATTGGATATTAAACTCCATATTGGTAACACTGGAACAGAACCTGAGAGTCCTGACGCACTGAACCAGATTCCCAAGGGATTTTCTCCACAGACTGTAGAAGAAAGAGCAGCCAAATAACAGACCAAAGATTACCAAACCAATGAATCACAATGCCAAGCTCTCTCTGGTTTAACATAAATTAATTATTGTATGTACACTGGTAGTAATTAAACATAATTGGAGCACTTGTACAAGGGAATATACTGTAGACTACTAATTAAAATCCTCTCCGAAGAAAACAGGGACAAAGACTAGATCACAGTAATCAGTGGGCTTCTGATTAAAGAACAAAGGCAGCTTGGAAATAATTAATTTCAGGCTGGCATCTAGTCAAAGCAAGCCAAAGGAGAAAGAAACTTCAAGGTGATGATTCATTCCATGCTGTCTTTTTTTTTTTTTTTTTTTTTTTTAAATGGTGGTTTGGTTTTTGTTTTTTTGGGTTTTTTGTTTGTTTGTTTGTTTGTTTTTTTAGGAAAACAGAGTGAAGGAAGAGGATGAGCCATGGAGACACCAACACTGGTCTGGCAGGTCTCAATGGAATTGATTTCTGGGTGTCTCCTGTGCAGCCAAACCCCACCACTGAGAAAAGCAAGGAGCTGCCCACAGTGTAAGTCTAGATGAATTGTGGATTTCAAATGACATTGAGCTGCTTCTGAGCAGAAGTTTTAAATGGGACAGCATTTAAATTTTATATCCATGAAAAAAGCTCAAAGTGCCAGAACTTTGTGACTTCAGATGCAACAAAATGATTTTGGTGCTTCTCTTGGCTCTTGGACTGTTCTTCCCTTCATCTTTATCACCAATACATGGAAAGGACTTTTAATCTTTAAAAAACACCAATAACCCCCCTAGACTGTGGCTGCACAATGCTGGAGACAGGCTTTTACTATATGTTACTATAAACCCTCCCTTTAAAACAGTGTCATGAGTGAGATGTGGAAGCCCTCTGGTCAGATGAGTCTATTCAATGAAAAGGAGCTATAAATAAACATAGAAAAAAAATCACATAAAGGCTCAGGCAGTGGGCGAATTGTGACATTGACAGTTGACAGTCAGATGTTTTTCCCATTTACTGCTGAGACAGCTGAGTTTTAATGCAGAGTTGGGAAAAGCCAGAGTTGCTGGGCATTGTCTCTTTTTTTGTCCCCAGTGTGATTTAAAGGTGGAATTCTTCTCTACTAAAAGGCACAGCAATTATTTGTAGGCAATGCAGAAGCACCTGTGCAAGATCATTGCCCCCATCCTCAAAGGAAGTGTCCAAGAGGGGCTGGATTGCTCTCCCATGGGTTTATTTCCTCCATTGGTTACAGAGGCAAAGTACAAGATGAGTTTGCATTACTGTAAGTTTAGGTGGACAAAATTAGACAATCTCATCCTTGAAACTGCTTTTAAGAACAACAGGAAGAGATGATCTGAGCCCCTCTTAGGAGAGCAGATATTATAGTGAGACCTCAGATCTACCTTTTAAGAGCTTATTAGACGTTTGTGGAAAGCTTTGCCCTGCTCTTGCTCTGAAAATCCGAGCATCTCACATGGTGAGAACTGTGTGGAGCCCCTCCCATCCCATTCTGCATGTCCACAGGGAAGAACTGCTCTGTGCCAGCCAAAGGGTCCCATCCTCCAACTTTTTTTTTTTTTTTTTTGTCACTACTGGGAAAGCCAGATTGTGGGGCTGTGGCTGGGACTGCTAGGCATGACCTCAGAACTAATTAAAAATCAAGATTCAACTAGTTTTAAGTTCCAAGTATCTTGTAAAGCCATCAGGCATCTCTTCACTAAAAGGCAAAAAATAAAGAAAAGCCATAGTGTGTAAGTACACTAATATTTGTTTGTGCCTGTATTGCTACTGCCAAGAAAATAAAACAATCTGAGGGTTTTGAATGAGGCTGCCAGCACCTGGACTGTTTTTCATCATGCATCAGGGAGGTGTGTGGATTTTTTGTGTCCTCCATAAAGCTTAACTTCACTCTCAAAAGGCCCCAGCTTGTTTCTGTTGCCCTTGCAGGTGCAGTGGTGCCCTGCACTCAGGAAGCAGCAGGTGAGTCCTGTGTCCTGACCAAGGGATGCGAGTCTCCATGGGATGCTGTGGAGGTGCTGGAAGTGCAGCATCAGTTCACATCAACACCTTCCTCCAAGTGCCCCCTCAGGTGTCCCCTGAGCTCTGGGGGACAGTGTCACACAGAACCTGTGTGAGAAGGGCTGCCAAGAGCGTGTGACACAGTTCCTCCTGGAAGGATCTGTTAGGGAAACCTCCTACCATGGACATATTGAGTAGAATTAGGCTGCTCAGAGTCCTTCAGAAGAGCTTTTATGTCCCTCTCTTTTACAGGGAGCACAGAATTCCCTTCTCCTCCCACTCTATGGTATTTGCATGGTTGCTTCAGAGGAAGGTTTTATTAGATGCTGCCTGTATTTTAAAATACTTCAACAATATTTATAAACTCAATAAAAGTTAAAAAATAGAAAAAAAAGGTAAGCTTTTACTTGGATAAAATCAGACTAAGATCTATAATCTATATTAGACTAAATTCTATATCTTATTTGAAGTTGTAAAGAAGAATTTTCTTAACGCTTTTAACAAGGTGAACAAATTTGAACAAGAAAGAATAGCAGTTTGGTAATTTGTGATGTGTAATGTTTTGGGAACAATCTCCAAACAGAATTAGCAGAATATTTTGACAATAGAATTAGTTGCTTAAGTACATTTTGTTTTAATATTTATTTTGTTTCATTTATAGTATATTAAACACTGAATTCTCAAGTCCACAGGCCAAAAAGCCCCTTAACAGATAAAGAAGCAAACAAAAAAACTCAGGAAAATTCAAGCATGGTAGGAATCCAAATGGCTATATTAAAATTAAAAGTGGACATGAACTGTAAGTATTTTGATGCTTTATTTCAGTAGAGAAGCCTCAGAGAAAATATTCTGAAATTTTAATTCCTTGACCTAAATATGTTTGAAGGACTCTTATATCCCAGACACTTAGACTGAAGAAAAATTGTATTTAGGGTCATAAAATGATAGAATTAATGTCAGAAAATGTCACTTGTTATCTGTGAGAAGAAACTGATCCCCAGCTCACTACAACCTTCTTTCAGAGAGTTGTGGAGAGTGACAAGCTCACTTTTAAAAAGAGGTGCCCACACTTTGATTTTGAGATGGGTCTGATCTTTCCAGAATGATGGTTTTACTGGCACAAAAAATGGAACGGGATGCTCAGGGACTGAGCTAGTGGCCAGCATAGTTTCAAAACTGAGTGAAGATAGGGATAGGCCCCTGATGGCTTAGACAGGGCAGCTGAGTGCATGGGCAGAAGTTGGTCAGTACACTGATTAATTGGATGGTGACTGAGCATTATTGAACACCCATGCTGAAGTCCTGTTTAATGTCTTGGTGCCTTTATGCCAAAGGGTCATGAAAAATTTTAGGTCCAATGCTTTGAGTGTATGCTTGAAGCAGCCCATGCCTAAAAGGAGAGTATCACAGTGATTAAACCTAGAATTGACTGATCAGGGCATGTAAAAGCATTTCATTTTGGTGTCTGAGAGCTGCACAAAAACACAGGGAGTAAACAATTTGCACTGAAGGATTAAGATGACCCAGGGCTCCAATAAATGCCTGACAAGACTAAATTTGAGCTTTCTTTCCTGAGGTCAAGCTGTTCTTTGTTCTAGTAAATTTATTTAACCACATACAACTCCTCAAAGCTGTATTTTATGTACACATATGCACTGCAGCTAAGCCCAAGTCACCCTTTAATATTGTGTCATGAATGGACAACTCCTTGTGTGACCAGTGAATGACCTCCAACTTTACCCCAAATAAGTATAAAGTTTTTATCTCTGTGGCAAGAGCATTTACTATTATTAGTGCCTCAGAAATGTTGCTTTTGTTGCATATTTATGTATGGTACAGGCAGAAGGGTGCAGCAGGTACGTGTGCATACTCGTGTGTGCATGCAAGGGAACTCTTAAAATTAATTGCCTTGGCACACAAAACCTTCTGGATCTGTTTACATTCCTGAGGCAAATTCCTTAATATATCTGTACTTAAACTGTTCCACAGCCTCTAAATGTGTGGCTTTGGTATGCTACCCACCTTCCCTGCTCAGGGAATAGCTGGGAACATTTAGTGCCTGCTGAGAATAAATGTGCCCCTGATATAAGCACAGCAGCAACGTGTGAATACGCTCTGCTGAGGCTACTTAATTCTGAGGATAATGTATTGGATTTTCTACATATTATCTTAATATAGCACAGAAAGGGGAAATTGTTTGGTTTGGAGTGTGGAGAAGTGGGCAGAGGGAGGAGGAGGAGGGAGGGGAGTGAGGAGTGTTTAAATAGCTTCAGTAATGACCTCAGTGCTGATGGAGGGGGCTCCCACTCACAGCAGGAGTTCTGCTGAGTGTTTGAATTGAGCAAGATTTGCCCAATATTGTCAGATAATGTGCAGTGTTACAGGCTGGGCAATGCTCATTCAAGATAACAGTGAGAAGTTGTTGCACTCCTACAGGAGATTGGGTGGGAAGTTCCTTCCCCAGCCCTCGAGTCCATGTCAGAGCCATTCCCTGTGACCTTTCAAGGCCAAAAGTATTAGCTGTAAGATAAAGGTTTGGAAACCAGCCTTGATGGTGCAGATGATTTTCACCCAGCAACCTGAGAGCTGCCCCTCTTCCATGTGAGTTTATGGTTCAGGATGGGGCAGTCCTATGAGACCCACATGACTGGACCATCTGCACGGCTGGAAAGCATGCAGCACATGAGAAAAGGTGCTTTTGTATTCTCCTGGTTCTGCTATATGAGAAAAAAAATATAAAAATGATCTGGAGAAGATGGGACAGAGGAATATCCAAATATAGTGGCTCAAAGGATATGCAGGAGACAGATTTTTGGGGCAGAGTGGTAGGATTGAAAGGCAAGCACAGATCTGCACCCCTTCTTTTCTGACTGCTCTTTCTTTGATCACTTCTGGTAGGAGTAGGATCACCTCTGAGCAGTATCTTGCTCCCCCATCGATGTCACAGAGCACATCCTCCATTTCTCCAAACTTGTTTGGTAAAACCAGTAGCAACACGTTACACCTTCTCAACAGAATATATGCATGCATCTGTTTTGTATGCCAAGGTAAAGATGCCATCAAAAGAATCAGTTATGCAAAAGATGTTTTGAATGCTGGAGCAAGGTACTGCTGTAAATTATCTTATTCAGTTTACCGGGGTTTTTGATGTTGGAGGCTGGCACTTGGGAATGTGATGTTCACCAAGATGCTGAATCACTGGAGTTTATCCAACAAGTGCTTTATATAACATCTTACCTGTTTTTTTAATGCAAGATAAAGAAATCAAGAAATCACTTTAGCATTATGGAAATACTTTTTTTTTTTTTTTGGGGGGGGGGTAGGGAAATGTCAAAGGAGAATGCCTTTTAGTTTTAGTTTTTATAAAACTAACACTTTTTTACGTGGTTTCATACTGGTAGAGCTCAGAAAATCACACTCTGCAGAGAGGACTCTCCAGCATCTCTCCACTCCTTTCTTGGTTGCCCCACTCAACATTGTAAATCCACAGCCCCTGTTCACAGGCAGTTGTAGGAGCTGGGGCTTCTGCTTATGATTACAGCCCCAGGCTTCTTCCAGCAGCTCCCTGTTCCTCTCTGACCCCAGCCTAGTGCCCTATCCACTGTACAATGATGAAAATTGAAACAGATTGAATGTTACCTGCTTACAGTGATCACAGCACCATGGGAAGAGTCATCAGCCATAGAAACAGCAGCACACAAGGAAAACAAGCCTTCATCAGTGATGGAAATCAACAGGTCTGATGGACCCTAAATGGTAATGATACCCTCCATGTAACTAAGGGAGGAAACCTTCTCTTTCACAAGATGTGTGCTTGTAGCCACAACTCAAAGGGCCTGTGCCAAAGGAATAGGGTTAACAGAGGTCACTGAAGGACCTGTGGAGAACACAATGCTAATTACAGACTTGAGCCTCCTCCTTTTGGGATCAGTGTCTGCTGATTTCACCTTGCACACCTCCAAAATGAGAGCTGCCTTGATTCCAACGAGGAGATAAACTACTGCTCCTGCTACTGTTCTGGAGGCACTATTTACTAGCACACTTGCACTCACTTCCTTGCATGTGTTTATTCAGAGCAGTCACGTGCTTGAGCAAAGATCAGTGTTGATTTGTGATGTCTGCTGAAAATGCCCTAAATATCAGTTATTGATAAAATCCTTGTTATCATTTCATTACTGTGCTAAGGCAGCTGTCGGCACACTCGGCAGGATTTGCTGGGGACTGTGGTAAAGCTTGGTCAAGACCATCCAGAAATGAAGTACTGCGTTATTGTACTTTGCTTTCTGCTCAGGAGACGTTTATGAGAGTTCAAAATGTAAACATGAAATTCTGACTTCAGATAAGACTTATCCAGAAATATGTGTTAACTACTCAGCCGTTTATGTGCATCTGCCTTTCTGTCCCTTTGTCACTTTTGAAACACGGCTTTATCTCTCTTTTATGTTTTAATAGCGGCCATAATAGTAACCCCCCAGCTTATTGCAGGGAGCATGTTTTTCAGCAGTGAAACACACAGGGATGTGCAACTGCAACCCTGAGAGGGATGAACAAGGTGGCACAAAAATAAACCTTTCTAATTAGAACTGCCACAGCTCAGCTGCTGCTGCAGCAACTTGGACCTGGCACCCCAGCTGGGAAGGGAAGAGAGAGGAAAAAAGGTCAGATGGACTCCAGTGTGAGCAGAAGCCAGGTTCACATCTGTCACACATGTCCGTGTTCCACACAAACAAATCCCAGCCTGTAGCTGAAAGCCTGCACTGCTCACCCAACCAAGCTGCTGAGCTGCACCATGAACTGGGGCAGTGCTGCCTCCAAAGGCTGCACTGTCCTGTCCCACCTGCCAGGTCTGGCCAAAGATAACCCTTCCTGAAGGACACCAGGGTTTTGAAACCTCAGACAGCTACTCTGTCTGCCCACTGACCTTTACTGAGAGGCCTGTTGGGAGCAGATATGCATTTATCCAGACCTTGCACTGCATTTCTCAGAAGTTGAAATGTCCTGTAACACGATTCAGCATTCTTTAAAATGCTGCCTCAGACTGCCTCGGTTAAAGGGAAGTATTACTTCCCCCACGTTACTTGTAATCATAACAATGGACATTATTATACCCTGTGCTGGCTCTGGGGTGTGTGAGTGGGAGAAAGCAAGTCACAAGTTTTACTAACTAGATGGATTGTTTGATTGCTTCTTAAAAACATCCCTAAATCTGGAACAGCAAAGCTGCAGCCACAGCCATCTTTCAAGTTTTGTATTCCTCCAAATGAGGATTTATCACTTGCACTGATGGCAGATGGATGACTCGCCACTGAGTCACAGAGAGTTGCTCTTTTTTGCCTTGTTTGCCACTTGTTTCCCACAAAGGCATAGGATGCTGTGTTTTAAAGTATGCCTCTGCCACTTGTTTTTTCAGGTGTAATTTTACGTTTAAAAAGAAAAATAAATAAAAACAGAATGTGGGAAGCAAACAAACTAGCCGAAGATTTCTTCCTGCCCAGGTGTTGCATGCAGCAACCCCAGCTCCACCAAGCAACTCCAAAGAAAAGGCCATTTGTGACTTGGAATCCTGATTTTTTCACTGGAAAAGTGAACAGATTTTTCCACTTGAAGTGTTGATTGGGTGTTTTTTTTTTTTTTTTTCTTGACACTTCTGTCTGAAATGATGAATTCTTTAATCGCCCTTTCCTAGGATACATTTTGAGTTTATTTGCATCTGTATTTTCCCACGAAAGATGAAGATTTCTCAGATTACCAGCAGTGTGCAATCTCAACCACACAATACTGAGGTGTGCTGCAGCTGCAGTGTATATGCACAATTCCCACACATGCACACTGACATACACACACACCTGTCCCACCAACACCCAGAAAGGACATTTCTCCTATACACCACAAAGAAATGAATAATTAATAAAAACATCAATAAATACTATTATATTATTTAATGTCAAAAATTAGTATTTAATGTCATATCTTCATGAGGATGGGACTCCCACTCACACACTCTAGACTTAAAAAACCCTGTGTAGACTGCTTGGGGCTGAAATAGAAGTGTGTGCATGGGACACATCCCACTGCAATGGGATTCATGGGGAGAACCCACTGGAGAGAGGCATTGCTGTAGGTAATAGGCACCACCAGCATCTTCCTGGCTGCTCTCAAAAAGTAGGAAACGCCAGATAAGTTAGGAGAGGAGACGACAGGGCAGTACCCTGCAGAAAACCTGCAGATAACACTGGAATCCTTTACATATTCAAGCAGGATGGACCCCAGGATAAGTTTCCACCCAACAACTATTTCAGGAATGCATTTGGGATCCTGCAGGGAGCAGCCCAGCCTTCAGCAGGTGAGGCCTCACCTACTTGTAATGGGAAAAATCGTGAGACAGAGTTCCCTGAGTGGGAGGCCAAGGAGCTGGAGCCTGAAGAGAACATTATACTGAATTGAAAAGACTTGCTCTTGGCAAATAAATCTTGTAAGATCTAATAGAAAATTAAACATCTGAAAGGAAGATTTTGAATGTCTTCTAGGAATTTACCTTTTCGCTACAGAAATCTGGGTAAGGTATTGCATTCTTGCCTCACTGCAGGGAGATAAATAATATTAAAGTTTCTTGGAGTAAAACCCCCAGGATTTTGTATCACAGAATCCCTTTCAGTGCACTACATGGTGTCCACAGAAGTGCCTTGTTCTGTCACACCTGGGGACAGGAGGGTGCTCTATGCCAGAACCAGTGGCTCTACCTGCTGGTGCAGAGTAGCACTGAGGTGTAGGGGACTTCCAAGGACCTGGATGGAAGGCAAACCTGCAAAGAGGGTGGGGAAAGAGGATTTCGGCTTCTTCTCACATGACTTTTCAATTTCTTTGGGTGGAGCTCTTAGGAGGGATGAAAACAGGATGGCTGCCAGAAAACTTGTGAGAAAGCACGCTGTAGGCTAGACTTATTTACTAGATAACATCTAGTGCAGGTAATTTGCAGCCTGCCTGACACTGAAGGTTAAACATTTCTCTGTCACTGAAATTCAATTTACAGGTGCACTACTTAATCCTAGATTGGGCTCTCAGTGCAAACTGAGAGACTTGGGGCCGTATTTTATAACTTCTATCCTCCCAAAGAGTATTTACATTGCCGAAAGATCAGGCCTCTAAAACTACAACTAGGGAAGCTTTGCATTTCTGAAATACTTGAATAGTGCTATCCTAGCCTGTTTCCTTCTTGTTTTGTTTTCACAAAAATGACATAATCACCACAAACAGCATTTTTGTATGGCATTGTGCATGCTGTGAATTCTCATGGTAATCCCCTGAAGCATCTGCTCCTCCATACTCACAGGTCCTTTAAAGGACCACAGTCTACATGTGTAAAACTTTGCATCCTATTATTTCCCGATTTCTGCCATAGATTAAGGGTATATTTCTCAAATGCATGGCAGGGAAACGGGGAATATACCGAAGGCATCTCAGCTAGATATCCTCTGAAAGATCTTCCTAGCTCTCTCCTCTTGAAAGGACTTTTTGGAGGACAGGGTAGGAATACAGTACTTCATGAGGAGCTGGGTGGCATTGAGACTGCAGCAGTCTTGGGAAAATCTGGCATCCAGAAACAGTGTTGGCAGTGCTGACACAGAGCCATGCTCTCCAGAGCCTGGCTAAGTGTTTTCCTTTCTAGCAAACCTTTTTCAGGCATAATTTATCCTGGAACCACTTGCATATTTTAAAGCAATCACACTGCTGTGTAGCAGCGATGTTCCTGACACCAGCTTCCAGCACACCTGCTGGTTTCCAGCTTTGGCAGGGTTTGTCTGCTCAGGGGAGGGACGGTCTGAGCTCAGCCCTGCAGTCCTTAAGTGGAGAAACAAAAGGAAAGAAAAGATGTAACAACTGATGACCTTCTCAGAAATCAGTTGCTGAAACGGAAGTTTTATGCCAATAGCTGAATGGATATGATTCATCCTGGGCTTTACTGAGTTTAGCAGTTCTTCAAGTTGGTGCTTCCATTATGTGTTCGTGCACTTTTTGAGCAAAGGGAAAACTTAAGTTTCAGCCAGAACTCCACTGCCTGCTATTCAGTTTTATATTGACATTTTTCAATTGCATTAACATCCAGTCTCTCAGCTAATCTGGTCCCATCCCAACTCACACAAGACCTCTGCTTTTCAATACAAAAAGATTTTTAGTGCAGGACAAGTGGTAACAACCTGAGTTTCATCTGGGGAATGTCTGTTTTCCTTTCACCACACAGAAACATAGAGCTGGGCATGTGAGAACAGACAAATCTTTGTGGCCCATGTCTGGAATGTCAATAATTTCATTATGATTTGTCTGGGGATGGAGCATACTCAAATCTTGGAGAAGCCAAAACAGTATTTTCTTCATACAGGGCATCACAGCTGATCCATCCCAATCTCAGAGAGCCCCTAACATTCTAAGATCAAATCTACATACACTAATTCCTCAGGCTCTTCATAAATCCTTTACTCCTCTGCCACACTCACTCTCTCTGCTGCTAATGCAAGTCCCTCCTCTTAGTGATAATCTGTCAGGAAGAGCAGTTTGTGGAGTGGTTCATGTCACCATTATCTTCCTTTTGCTGTTCTGTGAGGATGGTACCAAACAGAACTTTTCAGTTTTGCTCTACTGTTTGTCTACCAATTGTTCAAGTCTCATTCTTTGTTGTGAACCCACAGCAAGGATTTCCTATTCAAATCCTGGACAGGTCTAATCCTGGCTTCTACTAGCAGGAGTGTTCAGACCATTAAATGTAAGGTGGGGTTTTGTTTTGTTTAGTTTGGATGGTTTGATTTTTTGTTTGTTTGGTTTTGGTTGGTTGGTTGATTAATTGCTTGGGGTTTTTTGATACTATAAATGGCAGCAAAACAGAGAGGGTGGTGCTATGTCTGTGTGTGAAGGATGATGCTCTTGGTATCTGTATAATCTGTGTGTGAGTAAGAGACTTATATCCTGGTCCACACTCATTTCCTTAAGGTCATCACCTCTGTTTCTCTTTGTCATATGCTTAGACTGAATTCTTTTCTCTCCTGACCCCAACCATGTAAACTTCAAGGATAGGATTTTCAGAAGGGACTTAATAAGAGTTTATGTCTTGAATAATCCTGACTCTCTTAATCTTTTAGCTCTGAGATGGGGCATGCTGTGCTGTTTGAGTATCAGCACATGGGCACCAAGCAGAAAACAGGCATGGTTCTTGTATGAGGAAGCTGATGTGTAAATCAAAATTTTTCTTTGCAGCCACCCTTGATGACAAAACAATGTCTCACCTTGCGTAGAGGAGCGACGTGAGTCATCAAATATGATGACTTCATTCTTCCCACAGCACAAGGCAGGGTGAAGTTCACCTCTTTCCTTCCTTTCCTTGTGGGCTGGAAGGTATTTCGGAGGCTGAAATATTTCCCACACAAGCTCGGGGAAATACAGGGTGTTTTAAACCAGGAAAGACTGCCAAGATTCATGGAAACCACTTAGCAGTAGTGGGAAGATATAGTCATTGTTTTATCAAGAAAAAGAATCAATCTCAGAGAAGGTGGAAGGCACCTGAGAATATGGGGAACTGTCATGGAAGACCTGACCTGAGGACCCCAACTTTTCCTTTCCTTTGGGTCTCAGTTTGTGGTTTTACGGACACCTGAAGAGAAACAATGAACTCAGAAACCTCCTGTGAGATTGCTGACTGCTGTTGTGGGTGCCTGGGTGTGTTTGTGTGTTGCAAACCCCCTTGTACACCTCCCAGAGTGGCAATGGTGGTAAAAGGTACACTGAATGTGCAGGACAATCTGAGTGCTCCCTCCCAGGTGTGGGAGCTGGTGTAGGTACAAATGCTAAGACTGTGTTAGGCCTTTCCAGGTGTGCCCAGAGCCCAAGGCAAGACTGATGCTGAATTTCCTCTGAGAATCCACTTTGGCTTAAATGAAACTAAGTCTTGGCAGTGCCTTGAATTTTTTGAGTGTCTGATCTGGGGGAGAGGAAGAAAACTGGACTGATGAATACCTTCAATGTGGGTATAAGGAGCAGTCATCTCCAGTCTCCTGCTCTTGGACTCCACATCCTTGTACATGTAAGCACACAGTTAGGAAGTTCTGTGTCTGGCATTGGCCAGAACTGGAATATTAGTGCTTAATTGGTCTCTTTTCCCAGTGTCTGGATTCCACTTTCCAGAAATAAAGAAATGATTAGTAGCACAGGAGAGGAAGCAAGGACAAAACTGCAGGCAAAGCTCAAGTTTAGCAGATTATAAACCTTATTAGGTTTGGTGGGTTCCAGGCTGAGCTGGGTAGTGTCGGGAAAGTCAAGTAACCTTTTAACTCAGACAAAAATCCCAGTGGTGAATCAGCAACCAATTCTCCAACATCACAGCCCTGCAAGCACGTCCATCACGTATCAGAGGAGTGAGTGATACCTTTTCCTGGGACATACACCTTCCAAGTGATCCTGAGTTCAGTGCTAAAAGAAGAACAGTGCTGCCTGGCATGTTTTGACCTGTGTGTGCTCTAAGCATGTCATTGCCTCTGATGAGCTATTCTCTCTGGAACAGCTATTCCCTTTCATCCTCCCTCTTCCCTTAATTATCTCTGAGCATTAAGGTCTGCAGTCATTAAATAGTGCTTCTGCTCATATCCGTTGACTACAGGTCTGGGTGTGATTTGTTTCCATGTGAAGATATTGATATGTTTCTGAAGATATGGCCTCCTCTTGCAATGCAGATAAGAAGAGTGACTATCCTCAGGCAAGGCAAACTGCAGAAGAGCTTTCCAAACAGAGAAAATTACCTTTCCTGGTTCAGAGGTCATACATGCCTACAATGCTGCTTTCTGCCATGAACACTGTTCATCAGAAGATTTCAGAAGAGGTTGCAGTGTAAGGACATCTACTCTGGAAATCTTAGTGGGAAATCAGTGGGAAACTATGGGAATTTGTTGTCTTGCCCCTTATCTGCTGCAGCCATCCAACTCTTCTCCCTCCTCCACTGCCAGCACAAAGCCCTGTGTGCTTCCCCCACCTGCAGCCATTTGACTGAAGATACCCACCAGAAATGATGATGCATCAGCAACTGAGCAGAAAACACAAATTGGTTGCACAATGAATGGCTGAATATAGATAGAAATGTAAAAAGTTACTACTTCCCTGTTAGCAATCACTGAATAGGGCAATATGGTGGTTGTTCAGCCCCTGACCAATTCAAGCCTGGATGTTTCAGCTCAGGGAGGTTCCCCCTGAGTGTGTAGTTAGCAAACACATTTGAGCTGTGTAAGGAGCTCTGGGGAGCTCTCAGGTGCATTTGAAATTCTGCACTTAAGGTCAATGTGTATGCACTCACTGCTGTCTCTCACCACCATAGATTCAGATTTGGAGGTAACTGTGAAACAGAGGCAGCAAAGATTTCAAGGTTTAACACTTTGAGAGCCCATACTGCATTTGACACCTGGACAATGTCTTGGCAGGAAATACAGTAGTTTACAGTCGAGCCCCTCTCACTGCAGAAGGCTGACTGTATTGATTGACTGGAGCCTTATGGAAAATGACAAAACCCCTGTATACCATGGGATGACTTTGGCTTTCATGTGAAGCTTGTGTTTTATAAGACCAAAGTTCTTCAGACTGACCAGTGACTTCGTATGTTATTTTTGTGTTCAACAAGAGACCTACTATGGAAAACCAATTATGCAACACTATTAGCCTGTCACTGTGGTCACAGGTTTTCTTGGCATGCTCTGTGGAGGTTGAGCTCTCTTCATGCTGCAGAGCATGGACCTCTGCTTGCTCTGTATTGTTCCGTCCTTTGTGACCAAACTACTGCTCTACCTTCAGCAAAAGGAAAATAGAAAATTACTGACCCTTTTTTTCGGTGAGATTTCTGCCTCTTGCTTTCTCCTTTCTTTTGCCTCTTTCTCAGTGCATATAACTGAAAGAGTTAATAACAAATTGGTAACACAAAATATTGTTCTCTCTTATCTCGCTGGGGAGCTGGGACTTTTCAGGCAGCTTAATAAATAGTACTATGAACTTAGGGCTGTTTATGCAATAGGTGGCTTTAATTAGTGTTTAATGAAGGCTGGAAAGAGAAAAGGAGATTTCAGAATCAATGCTAGCAAGCAAGTAACATCATTGCCAGGTCAAGAGAGTTTCTTCTCTGAAAAGCAACCATGAAATTTGCCCTGTGCAGTTCTGGATTTGTTGTTTCTGGCTTTCTGTGGTTAGATTTTTCCAGTTTACAGGAAGAATATGTCCATCAATCCATCCTTCCTTTCTCAGTACCACTCCTTTAAATGCTGTCTGGCCTGTTGGCATCCAGCAGTGTGCTTTCAGGCTCTGCCAACATCACCAGGAGTGTGTGCTGCAGAAACATTGTGCCTTCATTTAATTACACCCTCCTGGCTTTTATCTTGGGTGAGCTCAGGCCTATGTTCACAGCCTATTTCTCTGCTGGAGGTTATGTGGGTGAGCAGAGGCTCTGGGACAGCCCCACCAGGAAGCTGGAGATGAGCTAAGGAGAGCAGCTGGAGCACTTCTGGTGGGCAGAGAGGAGTTACACTTGGCTTATTGCATGTTGTTATCAGTAGTGAGAAGAGTTTTGATTGAGAGAGGATTATGAATGTGAACAAAGGATTATGTACTGTGAACTTTTTTAACGGTTGCTTTAAAAGCTTTTACATATTTACTTTTAATACTTTAAAAGTATTTTGAAGAAAGAGAGAGAGAAAAGCAACCAAACACAGTGAAGATCTGGGGAGAAAAGAAACACAAAAAGGAATCAGAGCAATAGAGTGGGAAGGGGCACAGAGAGATCAGCCCATCCTTTGTAGAGGAAGAATTGCCTTAAAAGTGCATATTAATGTTTAATGCTGCCTTTACATACTTTCATAGATGTCAAAAGCCTTCACGTTCAGCTGGTTTAGCATTGTTTAGTGCTCATGGACCACATTGCCTTAGGTTACACGTGGGCAGGCAGAGATGTTGGCTTCCTTCACCTGCACTGGCAGCAATGGCAAAACTATAGAAAGTACCTGAACCAAAATTCACTGCACAATGAAAACTTGTTCATCTCCTTGCTCCTTTCCCAGTGAGCACTGGCAGAGAGCAGAGGGAACACAAAACTTTCAGAGATTTCATTTCTCCAAAGGTTTCTGTCGTTCTGAGTGAACAGGTGCTAAGGAAAGGACAATAGGAGATGTTGAGAGAGCAAGAGCATATAAGGGGTAAAGTCATACTGGGGTGTGCATGGAGGTGCCTGCAGAGCAGCACAGGACTGGGAACACGCCAGACTAGATGTGGTGTGTATTGAAGGTGGTGGGGGTTTTTTTTTTTTTTGGGTTTTTTTTTTTTGTTTTGTTTTGTTTTGTTTTTTGGTTGGTTGGTTGGGTTTTTCTCTAGAATCGTTAGGATTTTCCTTTCTGTGTGTTAATGACTGTGAGAAACATCTGCTTACAGTCAAAATGGCCACCAAAAATCATAATATGTTGAGAGAACAGGTGTATTTAATTCCCTTCCCAGTAGTTACTCATTAAAAGGAGGCAAAATAACCCAAACCAGCAGGTATTGCAAGGGAGGAAAAATAGTTAAACATGCAGGTGATAAACATCTGAGTTACTGATTAACTCCTGGCTTTTGTAACCCCTAGAAATCTTCAGTTGGCTTACTGGGAGACCAAAACACAGAGCTGTGCCACTTCAATAACTTATAATGCACTTTATCTCTCCTTGGCACAGGTGTCCCTGTGACAGCGAGGGCAGCACTGCCCTCTCTTGATGGGAAGAGTTCAGATGCCTTTCAACACCTGCAGTGCCTTTCAGTGTGAGTCAAAACAGCCAGAGAAATCCATGTTGGACAGAGTGGATTGAAGCATAACTTCTTCTTTGGGGTGTCAAATTCCAGAAGTTTGGAGAGAAGAGAAGGTATAATTGAATTGCTGAGTGTGCACATCCTCAGGCATCTGTTTCAGGATATCCATTGCAGATAGGATGTGGGGCAGCTGAGCCTTTGGTCTGTCACTCTGTGGCCAGGCTTATGCTCCCAGGGAAAAGTCAGGGCTGGAGGGGAAAGTGGAGACAGACATTTCAAGAGCAATCGCAGTGCAAGCGGTGCAACCTGCTTGGCAGGATGGTGAACAGGCTGCTGCTCATCTGTGAGGAAAATAAGGGTGATTTTAGATGCCTTCTTCCACCTGAAGCATCTTGTTTTCCCTCCTGCGCCCAACCAGCTGCATTCAGCCTGGAGTGCTGCCTCAAGCAATCTCTCTCCCTCGCTGTCAGTCTTGATGTTGTCACTTGTTACTGCAGCCTGTCACTCGTGTTTGAGGGAGCACAAGCTGTTTGCCATCTGGAGGAAAGTCTGAGAAGTGAGGTGGCAGCACTCACTGCCATCAGGGGCTCAGCGGAGCCTCCTCAGCTGCTGGCTTTTCCTTATGCTGCCTGACTAGAGCATCCTGAGGTCTTGCAGGGATGTGAGGAAACTCCTGAAGATGTCAGTCTCTGAAGAGGGGCAGCTTTGCCATGTGGTGCAGAGGAAGTCCTTCAAAGTATAAAAACTGCAGTTTAACTAACACAGCTTGTGCTTAAGCAAAGTTGCTCTGGCAAGGAACTGATCTTGCAACACCCCAATCTCTGCTTCACTCTGAGGTGGGAAATGTGAAGAAATAACCAGAAGCACTCAGCACCTTCAGTAGAGATGGGCACAGGCTTGCTGGATGAGCAGGATGTCAGGGGCCCATTAAAGTGAGTGCTAGGCAATGGTGAGCTGAGCCAAGGAGGACCTAGGTCTGTCTCTGGGGATAAAGGATGCCCTGTGAATGGAATCTGAAAAGATCCAAGTCTAGTTTGTGTTCTTCCTTACTTCTGCTCAGTCTCTTTTAAAATTCCTCTTCTATAAGCCAAAACCAATAGCCATTAAAAAATCCAAACTCTTGTTTCTCACCATTAGCTCTCACAGAAGGGAAAAAATGCCCATTTACTGGACCAGCTCATTCTGCTGCTTGACCTGCCTTTGCAATGCCCAGCTTTAATATTATTCACTTAAAATTTCACAGTAAGGCTCTATTTTCCAGGTCCCAAACAAACAGCAGGGTGCACACTGAACAATAGCAAAGGGTTTGGCAGCATGCAGGTTTCTCGTCTGTGCCAGAAAAGCTTTTCTGATGGCCCTGAGTTCCTCTTTACCCCCCTCTGCCAGGGCCTGACATCAGGGAAAGAGAAAATACAATTGAATGCCATCAAGAGTAATGTCCTGTTTATTTTCTTGCTAACAGAATTATTTTCAGAACATCTCAGAAATAGGAGTGATGGGAGGGGTGGGAAAAATCAGAAAAAACCCACTTTAAGATTTCATTAACTGTCAGCAGAGAAGAGACTAGAATCAGGACTAAAATGCAGACCAGGGACACGATAAATGAAGCTGTACATATGTCATGTGTCCTTGTTTACCCTTCTAGCAAAAGATCATAAAGAACTGGGGAGGTTTTTCTGCCAGAAGCTGGATGATGTAATCTGTTAATTGTGTTTATTGGTTATTGCTGGGTCCTATAGCTGTGTGGGACAGTCACTCCAGAGCAGCTCATACATCAGTATGGATTTACCAGGGGAGAAAATAAAAGGAGAATTGGGCTCCTCCCCATCAGCAGTGGCTGCTGCTGTTTGTCCTTGTGCCCAGTGATGTGATTGTGCATCTGCACAGCCTCTTCCTTGTGACACAAAATGGGAGAGCCAGTCTGGCATCTCCTGCCTGCTGGAAGGTACAGGTCTCACTCCCTCTTTTTACCTCTTTCCTTTCCTCCCCACAGTTGCACCAGTTCAGTCTTGCTCTCTTGCACAAACTGTAGCTTGGATGGGAAGGGGAATAACCATCAGTGGGGCTGGAGCTCTACCAGCTTCTGTAAAACAATTTTTCGTTTGTTCTGTAAGACTACTGTGTAAATTCCTGCTTTGTTAGCTCTAAACAGTGAAGATCCTAGTCTGTTCCTGTTCTGTGAAACTGTTCTGGCTTAAAATCTGCTCAATTATTCCTTAAAAGGGAGGATCATAGGATGCTGAGCTCTCTTATCCAGCACAGAGCAGCAGGACCTATGGACTGTGCAGATCATCTCAAGGTGAGTGGAATGTGTTGTATGCCTTCTTGCATGAGTGGGGTCCCCTTGTCCAAGTGTTATGTGCCCATCAGAGATGTCCAGTTCTGTCTTCCAGGATTTTGAACAACCCTCAAGACTTCAAGTGGTCTGCTTGTCCTCAGGCCAGGAGAAATGAGGTGGATGCACATGTGATCAGGTGTGGGTTGAGGACAATGGGGTGGCTTCCATCCAGGTTTGCAAAGTGGGAATCAGAGACCAAGTGCGCTGCTCCTGACCATGCAGTCTCTGGACCACCTCTGCCCACTCCTGCATGGGAGATGTTCCTCCTCTGGAAACCCCCACAGCTTACACTGTTTCCACTGCTTTAATTGTTGTTCCCATCCCTGCAATTACAACTGCTGTGACATGGATCAATAACAAGCTGATGAGCCAGACCCTTTCCTGAGGCTATTGCATGGAGCAGGGGAACGGAGCAGGAAGCTTTCCAGCTTTCAGTTCACTACCTCTTGTCTTAGCAAGATCAGTAATAACCCAAAATCAGGCTGAACAGGGAGCTGACTCAGCAGGACCCTCTGATGATCTTCCTGCCTGTCCCTCTCTGAGCTGTTTACACTGGTGATGATGGGGAAGAAAATATATGGGAAGGGATGATGAACCTCTTGATGGCAGGCTCAGATGGACTTAACTGAGGTTGGGTAGAAAAGGGGCTCTTGACTCTCTCTCCATTCCCTGGGCCAGCTCAGGAATGCCTTTCCACAGATAACTGCTGTAAAACGAACTTAAAATTTTCCAAGAGAAGTAGTTTTTTCCAAAGGAAAGAGTGAATGAGCCATGAAATGACATTTCTGTCCTTCACACAGTATCAGGACCCACAACTCAATTAACCTTTTAACCAGCACAATTTACTTTGCTGATCTCTGTGCTGTGAACTCCCTTCCCTTGTCCATTCCCATTTTGGTAGGGACTGCATTCGTGGCTTCGTTTTCGTTGTACAATTTTTTTTCAGCATAAATCACTTTCCATTGTTCCAGTCCAACTGGCAAGTGGAAAAGAAAACATGTATGGGCTTTGATTGCCATCTGTCTTGCTAGTAAAGGAGAAGTGCCAAACCTGGTCTCTGAGTCAAAGCTAACAGTGGGTGGCCAACACCTGCCTGGCAGTGGGGGGGAGCAGTGATGGAGATGGCAAAGAACATGGGGATGGCTCATCCTGCCCCTGGCACAGTGGCATTTCCTCCTGCTTAGGAGTGCATTGCTGAGACCTGCTTTGAGCTGACTCAGGTTGGGTCCATGGTGATAAATAAAACACAGAATGAAACCCTGTCCCACAGCTGTCCTGTCCTTTATGCCTGGTTGGTTGCACATTTTCTGGCCTGGTTTTAGGGGCCATTCTCATGAGACAACACCTGGAACATGGCTCTAAATGCAGCTGGATGTGTGGATGTGAGCTGTGCTAAACGTTTATTACTTCTGACACAGACATCACCTGAGTCCTCACCCAGACCCACTAAAGACAATGCAAAGATCACCTGGTGGCTTCAGCAGCCTCTGTGTCATGTCCTAAACTGAATTCAGGCCAGCACAGGATCAGACCAACCTCACTGCCTAAGCAGCTTTAGGCTGATGTCAGTGGAGTGTGAACTCTCAGCAGCTGGGTTGGTGTTGAGGGGTGAGGGCTTTTTCAAAGCCAGGATAGATGTTGGTTGTCAGGTCCAGGAGTTTAGAACTGGGAGCATCACAAGTCCAGTCAGAGTAAATTTTAGAATAGTGGATAGTTGGATAATGGTTAATGACTGACCTACTAAATAAATCATTGCAGGTGAAATGTTCTTCATTCTGGAACCTATTGCTACATTGTAAATGCAGGCGCTCTTTACTCTTTTCTCTGACCTTCAGAATTACTCCACAACTCCAAAAAATTTGGAGGTGGGAAAGAAAAGATTTGGACAACGGGTTAAAAAGATTAAAACTTCAGCTCCAAGGATAGTTAGATTTTTGTTGTGTAAATATATGCATATTTTATATAACCTACTTTATAAAAATAAGGTTTAAGATAATTTTTAAAATTATGTAGTCATTAATTCAATTTCTTGAAAATTCTTTGTAGCACAATAGATATATTAAATATTTACATAGCCTGTGTATCTTTGGGATAGAAATAATTTTTGTTCTGTGTTTGTACATCTGGTACTGAGGACAGACACCATTATGGAGACGCTGAATACCTTTTCTGCAGCAACAAGGACTCACTATATCACTCATTTTAGAGACAACCTGTGGCCCTGCTGCATGCCATTCAGTGATAGAATTTTTAGGAACCTGTTGAGGTACAGGAAAACATTTGACTGACAGACAAGTTTTGGCAGGCTTTCTTCTTTATGGCTGCTGAGCAGATCAAAACTGTCTGGTCAAGGCCCAGATCTTCCTGTGCTGAGCTCCAGGCAGAGGTTTGACAAAAGACAAGCTGAAAGAGTTGAATGGAATGGATACCAAATATGCATATCTATAAATACCATGTGGCATTTCCATAAATCCAGATCCATAAAATTAAAATCACAGGGCACAGGTGATTACAAAAATGGATTTTTTTAAATCCCTTTTTATTTGTTCAGGGACTAATTGAAAAAGTACTGCCTGGTGTAAATTGATGTAGCTTTGACCTTTGGGAGGAGACGATCCATGAGAACATGGCCAAGTATTACAGTGCTATATGACTGCAGAGAAAAGGAGGGTCTGAAGGGCACCGTTATCAAAGGAAGTGAATACTTGAAACAAAGAACTAAAGCTGTTCTGTACCAGTCATGAGGCCAACATTTGTTGCTGTAAGCACAGTAATCTCTCTGTCCTTCCTGTAAAATAGAGCCTCTCCCAAAAATGCTGGATGACAGAGACTCTTCGCTGAAGAGTTTAAAGGATTTTTTCTGTCATTTGTTCCAAACCCTGCAATGTCAGCTGGCTCACGAGAGCCATTCCCCTCCTGGAGGAGCCCACTGCCATAACCCTGTAACCCCAGCCTTGCAAATCAACAGAAAATACTGTTCACCAGAGCTTCCTAGAGACCTCAGCTGAAAGGACTCTCTGAAGGTGTCTGATCCAAGAGGGAATCCACAGCACTGTGTGAGACCAGCCATGGCTTTATCTAGCCATTCTCTGATGCCCTCCAGGGGCAGAGGTCCCATTTCTTCTCCTGGCTGACCTGTTTGCTTCTCACCCTCCTAGTGAGAAAGGCACCTTGCCTAATGTGCAGCCTGAACCTCCCAAGCTGCAGTGTGTGGCCATTGTTGTTCCTGCTGGCATTTGATAGTACAGAAATGAACACATCTCAGCCATCTTCACCTCACCTTAACAGAAGGGCAAGGACACCAAAGCCAGACAGTATTTCTTGGCCCTTTAATACACTGTTTGCTCATATGGTAGAAAAGAAGACTCAGGGTATACTTTCAGGCTAGGGACTAACCAGGACCTGATATCATCAATGTTGTTTAGTCCATAGTGTGTTTCCTGGCACAGTTTTAGCTCAAGGCTATTCATCCCAACACAGACTACTGGGATGATGTCCAGGCTTAGCCTGGGACACAGCATCAGCCAAGAACTGTTCCCAAAGACAGTAGATTAAGCCATCCAGCATTTTTAAGACCCTGAGATTTAGCTGTACAGTCATACTCCGTGCCCTCAGTCACAAGAATGGGATATGACCTATCTTATTATATCCTATTTTATGTTTATATATCTATATATATAAACATGTCCCAGAACATGCCTCTGAAGTACCAGCTGCCAGGTGACCCTTTGCAATGTCCAGCATTCCCTTCCTGCCACCTCTGGGGACACTGTAAAGATTCAGCTTCGTGTCATAGGAATCCCATGCTGATGGTGCTGCTGCAGTACTCTTACATTGTTTCATATACTTTTAGTTAATATATATATGAGTTTAAGGAATAATGTTATTTTAGGTAACAGGGGCAGTACTTGGAGCTACAAGGGATGCAGGGTTAGGTGCTAATCAGAACAGTAATGGTCAGTCTGCTGGAGAGAACTCATTCTCAGCACTGTGGGTGAACCAGCTCCAGAAAATGATGTCTGAGCAGTGCTGATGTAGCCACAAGAATGAATAGTTGGCTATTCCTGGAAGGATGTCTAGAGCTGGCAGATGAGCCTTACTGTGCCTTCCATTAACATGAAGAGGAGCACTGGGCAAACAGCTCACACACTACTGGCAGCAAGCAGCCAGATAGACCTTCTGTTTTCATTGAACCCAGATAATTAATTTGCAGCATTGATTGTTTTTTACAATATATCTGTGCCTCATTTAACATTTGGGTACTACAGCTGAGAACAAATAAATCCAAAAACACACAAGCTGATGGTATTAGTAGCATAACATGATAGCCCTTCCAGAAATAACTGAGTTGCCTTTATGGTGCAAAAGGGATATTTGCTGTAACTTGCTATAACAAAAGCCTTTTACATCCCCAAATAAAAGATTTGTTCCACTACAACATAGTCAGGAGTCCCAAATATTTGTTTCTCATCAGGAAATTAGGTTACAAGGCAAGAATTTATTTCTTTTTTTTTTTTCACTGATGAGCATTTCTAAAGGGTCAGTTAAAAAAAAGTTCCACAACATATTTGGGAGTGTTGTCCCCTTTCAAACAGAAAGGAAAACTGCACAGAAAGCAGTTATTTCACCCCTTAGGGTGTGAAGTCTTGCAGAACTTCTCCCATCTTGTTCTCCCTCATGGCCTGTGGGCTCTTGCATTAAGTTATTACCCAGAGGCCAAAATAGATAGGTTCAGCAAATAAATCCCAAGGCTTAGAGTTGTGAAGATAGAAGGGAACACGCTCCGAGCCTGTGATGTGACACACTGCTGTGAGAGTGCTCCAGAAGCCACGGGATAACTCATGGGAATGGGAAAACAGCACGCTCTAGTGGGGAAATTATTAAAGTCTGTTAGAAAAACCTATGAGAAAACAAATTGCTGCACTGAATACTGCATGTGAGAGCAGCTGTTTCTTCTTATCTCTGTCCAGTGTTCCTTCTCCCATCACTGTGCATCTCCTGTCCCTTGTTGCCCCTGGTCCCTCTCAGCCCAGGCAGGGGGACAGTCCTTCCAAGGCTCTCACCTACTGACACAAAGCTTGGGCTGATTTAAGGAGCCAGAATTGAGTCTTCTCCCTCTGCCTGGCTGAGTGCACTTGGCACAGGGCACATTTGCCTGTGCCAGTGTGGCAGGGCCAGTAAGAGGGATGTGGGAGGACACTCAGGTCAGACCTTGACAGCGAAGTGCCCCGTCAGCACAGTAATTAGCAAGCTCCTTCCCTCTTCCTTTCACTGTCACAGAGTGGAAAACTCTGTCTCCATTAAGGAGAACTCATTACTGGCAAAACAGTCACTAATCAGATATTAGTTGTAACCATTAATGAAAAAGCTAATGAGGTGCTGAGATCCCCAGCACTGACTAAAATGAGTTAATCACATCTCACTGCTCAAAGGCCCATTAATCTGTGTGCATGCTGGTGTTTCCCATTCCTTTGCTTATTACAGGACATAAAAACTTCATTCTGTCTTCATTTGTGTGCATCTGCTGGATCTCTGAACTAAGCTGTAAAGCCACATTGCAAAACCTGCAACTGGTGACAAGCAGTGACACTCCCTTGGCCCACAGGAAGCCACCACAGAGAGGTGGAATGACACCCACCTTCAAGGAAGGAAGCAAACACTGCGTCCACAGCCATGTAAGAGTGATTTCTCATTGCTCTGGTTGTTCATCTAAAACGTTATTCCAGCTCCTACAAGAAATGAAGAGCCACCAATGCCCCAGATGAATTCCTCCTGAAGCAGCTTGTAGCTTTTTCAGCTAGTTTCCTGTCTTAACTGCTAGGGGTGAATATTAATCTCACCTGATCCCAGTGGGATATCTCTGGGAAGGATGTGTAATTAGAAGCATCCAGCAACTGAGGTAGTTAAGTGTAAAATGTAAGGTTTATTTCAGGTGTCATTAGCAATATATGTTCACAGACTTCCAGAGATCCCCTGGAATCCACAGGATTCCTCAAGTATCTCGTTTTTTTAATCTGCCTGGGATGGAGTTAGTTTTATTCCCAGAACCCATATATGGTGCTGTGCTTTAGATTGGTGCCTGTGGGAAGTGAGTGGCTGTTTGGGTACTGGTCGGGGTCAAATCACAAAAGCATCACCAGCCTGATTCACTCCCAGCCCACCAACTTTTGATGCCTGAAGTTTTAGCTTTCATGTTTTCAGATTCCTTGCTGCCTAGGTGTGTAGCTCTGAGCCTCATAATAAGTGTTAGTAAACTCTCTTCACAGAGTAGGTAGACAAAACAAATCCTTTCCTGCTGAGGACCAAGGACAACCATTACAAGTTTTCAGGTCCAAAAGCATAAAAAATGGTGTACTGAAGAGAGAAAACTAGAAGGATGGGACTTCATAATCTGAAGCTGTAATTGGACAATTAACCCCAATATGCAAATAGACCAAAACTTATAAAAGTGTGAGACTGTGACCAGTCATCCATTTTGTGACCACTTTGGGTCCATCTTGGGTGTAGACCTGGCCAGGCTCTTGTACTGCCCAAGGTGTATACTTAAATGCCTTTTAATAAATACCTACTTTATTCTCTTAGCTTTGTCCAGTCTTTGCTCCAGGTCACCCTTCCCAAGGCATCACTTTGATGAACCAAACAAATGGTAAAGCCCTACTTTTCTTCAAAAGGTTCTCCAAAAGATCCACTAGCTTTATTTTTATGTATCCTGTCTTCACCTTTAAATTTGTTTATTTCTATTTCCTTACTTACCTATTCAAATCAAACCCTCAAATGACAGAGCCTATCAGCCTGCAGAATTCCTCCCTCCAGGCAACTCTTTGGTGTCCCCAGTGAAAAACCATCAGTCATCAGTTTCTCCCATGCCTCTTTCCTGTGTCTCTACCACTGCAGGCAGGAACTCTGTGCCTCATCACCATCTTGAGGAACTTGCTCACACTTACCCACCCTCTGATATCTGAATCTTTCAATATTCAAAGGAGAAAGAGTAGTTGAAATAGTGATGGGACAAGGGGGAACAGTTTTAAATTAACAGACCAGAGATTTAGACCAGATGTTATTAAGAAATTATTTACAATGAGAGTGGTGAGACTCAGGCACAGGTTCCCAGGAGAAGTTGTGGATGCCCCATCCCTGGAAGCGTTCAAGGCTAGGTGGATGGATCTCAGAGCATCCTGTTCTAGTGGAAGGTGTCCCTACCCATGGCAGCAAGGTTGGAACTGGATGATCTTGAAGGCCCCTTCCAACCCAACCATTCTATCCAACAATCTGTTTTTGAATAGAAACTGCACAGAAACTCCACTGCTTTTCTTCTCTCTCACTTCGCTCTTGGATCCAGTTTTAAAGGCACAAAACTTATTTCTGGGCTAAACAAACAAATGGGGATATAATTCAGCATCATAAAGTTATCCCAGGACACAATGATTCTATGACTGATACTATAAAATCACTCTGCTATTTTCTACCACACGAAACCCACTCTGGTGTTTGCACAGGCTGAACACGGCATGTGGCTGCAAACTGGACACGCTTCAGAGCACAGCTCAAGAATGGTCAGTCCATTCACACCCTCAGCCCCAAACTGAGGGTTTGGGATGGGGCTGGGGGAGCAATGTGCAGCTCCCCTGCATGGTGGCAGCTCTTGGGGGCCAGCTCCAGTAAAGGAGAGGAACACAAAAATGCACATGGGGAGACAGGGCCATAAGGGGCTCCTTGATGTAACACTTGATTTGGGGCATCCTAGGGGGGACCCATGGTGCTGCAGGATGCAGCGTCGGTGGCACAGGTCAGGATGCTCTCCTTAGTGATCTGGTGTCTGGGTGGACAATGAGGCCAACTGGTAGTTGCTGTGTAACTCTGGAGTCTCTGATTATGTGGAAACATCAAATATTATGGAAAATGTCCTGTTGTAGTGGGAGTGTTAATTTATTGGGACAGACAAACTGTCACATATTTATATTCTGCTAGCCAAAAGTTATCTTAGAAACTACAAACTAAGGAGTAGACCAACATGGTAAATTTCCTACTGGAGAAAATTTAACTGAAAACACAGAGATTTACCTCTGCATACAAGTACCTGACCACAAAGAACTTTTCACTGTGTGAACCCTATTTTATTTCGTATTGGCTGAAGACAATAAATGTAATGAGATCAGCTACTTCAAATTCTATAGGAAAGACAAGGGAAAACAGATCTTTAAGGGTGACAAGGGACTCCTTTGCCTTTTCATACATTTGGTTTAATTGCTATTCTGACTGTGAGCCATAAAGGAACCCCTTTGGACTGAAGCCATACAGTTCCCCTGTGGGTACTTTTGTTCTTCCTTTGCTGGTATAAACAAAGTCCTCAGTCCAAGTGCTGTGGTTGGTCCATCTGTCTGCATGCTGCCGTTGTTGCTGCTGCGTGTCTTACTAGCCTCAAGTGGTTCCCAGATTGTAATTTTATGCAAATCACTTTCCTGACAAAATCATTCCAGACCTGGAAGCTGCATTGCATTGCACCTCTTGTGAGTGGATATGAAGCGAAATACAAAATGACTTCTAAGCAAGCTGTTCCTTGGTGTTATTTTGCTGAGGATAACAGAGGAGCAAATGCTTTGCATCTCCTCTGTACCTGAAGTGACTGGAATAGCTCAGACCTGTGTGTCTCCACTTCCCACTCATTTTCAACAAGTCTGATTCTGGCTGGGCTCTATCCAATGGTGGTTAATATCTCACTGATGCAGCCTGTGTTGAAAAGCAAAGGGTCAAGCAGTTTCTGAGGACCTGTTCCTCTGAAGGTCACACTAGACAGGAGCTTACTGTGACCAGCTTACGACTGCCTGTGTCTGAACAGGAGCTTCCTGAGCCAAACTCTGACGACTCCCTGAGCTCCTACCGTCAGGATGGTTACATTTCAAAGGGCAACTTGGATCACTGCCAGACCATCTACCCTACTCAGTCCCTTGAACAATGAAAAGGAAAGGACAGATAAGGAAAGTGAGCAGTTGATGAGGTCCATGAGAAACAGCCAAGGTGATGTTTCCACATCTAGAGCCATTGTCATGCAGATGCAGATGTGACCTGCTGAAGTGATACCTGACCAAAGGGATCCATCTCCTGGATGGGGTTCTTCTGATTGACAGCTCAGCCAGCCATGACTGCAGTGCTTGTGTGACCACAGCAGGCCCTGAAAACATGGACCTGGGGTGGATCCTCAGATCTCACAGACCAGACAAGTTGAATTTTTTCCCAAGTCACTAATTTCTGAGTCTGCATTAATTTCCCATATTTATCTCTTAAATGGAGCATAAATCCATCAGGAAACCACATGCACATTAAGTTCACTTTCTTTTCTCCAGCAAGGCCGAGAGCTGCCACGTGAGCAGTGTGGTGCCATGACCACAAGCAGCCTGAAACATGCCAATGTCACCCAAGGAATTACAGAATCATAAAGGCTGGAAAAGACCACTAAGATCATTGAGTCCAACTGGATGGGTATCAGGAAGTGGAATAAGCTTCATTACACTGTTATGTGACAGAGGAAGTTCTAGGAGATAATCAAAATATTGTTGAGAAAGAAGTGTGCACAGAAACACTTTGATTTGATTACAATAAAAAAATTTATTTTGATTCATATCATACTGAAAAATTAAATAAATAAAATGTCAACGAATGATTGTGTGAGACTCCCCACCATTAGAGAAAAAAATCGTAATTGATTGTGTAGTCAGAGAAAAGTACAAAGAAAACCTGGTCATGGGAGGGAAAAAGTGCTCAAGAGATTTGGCTTTGGTAAAAAACATAACACACACTCAAGGAGTGCTTCAGAGATTTTGCAGTGGTGGCAAATACAGTCCAAGAGTTTGAAGCCTTGACATGTTGTTAAATGTTTTCCTTTTTTATTTTAAACTAAATAAACCCAAAAAGTTTCTAGCAGGAAAACAGTCCTCAACAATGCCAGTGGGAATTAATTCTTTACTCAGCAACATCTGTCAGTATCTCCTGATTCTGAAGGCAATTGAAAGAGCAGCAAAATTGTGGAGAAACTGAGACAAGTATCTAACACAACAGTCAGGTGCCTAAAGGACTCTAGAAAAAGTTCCCCTGGAATAGAAACATGATGGCACAAACTATTCCTCATCCTACACCTGGAGAGATCCACTCTCTGCTCTCCTTACACTCTGAAAAATGGACATCAGCGGCACACAGTTACTGCTTACTGTTGGCAACAAAAAAAAAAAAAAAGGGAATTGCAGCTTGTTCCATGATGAAGACACTAAATCTATCTGCATGTATGAGCCATGAGGTTTTGTATGTGCTGTCAGAGGCAGAATGTTAATGGGGGAATGGAAATTTTATTAGAAAAGCAAAAGGAAACTTTCAGAACAACACAGGCTAGACTATAGCTGGCTTCTTTTTCCACTGTCTTTGATTCCAAATTGACCCCTGTGATAAAAAAACCAAACCAAAACAAAACCAAAGAAACCATCAAGGGGATAAACAACCATGAGTTTTCTTCCAGGTCTTTCTAAAAATGACTGAAAGAGCAGTCAATGTTTCTGAATTGTCCATGAGGAAAAAAAGAAAAGTATTTGAAGCTCCAAAATCCAGTCACACTGGGAAGTTATCACTGGTGTCTTACACATAGTCTTTTACCTCTTACACTTGCTTTGTTTGTATTACTGCAGCATCTCACAAGAGGCATATTGATTAACAGCAATTTAAACAAGCAGGAATGCTTAAAGCAAACAAACACAGTTCAGGCAGTAATGCTTCATTCTTGTACAAAGGACATGTAGAAGACAGTAAACCCATCAAATCCACCGTGCCTGTGACACATTTTTCTGTTGGCCACCATGCTGGGAAATGGCTTCTTGACATGAAGATCATTAACAGGTCTCATCATGAGGATTTGAAAATCCTGCCCTTTCCATATTGCTGAACTGAAGGGTCACACGAGCTGAGGGAGCTCAATTCCCACACAGACATTTGGCATCCTGGGCTCTTTATATGCCATGAGTCCAGTAATACTCACGTGGGTAAAGCAATTCATGTTGGTGAGTGGTGCTGTGCCCCAAAATTCCAGCTGACCAGGACACTGTGCCATGTACTGCTGCCTTGGAGGGCACCTCACTGGTACCATCTAGTGCAGAAAGACAAGGGGATAAATCTTGGATGAAGCACATCACTGTTGAAGGGCTTTCACCTATCTCCAATACTCATCTGCTTGGACATTCTGCCACAACTGGTGCATAGAAGAGAGGACATTTAGGTGATGATTTCTTTTGCCATAAACTCCAACCAGTGTGATATATTAAAAAATTTAATATGTCATTTTTCCCAAGCCTTATCAAAAGTCCCTTGAAGTCTGTGGCAAGAACTCCTCCGGTTTCACCAATGCTGAAAGAGGATCCATAATCCACGAGTCCTGTTTTCATGATATCGAGAAGAAAAGATCACTATTTTCCATTCTTCACTGCCTGAACTTGGATTTATACTTTATCTGTCCTTGAAGCTTTTGTGCATTGATTCCAGCAAAAATCTGTGGCTGTAAAACCTCCACTGTAACTTCCCTCTTCTCACTGCCTGGAGGTACTGACATCAATACACACATTTTTCTAGAGATATAAATAATTTTGAAGTCTGTCTCATGCCCTAAGATCAGCTTGTGCAGATTGTGTCTTTATAGGTGCTGCTATAGAACAAAAGATTCTTAGTGTGTAACTAGTCAGTATCCCAAACCATGATTTTTTTTCCATTTCAAATTGAGACCTTGTAAAGAGATACCACATTTTTAAACTTGTAAAAAAAATTAAGAATGAAATTTTCCTTGGGACTTTTGAATACTTTCCCATCAAAAAGGTAAAAGCTACCATTAAAAATTGTCTTGTTTGTGTTTGTTCATATACAATATAGGAGTTGTTATTATTGGTTTTGACTACAAAAGCATACCAGACAGAAGTTAAACTTTGGTTAGTTTTCCCCCTTTTATAAAAATGTTTAATTTAGGTTTTGTCATCTTAAAAAAAAAAAAAAAAATCACATTTGTTGCGCAATTATAAAAGGCACATATAAATGAGTTGAAGAAAGTCCACTTCCCAATCTTAAACTGCTTAAATAAAAAAAGAGAAAATATCCAGAGTATTTTCCAGAAAAAAACCCAAACAAATAAACAACGAAAAAACCCAAAATTACATATAATCAAAGGAGACAGACAAGTGGCTAAAAAGGCCATTTTTTTCCTGGAGTTTTCAGTATTATTTTCTCCATCATTATGGCTGTGTAAGAAGCAATACTAAATAATACATGAGAGGATTTGATTCATATTTTCTGGACACTATCAATGCAAAATGAGGCAATGATTGAAACATTTACTCCTCCAGGCAATTTCATCACGTTTTTCCTTAATACAGCATGAAAACAGAAGTAATAAGAGAACAGAGAAGAGGTGGTTCAAAAAGAAGATCAACAGCAGAAGTGAATTCATTTCTTTGAGGTAATCCTTACTATGATGTTCACAGCTGCCTTAGCAGATCTCAAGTCCCAGAAGTCATTTTCACTCTTCTTCAAGGATCTCCTGCCTTGCTCGAGGAGAGAACAGACACACAGACAGCAGTTCCTGTGCTCAGGCTTCCTCTAATTGCAACAGGCAGATCTTTCATCAGTAACTCAAGATTTGAGCCGTGGAGCCTAAGCAGAGATTAATTTATTCCCACAGCAGATTGGCAGCTCCCGGCTCTCCGCAGAGGAAATCACACGCAGCTCGAGGCTGGTCCTGGGCCTCGCTCCCTGCAGGGTGAGATGCTCCAAACCCACCACAGACCCACGCTCTCAAATCTGGCTGGAGCCCAGATCATCTTCACTGAGCTTTCTTCTGCTGCATGCTGGAAACTGCAGCCCCCAGTTGTCCCCGTGACCAGGGTCATCTGCCCTTGAAAAATTTTATTTTTTCGATGGAGGCAAGAGTCAAAGTTATATTGAACTCAAAATCCCCGTCATGGACGCCTGTCTTCCGGAAAGCCCCACCTGAAGTGTTGTTTTCCCAGTAATGATGCCAGTGTCCTTTGCTGTCAGCTCCAAAGCCGTACACATTCACCTAGGATGGGAAGGAGAACTAGTGTTACAGACTGGAGAGCAATTGCTTTTCATCTGAAATGCTGAAGAAACTCTTTATTCTCAGTGTATTTACAGGCAGCAGCACCTCAGGTCCTCACTGGCATCCCAAACTCTTCTGCTGCATGACATGACCACAGAGAAACAGCCCAAGGTCTACCCAAGGCAGGTGACACCCTAAGCTATGCTGAGACACACCAGACCTGAACTCAGAGGCAAAAGGAGATTTCTATCCATCCAATCTTGTTTAACAATAGGAAAATGCATTCCTATCCCTTAAGCATGATTGACCTCAGGAGATCCGTGGCTTGGGATGGGAATCTCTTCTTTAGTGAATTAAGCCACAAAGAATGGCAAAAAATTTGGTTTGGTCCTGGTCTTCCAAATAATGACCCATGGTGACCACATTTATATGCTTGATTATATGGTATTTGCAGTTACTTCAGAGACAGATGGATTTTTTGTTCTTTGCATATATACCCACCAACAGCCTCTCCTCTCCCAAAGCTGTGCCTGTCTCCTCTGATCGTAACAGTCTAAACACCACCACTGATTTATTTAAACTGATTTATTTATTTAAACTGGTGATATGTCTGACTGGATTTGAATGGGTCATAGCCCCAAAGCAGCTCCCTAAACCACCCACACCCAGGCCCATTCAAATATGAGCTATTTTTAAGTTGGTTTTGGTAATGTCAGAGCCCTGTTCATTGCCTGCTAACCAGAAAACAGGCTCCACCCAATCTGCTGTGACTATGATAGAGTTTCTTCCAGTATCTTTAGGAGTATTTCCATCACCTCTCCAAGCAGAACAGGCCTGGGTGACCAAAATTCTCATCAGCAGATGTGTGTCCAGAACACAATTTTGCCAGCAAAGTGGTTTTTATCCCCCATGCTGACAAGCCCATGCTTGCAGGATTTTGTAGAGCTGACCTGGCCTTACTCTTAACTAGCTGAGTCTCCTGTCACCTTGGAACACCTCAGATCACTCAAACCAGGGAATTTCCCCAAGTAACTGCTGGAGCAAAGGCATTTACTACAACCTACAGTATAAATCCACAAGCCTGAGTTTGAAAATACAACACAAAACATAACTCAAACTTTCACTAGCAAGATGGACAGATACCATTCATGTTTAGATGTCTTTTGATACCAGCTGGAATCTCTGTTCATGTTTAATTATATTCTCCTGGAGTGCATTGTAAACCTTATGATTTGCTGACATTAAAAAAACCCATCACTGTCACTTGAGCATGTCTGCATGTTTCTGAGGAGTTGGCATATGTTTGCAGAGGTAAATAGCAGAGAAGGTGGACAGGGGGAAACAAAGCCTGAGTGAGTGAGTGAGTGAGTGAGTGAGTGAGTGAGTGAGTGAGTGAGTGGCCAGGGGCTGTTCCTGGCTCTTCAGTGTGAAATGTCCTGATTTTTCATCCACAGATCCAAACACAGACAGATTTTACCTCATCGCATACATGGAGAGCAAACATCAAAGACAGAAGGCCTGTGGAGGGGTATCTCCCATGATGCTCGAGCCAGTTTTCATAGATGTATTTCATAAAAGTTGGATTATAAACCAGGATCTAGGCAAAATTGGAGAGAAAGACTCATTAGTTAAATACCCTGGGAAAAAAATCAATGGTAGTACATAATTCCTAAAGGACACTGGGGTAGGAGACCAGATAAGAAAGGAATAATAGTTATTCCTTGAAGGCATGTGAAAGGCAAAAATAAGTCTCATACTAAGTGCCTCCAGGAATATTTCCTATGTGCAATTACATATCAATAACCCTTCCTTGGTCTTGATATCCTTCCTGCTTACAGTAATGTATATCCTGGAGATTCCTACTGAAACCAATGGGTATGGAACGGCACAAGGGAGATGGAAATTAGGCATTAGCCATTCAACTCTCCCTGCAGCACCCTGCAGGTGAACTCTGGGGAGTTGGAGTCCTGAACAAGGCAAGCATGAGATGCCATGACATGTTTCACAGAACCATAGATTAATTTAGGTTATAAAAAGCCCCTAAGACTGTCAGTCCAACTGTAATTTGAGTGGGAACATAAGAGCAATTGCCTCTTCTGCACAATGTGCCAGCCATGACTTGGTATCTCTATAGGTACAGATCTAAGGAAACCAAGGGCCAAATGTAAACTATCAGGAAGCCTATCAGGTCCTCTATGCTCCTTTTATCTTGTTTTTCAAACATGCCATTTTTCTATGCTGTATGGGTTTTTTTCTTACAAGACATAAAATGCATTTGTTTATCTCACAGAGGTCATCTCACCGAGTCAGAGTACTTAAGATAAGACCTGAGTGTACAGTAAATCCAAGGACTGGTAGGAGCCCTTGCTTTCAACCCCCTCCCCTGAGTGAGGCAAACAGAGGCTTTTCCCTCCATGCTGTGTTTGTAATTAGAGTGACAGCAGTTCAGTGCTCTCTGGTTAGCTGCAAGGCTTTTCCTTTTACAAAGTCAGAGGTTAATTGCTGATATTGCATGAGTGTGTAATCTCTTCTCACAGGGTGTTTTGCACTGCAGTGTGGGAAGAAACACAGGCTCCTCCTCTCATGCCCAGGACGCTGCTGCTTATCACCATACCCTGGGCTGCTGCCACTCAGCTGTGATGTGAGTTTAACAACCTGCCCTGGTGCTTCTCACAGGGGTTTTGCAGAGGTTATCATGCACCTCACAACAGGTAAGGATGAGCTGAGGGATTATTTAATGCACCCTAGAGGCCCATGGTTTGAAGCAAAGGAAAATAAACTGATACTAGTTCAGGGTCTCACCTGAAGGCTTTGGCATAACCTGGCCTCTTGAATTAAAGGTGTGTGCTTTAATTTGTAATTTTAATGTTCTGGAGCTAATATCATACTTTAACAGCCCTTGATAGACTATACACATATACTTCTTTAGAAAATCAGTCTCTCCAAAGGCTGAGAGAATGAGACTTTTATTTTTCTTGAAGCTCCACTGAAGAGGTTTGTCCTCTCCCACACAGCCTGGCTTGGTTATATCCTCAAAACATGCAGCTACAGCAACAGAAGTCTTTGCACAGTGGCTTAAGTTCCTGCATGGGAATTAACATCTTGCCCCAAGGCAAATCCTGCCTTCAGCCTGTCCCTGTCTGTGCTCCCATGCAAACTGTGCTTGAACACAGCCTGTGAAACCTGGAATACACCTGGAGCAAAACCCTCCTGGACTTGGCCTGAGCTCAGCCTCCAAGCTTGTTTAATTGGGTACAGGTAATTACTGGAGCTGTGGGCTAAGAGCCCACCACCAGGAATTCTCCACTGAACTTGGAAACACACAGCTTTATTTGTTCAGAGTTCACTGAGCTCCTTATTACAAGGAACTGACCTGGGAGTGAGAAACATCATTGGGGTTCAAATATTAAAATTATTTAAGGAAACCTCTGAAGTCTCTCCTCAGTATCATTTCATACAAACGACTGCAATGGGTAGGAACAGAGCAGTTACTGTAGAGGACAATGCTGCACTTTTAATGCCCCTGAGCAGCACCAGAGGAAGTGATGCAACCTTCAGAACAGTGTTCATGCAATAGCATAGCCACAAGGGCAATTTCTTTCCAACCACAGTTATTTAGTGGTTGATCTATGGCCTAAATGACACACAGGAGCCAAATCTTTAGCCTAGCTGAGCCTTGTAAAGTGTCTGTATTTTGGCTGCAACTTTTTATGAATGTCAAGGGCTTGCTTGGATTCTTGCAGTCTCCCAAAGATGCAAAAGACCTACAAATAAATCAGCAAAACAAATCCACAAACCAGCATTGCTCACCTTTTCTTTTTTGACTTTGATTTTCCTTGGGACTGGAACATATGTGCTGTTAAAGAAAAAAGAAAGACAGCACCATGATAAATAAAAGCCCAACTTTTTAGTATTTTTATGTAATTCCAGAGAAAGAATATTCATCACAT